>NC_056729.1:1833434793-1833757739 GCF_019279795.1 Protopterus annectens
TGTTTCAGTATGAAGGCATGTAGTACATCTGTGATGAACAGTTGTTTTTTTTTCCCTAATAAGCTACGCAGATGGCAGTGCCAGCCTTTCACCGCATTCTGTGTACATGGATACCCTTTGTCACTTACATCCCAATGATTCCAAAATAGTACTTCAAATAACGGTGTCTATCTTTCAACCGTACTATTTCTCATGCCATAACGCTTTGGTTTTCCAAGTATATAATTACTTGAGAAAAATTCACATAGACATTTAGTGTTATCAGGCATAGCTGCCTCTATACTAGTAAATGTTCCTACTATATCAGCAGGATTAACAAATGCTAAAGCAGGTATTTGTTTGCACAATAATGCAAACCTGTATTACCGAAAAATGCAGACAATCCATAACGTTGAATCTGTCTCCACACTATCTTGCAAAGGTGGAACCAACAGCCTGATATTGCTTACAGCGGCTTTTTTGAAGTCGCTCAGTACCATCACTGGCTTTAGCTGCAGTTCACCATGTCCACATAAAGTCAGCAAAGTTTTTCAAAACATGTCGTAGCATTCCTCCGTCTTAGATGGTAGAATTGCATAGACAGCTGGTATGACTTTTGTACTCCCACCCGCAGCAAATGAACAGTGGAGAGTACACACTTGCCTACATTCTTTCATACTAATGAGGAATGTGCAGTCGACTAAGAGAAACTCAGAGAAACACAACACGGATAAATTACTGTCAGTAGTCAACACTAGTACTTCCTGACTACTACTACAGATACTGCAATGCTCAGCAATGAAGTTCCCATTTTTAAATGGCAACATGTCGGACGTGAGATCTTGTAGGGAAGATAAACACTTAATGGGGTTACTACTGGTGTTTCTCCTCACCCTATGAATGGTCTGTTTTAAAGCCTCAGTATTAGGCATTGTAGTGACAATATCTGTTGAAGTCTCTGCCAGGACCTCTGACACAATTTTGCAAGGATCTTTGAGAGTCTGTTGAGCTCTACGCTTAATTCTCTGTCACCTTCAGTTGCTCACACTTAATTGCATCAGGTGCATGGTAGTGAGCAGTTGACTTCTTTAATATCTTTGTCTTCAACTACTGAAGTGATACAACGGCCCTTACATTTCTCACTTATTTTGAGTGTACAGCACCAGTATTTCATCTGTCCTGCAGATTTCTCTAAGTAGTATTTATAGCCATCTATACAGAACATTCTCTTCCCTTTTTGGGAAATTATACTATCATACTGTAAGCCAATGATACCGGGAGCAGTATCGTGCAGGTCTGTGCTCATTTCTCTGACAACCCTGTATCCTGCATAGTAAATAAATGGTACTCCTGTTATTTCAAACCCTTTACCATGTGAAATATAATATCCTGCTGTCTGCTACTCACCAATATATTGACAAACTCTGCTGTATGACTGACTAGTTATGTGTGAATAGTTCACAATAAAGTTGAAAGTTATGGTAGTATATTGCATCCACTTGTGTGTTAAACGCAGCACTTTCTACTATGTATGTCTAAAGACCGACACATACTTCAGCGACGTCTCAATGGTCGCATTTATATCCAGAAAAAGAAGTGAATTCTGCTAAAGAACAACTCAGATGAAATACTAATACTTGTGGTGCAACGCTCTTCCAATATTTACAATGGTCGCATTCATTTCTGTGAAGCAATTGTATGATATTCTCAGTTATGACGTCAACCTTTTGTACAGTTCAGCTTGTTTTTCGAATATATGGTTTTCTTGGATGTTTTTGTCGGTTTTCTTACTGTCGGAGTTATAACAGTAAACCATAATGTATACATACAGACACACACAAACCAACTTTAAGATCACACAGTAGCAGGGAAAGTTCATACATCTCGACTCCACTATTAAAACGATACAACAGATCAGCTGTTAAGCAAACAGTTATCATCTTGGAGTGACCCATCACAGTTTTGTGCAGGAGTTTTCTGTTTTATAATATACTGATGATTACTGCAGGGGTATTTGATAAATATGGAGTGATCCATCACAGGTCTGTGAAGGAGGTTTCTGCTGGATTATATATATATATATTACTGCAGTTATATTAGATCATCTTGAAGTGGATCCATCACAGTTCTGTGCAGGAGTTTTCTGTAGATTTAAGTTACATTTAGGTTGACTGAAGGGGCAGTATTAGGGTTAGGGTCAGTCCCCATTACTAAAGAGGGTAGGGGGACTCTAACCCCCTACACCTCCATAGTAAAAGGACCAACTCTAAACACTGTCCCTTCCCTCAACTCCTAACCCTATACCTTAGCTTCATAAAAACCTTCCTGTAACACTGCCTCTACACAAGACAGACTCAGACTCACAAACATTCACAAACACTCTCTACCCCCCAACCTAACTCTGACCATAACCCTCAAATGCACAAGCTCACACACAAACATACAACTGCTATCCTTCATCCCCAGTCCTAACCCTAATTCATATACACACAAACACTTTCACCACCTTTAGCCCCCACTTACCTGTTTCACAGCTCAGCTATCAGTACCATTGACATTAAACCACACTCCATGTGTTTGTCGAAGAAATGGCATTCGACAAACACAAGGGACCAAAATTTGATATACACACATACACACACATGCATATCTATACTACTACACACATGCAAATACATGTATATGGGTATCATGGGTGAGAAGGATGCAGTCTCCAAAATCAGCTTGCAAAATCACTTTACGGGTGCAGGAATGAGTTGTGAAATTTACTTTTTGTGCATGAATTGCAGTTTAAAAAAAAAAAAAAAGTTTCAAGACCAATACTTTCAGGTCTGACACTTGACGGGAGCCCAACCTGAAGTCCAGTTATGTGGATATAACATACATTAGTTTCAGGCCAAACATTGTGCCAGATCTACTGCTTAGACCATCTCAAATGGAAAATACAGTTTGTTCTTGCTGTGAAGGAGCTCCTGGATTATTGTCATCCACTGAAAGTGTCTAACCTCCAATTTCAGATACTAAACTGATGCCTGCACTGTCAACCTCACCAAAGCAAAACCAGGTTTAGCATACAGCTGTCAGCATGAGACAGTCAAGGCCTAAGATGTCATCACCATAGATAATCCACGAGCACAGTTTTTTGGTCTGCTGTAGTGGTAGTGATCCCTTCTCCATATCTAGAACCCTGCCATGGTAAGCAAAAGTCCTGCAAAACTTGTGGAAAGTTGAATCATTATTTAAAATGGTGTTGGCAACAGCTACAGCCCAATCACAATCCTCTTCTTATAAGCATGAATATGTCTTCACATTAAACAGTTCCTCTAAGCTCTATGCTTCCCTAGATTTGGGGTTTCATAGTTTATACAAACTTTGTTTAGGTCCAAATACCATCTATAAATGCAGATTACTTTCATTGTAACAAGATTTGATTGTATCCATGCAATCCTCTAAAATGCATTTAAACATATATAGTGATCCTGCATATTTATATATATATATATATATATATATATATATATATCTAATGAGCCACACTGTCTGCTGTTTCCATTAAGAACAACACCTGGAATAATGCTTAATAAAGCACTCTCTAGGGCTTAAAAGCTAAACATAACGTATCCTTTACAAGATCATAATTTCAACTAAACAGGTTCAAGTTTAACCAACTAAAACTGTAAGGAAGCTCCAAAAGCTGGACTTCAGAAGGTTTTTCTGAACCATTTAAACAGAATCGATGGTCATCGGAGTGTATGCGCAGGTAGGGGTAATGTACTCAGGAAGCACATACATTGTAGACTTAAATAGTCAGAGGAGTAACAATGTCCCTTGATTCTCTGCTCATAAAGAGAAGTCTCATCTAACTCACAACTTCAGAAATTATATTATGATCATTTTCCCAAAATGAATATCATTAATTATAATAACAAGATGCTTCACATTTCTAACAGCATATAGATAATCACAATTCAGGTTGACCTGGGGGTAAAAGTCAGTATTAATGACTCGCTGCTTCTTACACTCCTGAACTTTAGCTCTTTAATGTAACTGACATTGTTAAAATCTTTGGCTATAATCCAATGAAATCACTACCACTGCCTGACATTCTCTCTAACATGGTCTCAGCATACCAAGACAACTACCAAGCCTTGTATTGCGTCACTGCAGGGTTGGGCCAACCACCATGCTCACCTCTGTGTGGTAACCCTAACCACAACTCCAACCCTGCACCCAAGTGTAACCCTACACATTACTGAAGATCCTTTCCATCAAAGTATCACTACCAGCAGTATTCTGTGATGCTATCTTTTTCTTCTACCATTTTTGATTCATTCTTTTGAGTTTTCTACCTTTGTGTGCGTGTGAAAATGAACAGTAGACCCACACTTAAGGGAAACTGCACTTCACCTAAAGTGCACTTACGTGAAGAATGGTTCAACAAACCGTTAAGGAACACAGATGCTGAAGCACACTACATTGGGGAAAGGAAATTTACATGTTTCCCCACTGTAGTGCGATCTTGGAGTTGGTATATTTACGTAGGGGGGTGTGGGGGGCACAGCCCTCCACATGGGGGGGGGGTGCAAGGGCGCTTGCCCCCCTGCAAAAACAATGTTTCTATGTTCCTTATCGGTTCATTGAACCGATCTTCGCGAAAGTGCGCTTTCAGTGAAATGCACTTTCGCGTAACTGTAGGTCTACTGTTCATTTTCGAAGAAGTGATTTTTCAATCAAGAATAGTAGACCAATATATATATATATATATATATACACATACATATATACATATATATATATATATATATAAAACATATAAACATATATATGTATATATATATATATAAATATATATATATATATATATATATATATATATATATATGTATATATATATATATATATATATATATATATATATATATATATGGGTCTACCTAAGATGGTCGACAAGCCATTTGATCGACTTTCATTTGGTCGACAATTCATTTGGTCGACAGGCAGATTTGCTCCCCTCCCCAATGCTGTGCGACCCTGGAGTTGATATATATAGTTAGGGGGGGTGTGGGGGGCACAGCCCCCCACACAAAACTGCTTGTCGACCAAATGAACTGTCGAGCAAATGAAAGTCGATCAAATGGCTTGTCGACCATGTGATAGGGATCCAAATATATATATATATATATATATATATATATATATATATATATATATATGTGTGTGTGTGTGTGTGTGTGTGTGTGTGTGTGTATATATATATATATATATATATATATATATATATATATATATATATATATATGTGTGTATGTGTGTGTGTGTGTGTGTGTGTGTATACATCTCATGCACACACACATTTAAAATACACAAATGCACACTTTTAGAGGGCATCACTCTGGAGCTAAGAAAACTTCAGGTAGTGATTGACACAAGTAAACCCTCATTTTCTTCAGGTGTTCACAGCCTGTTAGATAAAAGGAAATAACGGGATAGGTTTCTACTGCACTTTGCCACTCTAATATCAACACTTCATGATCTGAGTAAGAAGAAAACATCACGGGATTTGGGACCATGGTATGAACAAGCTTTCAACAACCTAAAGATCTTCATACCAACAGAAAAGTGCTGGAATATTTTGACCAGGTCAGAAAAACTGAATTGGTCATTGAGATCAGCCCAGTAGGATGCTCAGCCATTTTCCATTTATTTCAGATCGGATATGGAAGACCACACTCTGACAACCATGGAATGAAGTAAAAAACAGAAAAGACAATACTCTCCCCTCTGCGCAAAGGTGGGACATCTACAGACCCACAAATCTCACTAGTCTTGCACGTAAAGCCATGGAAAGAATTAGCATGAAGATGATCAACAGAGATATAATAAACCTCCAGACACTGGACCCAACCCAGTTTGGTTTTGTCAAGTGCAGATCATGCCTACTCAACCTGGTGGACTTCTTTGAGAAGGTCACCAAAGCAATGGATGAGGGAAAAATTGTTCACACTGCCTACCCTGACCTGGCCTAGGCATTTGACACAATACCTCACTCGGGCATTGTTGACAAACTCAAGAGGTTAGGTACAAACCCGTAGGTCACCCAGTGGATAAGCCAACTGTCTCACAGACAGGACCCAGGAAGTTAGAATTGGGGAGTCCACCTCTACAAAGAGGCCAGTCATGAGGAGTCCCTCAGGGATCAGTCCTTAGACTGCTCCTTTCTGGCCTTTACTTTTCAGAAATGAAGGCCAATGTCAGTGGTCTCCGGATGTCTAAATTTACAGATGAGTGCAAATTAGGAGCTGTCATTGAATCTCACACCAACACAAATGTTCTCCAGAAGGGGCTGACACAAACAAAACTGGTGTCAGAGCTATGGACTAAAACTAATTGCCAAGAAATGCATAATACTATCCTTTGGGAAATCTTCCATCCCTGGTAACTATCTTATTGACAACATACCCCTCAGAGTGGACCCAGTAGTCAGAGACTTTGGACATACATAGATAGTAATCTAGCCTTTGACCATCATGTGTCTACAGTGGTGAGGAAATCATTCTATGTTACACAACTTATAAACAAAGGTATGGCATCCAAGTCCAAGGAAGTCATTGTTCCACTGTATTCGGCATTCATCAGGCTTATCGAGTACAATGCCCCCTTTGGTATGCATCTAATCAGACACATCCAACAATTGGAACATCCACAGAGGTTCCTCACTAAAAGAATAAAGGGGGTAAGTAAAATGTCCTATGCAGACCACCTCAAGGCCCTATCCCTGTATTCTGTCTCCTAAAGGCTTTTGAGGGGAGATCTATGTCTGGCATACAGGGTACTATCAGACCCCACTGTGATGGACCTCCTGCATATCCACAAACAAACACAAGAACTACCCGTTCTAATGACTTACGCCTTGCCTGTGATATAAATAGGAGAGACAGGTATGTATCCCAGAGACTACCCCATCTATGGAACAGGCTGCCCATCAATGTGAAGCAGAGCTCCTCCCTAACCTAATTCAAGTGCAACTTGGACAATTATGAGAAACCAGAAATTCATCCCTGGTTTGGCACCTATGTCTCTAATGGACACAGGTAACATGTAAATAGTTCATCTCCCAGGCTTATGCTTACACTTATCAAGGGTATCAGAACTTGTCAGAGATTTGGGATGCATGGCTAGGCTTAAAAAGGCCCTTGTAGTCGTTAGCCTAATAAAGACTTATGAAACTATGAACCTATGAGATACTGCAGGGAAGTAAATATTTCAGTTGTATCTGTATGGATGCATCGTCAGTCTGGTGACTCATTACAGTTTATGGCAAATGAGCCAGAACCACCCCAAGGTGTGCACACTAGTAAGAACTAATGATGGGTACTGCAACTACAACAATATAGTATCATGCTGGAACCAACAACCCGGTGGGCTACAAAGCATGAGCACCCAATACCACACCAGCCTACCTACCATTAATATGCAGACACTGAAGCATTATGGAAATCTTCTGATTAAATCCTGTCTGCTAAACACTCTTATCCCACAAACCTGGTGTGCAGCAGCTGGGGGGGGGGGGTGAAACTAATAACAGTTCAGGAAAAGGATCTGGGGGACTGTTGATTACAACTGGAACAGACCGCCAGGAACAAAGAGAGGTGGTAGTGGCAGCAGCAGACAGAATGCTGGATTGCATCCTCAATGGAATAGACACCAAACAAAAACTAAGCTTTAGTACTTCCACTCTACAGAGTTCCAGCTCTGATCACATCCAACCCACTGCACTAAGTGATTTAGTATCACATGATCTTAGTAGATATGAAAATGTAATAACTGGAGTAGTAGTATATTATAAGAGTGAGATCATTTTAAATTACCAACTAGTGTGAGCTCAGGGGCATAGCCAATATTTTTAGAAGCATGAACCAGCTTCCGTAATGTAGACCCTCCCTCCAGATGCAATTCCCCACCAAAACTATCCCATGTAGTGCACGTGTTTGAACAACGCACATTGTCAATACTGCAAAAAAATCATTTACCCAGCCTGGTAATTCTGAACAAATGCACAAAATAAATCAATTATTCCCCTAAATTATAAGCCATGACGTGCATGGTATATGCCTGTCTGCCCACGAGTGAGCATGCATCCTCATTACAGATATTAGTGAGGCAACAGAAAGAATAACCAAAGAAGAAACCTCACACAAAGAAGGCAAGACATTATAAATGAAAATGATTTGTACATTTATATGCCAGCATTTCATCATGTGTGGCTACTGGCAGCTACGATAGCTTAGTGGAAAACTGTCAAGACATGACAGATCAGTTAACTGGGAGAAACTACTCTAGGGAATGGTGTCTGAGTCTGCTTTGTATTATCACTGTAATTCTTGCATGCAAAATCAACTAAACTGACCTTAAGCTAGGTCAGTCACTGCGGCTGTGCTAGACAACCATATATTTTCTTTTATTTTTCACTTCTCACACCCCAAGATGCCCTAAGGTATCCTCTCAGCTTTCAGGATGCATTTTCAATGGATTATTTATCAGCATACACATACCTAGAAGCTATATAGTGGAATCAGTTTGACTAAATTGGTTCACAAAAAACACTGACAATTACATGGCTAGGGCAACACAAAACGGCAAACTGTAACTTCAGTTAAAGAAATATGCTACGCGAGTGGCAAACAAGGGTGTGAAAAGGGTTCTACAGCAATAATAAAAGGAGGAATAACCCATCTGGATATACTTTTCTGCTGTAAAAACTAATGAACATTTGACGAACTTTGCATACAGAGGTCCCCATCACTATCAGGAGGACTTTAATCAAGTCTTGGGCGATATGTGGTATTGCCATGACAAATGTTTTCATGTTGTGTGGCATTAATAAACTAAGAAAGTCAAAGTCCAGACATTAGGCCCTGTAAACCAGGGCTTACGTTCTGTAATGCTACAAAACATGGAAAAATGCATTGCGATTATAGCCAGAAGTGGAGTGTAACACATTGATAATTATCAGTATCTGTATTTTGGGTTTTGCAACAGCAGTGAACAAGCAAAGCCTTGAAAAGGGATTTGCTGTCATTAAAGCAGTCAGAAATCCCAGAATCTATTGCTTTGTAGAGAATGCACATCTGGAACTACAATAAAAGCTAATTTTCTGCTGTGTAGCAAAGCATTTTAAATTATGTGACACAAACAGGATGACGTGACCTGTCGAAGACACTTCTGCTGTCCCTTCGTTAGCAATGGCTAGGCTGTCAAGAAAGATGAGGGCAGAATTAATGTCTGTGTCATACTATTTCAAAAGCTGCATCCCAACGTCGAACTGGACCAACCATATTTCCGGTGTGAACTCGTTTTGTTAGAATTTTTTTGTGTAGTCAGTAACTCTGATTATTGAAGCACTTTTGTAATTCAGGCTTCTTTGATCTGCTTCAAAACAGTACAAGAGATCAATCAAATATCATTTGGATTTCTATTTGCTCACCTGAAGAAGATTAACTGGACAATCAATACTACCAACTAAGAACAGCAATGACAAACATTACTACTTCGCCTTCACTTATTGATTCTGCCCTTGGATTACACTAAAAGGTTCAATATTGCTCAATGCCATTTGGTTATTGTATTTAGTGGCTAAATAAACAATGGCAATTATTACCCAAGTTACATTAGGTGTAATTTGTTTCCCTCCTAGCTTGTCCCAACACTGAGAAACAGCATCAGATAAGGGGCAGTACTCCATATGTGGGCTGTCATTACCTGGCACTCTCACAGGCTGCCAGTTAATTAGTATACAAGTCAGAGGAACAGCAGATGTGGGATTTCCTGGCAGGTCACCAACGGTTAATTCATACAAGTACATCTCAAGATGTACTGGTATCTTATGTCATGTGACATAGTCCTATGACTTCATCAAAGCAGTGATATTTCTAAATCTAATGGTGAAGAAATTTATGTGCAGAAAATGCCATTAAACTTTTAGTTATTTGGTAAGTTTGAAATCTGAAACATTCACTTCTAGCGAAGGCAGCCATTGTTTTGGTGAAGTCATTCACTTGAACTTTTTCTTGTCTGAACTGTTTAATCGTTAACAGAAAATACAAAGAAAAATGTAAAAGAAATACGACTCCCATGCAGTTCTGAGTGTGAGACAGGCACCTTGAGTTTGAAAAGTGTCTCTGGCACTAAAGAAGCTAGGTGAGCAGAATGGATAGAAGAGACATGTTTTGTCTTACCCATTCCAGGAGGGAGAAGTGAGGTTTCTACTTGAGATCTGGCAGTCATCCAGTGATGGCGGTAGTGCAGAAATTGCTAGAAAGAAGTGCCACATAATGTGGCAAGGGGGGGGCTAAGGATAATTGATGTTACACCTGGGGAATGTGTGTGACATCAGTAGCACTGACCAGTTAAGGCATAACAGAAAATCTTCTGGCACATGCAGCAGGGTACGTTACCAGATTTTCCATGCCACATTTCCACTTCTACTTCCCAATTTTCTTTAGCCAAGACATTCCCAGCCTCAGCAGTAGCACGAGGCAGAAGCATAGCAAGGGTGCGGCAAAGAGGGCAGCAGCCCCAGGTGCAAGGTGATGAGGGACAATATCATGAAATGCAGCTCCTGTTTTCTTATTTCTATACTGGCACTTTTAAATCCAGGTACAGAAAGTCAGTCAAGTGCATCAGTGCTTTGTGTGTGGGAAGCGTTAGGAAGCAGACAGAGGTAAATGTAGCACTTGGCTCGCTGCAGTTAAAAAAAAAAAGAACAAAAGCCTTTTTTTTTTTTCTTTTCCAGTTAACAAGGGGTAGGGGACAGGGCAGCGATCTGGCTTAGAGTGCCAAACTAAGGGGCTGGGCATTTTTTTTTTTTTTTTACTCTGCCAATGAACAGCTGGCAGGCAGTGAAAAGTTGGGGGCCTGGCTTGGACCCCCAAGCTAAGGAAGTGGACCTTTTTTTTTTTTTTTTTTTTTTTTTTTTTGTGCACAGGGAATAGTCCTAGATTCTAGAAGATGAGACAGCTATGGCTCAGGCACAAGAAACTCAAAGTTAGAAGAAACTCTAGCAATAATGTACAGCAGATGGTCATCCAGAAGGTACACTAGGGGTGAGAAACAAAAATGGAAAACAGAAACTCCTGCTGTGTTGAATGCAGTCACATTAGCTCCAGCTTCTTGTCTGAGCTGTATTAGGTCGTGTGGGTTGTAGCCCTGCTTGTTATCTCTACGGAACAATATGTAACAAAACACCTCTGTGATCTCCACGGAACTGACAAAACAATATGTAACAAAACACCTGTGTGATCTCCACGGAACTGACAAAACAATATGTAACAAAACACCTGTGTGATCTCCACGGAACTGACAAAACAATATGTAACAAAACACCTCTGTGATCTCCACGGAACTGACAAAACAATATGTAACAAAACACCTCTGTGATCTCCACGGAACTGACAAAACAATATGTAACAAAACACCTGTGTGATCTCCACGGAACTGACAAAACAATATGTAACAAAACACCTGTGTGATCTCCACGGAACTGACAAAACAATATGTAACAAAACACCTGTGTGATCTCCATGGAACTGACAAAACAATATGTAACAAAACACCTGTGTGATCTCCACGGAACTGACAAAACAATATGTAACAAAACACCTGTGTGATCTCCACGGAACTGACAAAACAATATGTAACAAAACACCTGTGTGATCTCCATGGAACTGACAAAACAATATGTAACAAAACACCTGTGTGATCTCCACGGAACTGACAAAACAATATGTAACAAACACCTGTGTGATCTCCACGGAACTGACAAAACAATATGTAACAAAACACCTGTGTGATCTCCACGGAACTGACAAAACAATATGTAACAAAACACCTGTGTGATCTCCATGGAACTGACAAAGCCATTATGTTATCAACATGCCCAGCAAGGTGTCAAATGTAAAAAAAAAATCCCCAATCAGATGACTAGCTACATAGAAACTTCTTCCTTTGGCTTTTCCCATTTAGGGGTCGCCACAGCGGATCACCTGTCCGCTCATGATCGGCAGTTGAGTATTACAGTGTCAAGTTGGCAGCCTGGCACCCAACCTTCCTCAGCAGGCACACACACTCATGCCTAGGGTCAATTTAGAGTGTCCAATCCACCTACTGCATGTCTTTGGGATGTGGGAGGAAACCCACGTGACCATGGAGGACATGCAGACTCAGCACAGAAGGCACCCCAGCTAAGGAACGACCTGGAGAACCTCTTGCTGTGAGGTGACAATGCTAACTGCTGCACCACTGCAGCTGCCCACTAGCTATACAGAAACTAAAAGTAATTATTATTACAAGTAGGCTGAATGAGTCTCCAAGCCAAAAAGTAACTTGTAGTAAAAACACAGGGGATCACACCTCTTGCTGCTCAAACTTGAAATATAATTAAATAAAATAAATATTTATTTCCTAGAACAAGAATCATAACAGTAAGCCAAAATGAGGTGTAGTGGTTTGTCTAAAAGAATTCCACATCATCATCTTCTCCACACATCAATGCTTAATAAAACTAAACTAAATGTTCACTACATCCAAAATGTCAAACATAAAATGAAAGGAAATTGTTAAGTGCTTTCATCATGTGCAGTTCAGCATAGACTTTTTAAGAACTTAATGTATCTAAACAGTAAACAGTCTTGTATAACATCCAGATCAAAGTGCAAAATAATCATTAAGTAAATTAAAATATAACAACTGTGTTTAACATAAAAACTTTGTATGTATATAAATTGAAAAATATGTTAAAGTATAAAATCATTCACCAAAAAAATTATTTAAAAACACTTGTCAAAAATAGGTAAACAATTAGTTGATAAACAACCCATTCTGTGTTGGAAAAACTGAAAGGCAATTAGGTGTACATATTTATGAAAGCCGCGGTGGTTAAGTGGTAGCGTTGTCGCCTCACAGCAAGAAGTTCTCCCGTTCAATTTTCGGCTGGAGCACCTTCTGTGTAGAGTCTGCATGTCCTCCCCGCAGTCGAGTGGTCTTCGAAAGACATGCGTGAATGGACGTGCCTTCATTGAAGGCTGGGCGTCGAGCTGACACCATAAAAATCTACTGCCAATCATTAGCGGACCAGAGTTCCACTGTGGTAACCCCTAACCAGGAAAAGCCGAAAAAACAACATTTATGAACACCTTAGAGATATCAAAAACAAAAACATGGATAATGCTTTCTTTAAGCACCCCAGTCATGTAAAAGTTTTATTTTTCATACTCAAGAAAGTCCATAAGTCTTCTACAGGTGGACACAATATGAACATTCTCCAGTACAAAGAACGTAGATGGCAGTTTCTGTTGAATGCCACAATGCTCCCTGGTGTTGAGACTGTTTCACTAAAGAGTATGCTATATGCAAGAGCAGCTAAATTATGAAATATGTTCTTTTTGAGCATCTCTATTTATTTATATATATATATATATATATATATATATATATATATATATTTATATATATATATATATATATATATATATATATATATATATATATATAATGTATTTACATGAGTATATTTGTATTGTTACACATTACTCATAGGCAGGGAATGGGCATGTTAAATGTGGCAATTCAAGGTCAGTTTTTATATTTACTTAGGTTCATAGGTAGGTACTAGGCAATCGGCCCAAGGGCCTACGTACGCCAAGCCAACAAGGTTCCCTGGCTTACGCCACCCAAGAAAGTTATTTTCCTGTGCCACTGTTGAGCATAGACACAGAAGTGATCCCCAGGGTGTATTTCCTATTTCCCATCCACGCATCAAGATTTTTCTTGAAGAGTGCCAATGAACTTTGCTTGACATAGATGGGTAGCCTGTTCCAGAGTATGGGAAGTCTCTGGGACAGGAATCGATCCCTCCAGCATGTCCTGTTTATTGTGGTGACAAGGTTTAGGTCCCTAGAGTGTGCATCTCGGAGGGATTGGGATTTCTTTAGGTGTAGTATGCCCAACAGCTCTGGGTTTGACATAGCTTTTTATGTTAGGCAGATATGCTACGGAGTAAAGCTGGAGTTTTTTGAGGCGGTCAGTGTAGGGCATTTGTTTCAGGCCAGTAATCCTCTGTGAGGTACTTCTGTGGCCTTTCCAGCTGCTGTAGGTGTCTTGTGAGGTACATTCCAAAAGAGGCATTGTACTCTATAATGGGTCTAATAAGAGTCGAGTAGAGGAGAACAATGACCTCTTTTTTCCTGGATGAGCACCCTTTTATGATGAGGTGTGCCACGTAGAAGGACTTCCTGACTACTGTGGCGATGTGACTATCAAGGGAGAGACTACTGTCCACCTGGGTCCCGAGGTCTCATCACGCATTTGGTGTTAAGTAGATTGCTGCCTATGTGGTAGTTCATGGGTACAGAGTTTTTACCAAAGGGGATGATACAGCACTTTTTGGCATAGAGCTTGATGCCATGGCTCTGACACCAGGCATCTGTCTCAGTGAGGCCCTTCTGTATGATGTCCACATCATTTGGGGACAACTACAGCTCCTAGTTTGCAGTTGTCTGTGAATGTCATTAGCCGGAGGCCTTCTGTGTTACCCTGTACTTCAGAGAAGTAGATACTAAACAGGAGAGGTCCCAGGACGGAACCCTGTGGTACTCCACTTGTCACTGCTTTGAGGTCAGATTTGGAGTCTGCAACTTTTACAGTGTGGGTTCTGTCAGTGAGCCTGTTGGCAACCCATCTTGTGACATAGGGATTTATACCTAGTTTAGTGAGTTTAGCTATAATTCCAGAATGGGGGATGGTGTCGAAAGCCTTGGCTAGGTCAAGATAGGCTGTGTGAACCACCTTACCCTCATCTACGGCTTTGGTGACTGCCTCAAATAAGTCAGTCAGGTTCAGGAGGCATGATCTGCCTTTCACAAACCCAAACTGGGTGGGATCCAGAGTTTGGAGGTTACCAATATCTTTGTTTATAAGTTCCATGATGATACGTTCCATGGCCTTGCAGACCAGGCTTGTCAGGCTAATAGGTCGATAGTTCCCGGGATCAGTGGTGGCTCCCCCTTTGTGGAGTGGGATAACTGTTGCTGTGCGCCATTCAGTGGGCACAAAGCCTGATGCGAGGTTATTATTGAACATGGTGCTTAAGTGGAGAGCCAGTTCGTTCTGAAGTTCATGTAAAATGCAGCCTGGGATGTTGTCCGGTCCCCATGGATGCTGTGTTTTGGGCTTTAGAGTGTGCAGCTTTTACCTGCTTAGTTGTGATTACAGGGACTCTGCATTCTTCCTGTATAGATATGAGCTCTTTAGGGGGTGGGCGGGTAAAGTTAGCACTGAACCTATCTGCCAGGATGTACCTATGATTGGTTTATTATATAATTTTAACATCTTTTTGATCAGTTTTTAGTGAAGGTAATTGCTTGAAATTATCAATTTTATCTACCTTTTTACTCTCAACTTATTTATGTTTGGGTTATCAATTGTTTTCATTTTTCAGGAGTATTTTTAAAGAATATTTTTATACTTTCATGCATTTGAATATTTATATACATAAAAAGTTTTATGGTGAACACACAATTGTTAAGATTTTAATTTTAATTCACTAAATGATTTTGTACTTTGCACTTTAATCTGGATGTTATACAAAACTGTTTCCTGTGTAGATACACTAGGTTCTGAAGAAGTCTATGCTGAATTGCACATGAAGAAAGCGCTTAACTTGCTGTTCTTTCATTTTATTGGATATTTTGGATATAGTGAACATTTAGTTTAGTTTTATTAAAAATTGACAAGTAGAGAAGACAATGTGTAATTCTTTTGGACATACCATTGCATCTCATTTTAGTTTACTGTTTTTTGTGAAGGTGTAGCTGCTTGAATTACTCATCTTGAACTGTTGTTGGCTCTACAAGAACCTTAACAGTTTGCAGAATGTTTATTCAAGCTAGAGAATAGATGGGAATTAAACTGTAACAGTGGGGATTACCAAAAAATACAGAAGGGCTGTATATAAATGCAGGCAACAACATGGTAATATTTAAAATGTATCAATTAGCTCTTAGCAGTCCGCATTCAAATGCTGGATACTACACAGCTGAAAAGGCACCAATAAAATGCAATAAAGCCTTAAGGTAAAAAAAACTATCAGCTACAAGTATTTAAGGATGAGTAATAAAGTTCTCAACTTGACGTAAATAAGTCAAAGCATTTTCTTTACAAATAATGAATTTAACAGTACAGAATTTGCACAAGGAATTGAAAATTAACATACAGATAATGCTCAGAAAATACTAGCTGTCAACTAAGTAGCCTCTAGCTCCTATAAGCAAAGAGATACTGTGCCTTTACTATCTGGCTTTCAAAATCAGAATGAAATGTCAGAGTTCTTCCACCCACATGATCATAAGCTGAGCTACGGAATTCTAGTCAACTATTCAAAAAGTGAGCATATTTCTGCCTTAAACTTGGCTAGTACCAGAATTTTTACATCATCTGGGGCTACAGCATATAAGGGTAGACAAATACAAACACTGGATGATTTGGGGCTACAAAGCCAGATCTAAAATTCAGTAGTATGCCTAGCTATGTGAAACCTTGTCACCTATTATGGTAGAGTCAAGCTTTATAATATCAGATAAATGCCACATAAATGGAATGCTTAATTGTCTTGATAGCCCAGCTCTACACAACCATAGAGACTTTTCAAGTCAACGTCCAGGCACACGTTCAGGAAATTAAGTTGGAAGTGGGGGGGGGGGGAGTTACCATGATCCTTGTTTAGCTGGAGTCTCTGACTTTGGATTTAGCTCTAGGGATGAGGTCAAGCATCAAATTATTGTTTTTGCTGTCTTTCTCAGACTTAGAAGGGAAAGCTAGATGACCAGAAACAGAGGTCACCATAAAGTATGGGATTCTAGGTATATCAAGGGGGACACACATTTACTACAATTCTTTTCAACCTTGCATCCCAGCTACCCTCAGCCAAGGTACTTCAAAGTTGATGGCAGAGTGAATATATTATTCTTTACAAAATGGGAAGAAAGTGCTCTTTCTTGATTTAAGCCAATCATGGCAGGTTTGGCATGGAGGAATCCCGAGACCTAGATTTACACTTGCTTGCCAAACAATAGACTTTGCAGCATAACTTCATATCACTGTAAAAAGAAATTATCTAAATATAGTAGTTAAATGTCTTCCTTATAGCCAAAAAGAAAGAGCAACAACAGCTGCCTGGGCCAAAAACAACCTTGCATACTTGAACAAGACGATCTCAAAAAAAAAAAAAAAAAAAATACGCAAAGCAACTTGAGAAGTGCAAGATGAAGTGCCCCCTTACACAATTATGTGTTCCATGAAAGATTAAAGCACCACTCTATATCTCCTGTGACTCCTTCCTAAGGGAGGTCTAGTATTTTTGACTAACCCAACAAGGCCACAGAGTTTTTAAAGACCAAGAGACTGTGTGCTAAAGCCAATCGGTTGGAATGCTTGGTGCTGGACAAGACGTGTGAGCATCAGGTTTTATCTGAAACCACAGTTTTGTTGGATTATAAGTGTAGCAACTCAAATCACTATGTTGCCACTCAAGAGAATTCTACAGTGACATTGTGACGCTCTCTCTCTCTCTTACAATGAGTTAACAATGTACTTTGCTATAGTAGACTCAACATTTCTAGCAAACATACGGTTCATTAAGGTATGGAAAATAACCAGTGGCCCTTCTACACTAAGCCTGAAGGGTCAGTGACACATTTAAGGGGTTATGTTTTTGTATAAGTATCCTCCAGGTTTATTTATATCCAGGACTCTTGCCATGCTTGGTTGTAAGTTTTCATTGACTGATTTGCTGTTAGATTGTTGCTGCTTTCTTGCAGTCATTTCTAGGAGCCTAATTTTCTGGCCTCTTTCTGAACTGTATTATTTTCACCATCATCATACTGAAGACTAAATAGCAAGTTCTGTGCGACTTGCTTTTATCTGGTTTAGAGGAATAAGTAATGACTCCTTTCAGCACACTGAAAACAATTAGTTTAATTTCATTTCATTAACTCTACCAAGGACTTGCAGAACAGTGTGACAGACTTTGAAGCATATTTCTATTGGTTTTTGTTGTATGTATAATCAATAATTTTATTCTCATTTATTAACTGTGGTGATAAATGCAGAAGAAAAAGGATTATGAAGTAGTGAAAATCCTCCAATCCTCTTGTTAAACTAGATTGTTGACATTTGGTTTACCACAGTTATCCAACAGAAACAAGACTAACAATCATAAAAAGGTACGTTTGCATAGCATTGTTCTGGCTCCCACTTAGTACAGCATAAGTGGATTGTTTGCCTATACTTTAGAAACCCAAGGCTTAAAACTCAGTCTGATGCCAATAAACATTAAGCTGGCTGCAAAATATCCCAAACACCACCAAAGCAGAGGGTTAAAATGTTACACAAACAAACCATTCAGTAGAAGGTAGTCTCTCCATATGCATAGCCAAACAATCCACTTAACCTGTACTGGCGAAGCCAGGTCATAAAAAGTCCAAAACATAGCAGATCCTCTACTTATTAATACTCTATGTATTACTTCACAAGGAAGGGAGTCAAAATGCCTTTGCTCTGTCCAAAAATATGGTTCCAAATGAGAACTCAAGATAATAAGGTAACACTCTTTCTGTTTGAGCAGCCTGTTGAGCCCTCTAGTTTCCTTCCCTCACGGGTATTAAGTTCAATCGGTGTCAAGCAGTTAATGAAATCACTGCCAACGTTTGAGTAATTTTGTGAGATAAGTCACATGTAGGACACAATCAATAATTTGTGTTGTAACAAAACTTTCATTTCAATAACACTTGAAATATATTTGTGATCTAAACTGCAGATTCCACAGTAGAGAATACATAATATAATCTAGTACTTTGTACGAATGGAAAGCTATGCTGTTCTGTATTTTCCAAGCCCAGTAACCATTTTCAGTCTTCTTAAATATTACTGAAAATTGCACAGTATCAGAGTCAGAAGTACAAGACACGCTATGTGCAGTTCTCTATCCTACCTCAATTGGCTCATGCACAGTAGTACAAAGAGATTAAATATTAACTGTCAACACTCATGTACAACCATAATAAGTCTTATGAGTTTGTTCGCATGCAGTGATTAAAAGCACATAATTCATTTTTAAAAGCATGTTGGCTATGAGCCAGCTGTAAATTCTGTGTGTTTAAAACCCTATCTTTAAAGTAGCTATTTAGTTGCAATAAATTATCTTATAAAATAAATGATAGCAGTAAGCACGGCTGCCCCACAGCACGTGGTCCGACTGTTTGGCATCAGTTTGGGTGCCTTTGTTTGCAGAGTCTGGATGTCTTCCTTGAGTTTTCTCCAGCTGCTCCAATTTCTTCCCACATCTTTACTTATTAACCCACTCTATAACAGAACAGTATGTCCCAGCTATTTGGAAAATTGCATATATTACACCATTACACAATTCAACAGAACTAAAACTAACGGACATTGCAATACTTTCACCACTTTCTAAAATTCTGGAAGGACGTATCCACTTTCAACTTCTTAAACACCTTCTAAACAATAAATCACTCAACACTGCATGGATTCCAACCATATTGTAGCACTACTACAACTCTTCTAAGTTTCAGTAATACTATAAATAAATTCGGAGACGATGGCAAAATAGTCTTCAGCCTTTTTGGACATGTCTAAAGCATTCGATAAAGTTTCCCATCCTAAGTTACTGTCCACTCTGAATAACCTTAATATCAACCCTGATGCTGTTAACTGGTTTCAAAGTTATCCATCTATCCGCCAGCAAGCTGTGAAATGGAAGCAAGATCTGTTCCCACTCCTTTCTGTTACAGTTGGAGTCCCTCAGGGTTCAATCCTAGGGCCCCTCCTCCTCAGCATATTCATAAATGATCTCAACACTGCCTCTTGTCAAGCATCTCTCATACAATACTCAGATGATTCAACCCTCATATGTGCAGCATCCACAATAACTCAACTTCTTACAGTCACACTAATAGCCTTCTCTGATGTTGAAACATGGCTAGCAAACGCAAGTCATTCTCAAACCTAATAAAATTAAGCGTATGATCTTTCACCCATCTAAACCTACTAACCTCCCAGCTAAAGTTTATATCACTGCCAGTAATAGGATTTTCCCAGATTCCCAAACAAAACTATTAGGCATCATAAATGACATACTAAAATTTGACACACCCATTTCTAACAATCAAAAAAGCTCACAAAAAATGGGAACAATGTATAGAAACAAAAAATTCTTAACAGACGCTGCAAGAATAGCCATAGCTAGAACCCACCTTCTCTCCTCACTCTTATATGCATCCCCCTATACTTACCAACCTCAAAAAGTCAGAAGTAAATTAGAATCATGTTACAATAAGATTGGCAAATTTGCAACAGATTCCACACATTCAGCCCTTCACTGTCAATGCCTAAAAAATCTTTATTGGTTGGAACTACCTCATGTTATGAACTATAACCAATTAATAATGGCTCGCAAAATAATGCACAATCCTGACAACAGCCTACCTTCCCTAAAATAATTTTCTACAACCCTACTCTAACATTTGTAGTCTTCAATCATCTAACAAAGACTTACTCCAAGTAACCAAAGTATCCAATACAGCTGGCAACTCTCTTTACTCTAACTTTGTTGCTAAAAACTGGAATACCCTTCCACATATTAGATCCATAAGCTATCTTAATAATTTCAAAATATCTCTCAAAAGACACTTATTTGAATCCTGGCATTGCACATGCAACACTCCAGGTTAATTATCAACTTAGCACTACTTATACAATTTGGCTGTCGTACTAACTCTGTTAACAGATCCCTTCTAACAATACCACTTCTCTATAAGTAGTTATATTTCTAGCTGCAACTCTCACCACAGAAGTATTTCTAACTATGCACTACTTTGCTTAAGTGATTCTCCCTACTTAATTTCCTAACTGATGTTATGTTCCTCCACATATACAAGTTCAACCATATATTTGTCTATATTCAAGTGCTTAAAGTCTTGTTCTATTTGGTAGTATGCATATATTTTTGTTTTCACATTTTTATCCTGTAAATGTGTTAACACTCATTTTTCTGTCTATAATTTCTATTACTTGATGTGATGATTTTGTATATAAGCTTAGGCTGGAGCTTTTCTCACAGGGCCTCCGCTGAAAATGGGCACTGTTCCAGTCATACCATGCCGGTAAACAAATATAAAATAAATAAAATAAATCTTAAAGACATGCCCCGGGATTTAGAAAGCGTTAAAATGATGTAGAAGCCTTAATTTTGAGGGTTTCAACATCACAGTAAGTCTTCCTAATTCAGAGACCACCCTCCTGCTACATTTTTTCATGGCAGTGGGAGAGCCAGAGAGCAGTCTCAATGGAGAAGCCACGAGATGCGCAAAGGTTCAGGAGAGTGGTGGCAGAGCCACAGAGAGCAGTCTCAATGGAGAAACCTCAAGATGCACAAAGGAGCAGTCTCAATGGAGAAGTGTCGAGATATGCAAAGGTTCAGGAGAGTGGTGGCAGAGCCAGAGAGAGCAGTCTCGATGGAGAAGCCTTGAGATACGCAAATGTTTAGGAGAGTGGCTAATGCTGATTAGCCATGTGCTGTCCTCTGAAAATAGTGACGGCTCTGGGTGAACTCAGTAGAGTGATTCAGAAAAGGTGAACATCACTCACCTACTCACTTCTATGGGAGTAGTCACAGTAAATAGAGTGGAACTGTGTTTTGTGTGTGTACTGCAGTGTGTGTGGGTGCCTTTGTGAGTGTGAGTGAGCATATGAAGGCTTTTGTGTGCTTACTAGTGCATGTAGAGGGGTACCTATGTAACTGATGTGTGAGCTAGGAAGAAAAAGCACTAGCAGACTCAGCTCTGACAGCACAGTGTTCAATTCAGAGACTAATGGTGTGTCTTTCTGTGCAGCTTTACCAGGGGTGTGTTGGTACATTGGGCAATTGCACACATATGTGGTGTCTGTGTGAGTGAAGGGGACCATGCTTATGTGTGCAAAGTGTCCTATTCTGGATTAGTTTCTTGCCTTGCACCTGACAGACAGCAGGATAGACTCCCCTGACCCTGAAATGTCAAAAATAATAATGCAGAATGACTGAACAAATATACAATGCATAATCGTAACTGGCTGTTATGTCATTCAGAAACAAACAAATCCCTTCTAGATTCGGTCATTATCACATTAAAAACTCTTAATATTCATCTGTTATTCCTTTAATATAACAATAAAAAAATTCCTCCAGTCCATGTAACAGTACATCATTATAATAATTTACTTTTGCTCTATTAGTCATTCACACTTATTGATGAATCTAACCTCCCACAATTTTTCTCTTTTCCTTTTAACTGATTGCAAAATAGTACATATTCTGAACTCATTTTTAGCAGAATTAGTCACAGTATAGGTATCACTGGCATGTTCATTTCCACCCACAGTTATCATATCTTTACTTTGTTTAACCAACCAAACACCCAAATGGCAATAAATTTCAGGTTTGTCCTGCACAGCGAATTCTACATTTATTGTTCAAAATATGAGTGGTTGGTATGCGAGTTCATCTGGCAATTAGCATTAAACAAATTCTTCCCATTTCCTCACTTCAAAACTCTTAAGTGCCTAGATTCTGCATAATGTCACATTATTTTAGTTTGTCCACTTTATCAATTAATGATGCAACATTTCTCAGAAGTAGAAATATTGTCCAGACTTAAGGGATGAATCATCCACACAGAAATGTGACCAAGCTTCTATATCTTTATTTTCTTCAAAGGTATTATCCCGTTTCCCCACCATTTCACTCTTTCTTGTTTTTTGGAAGTAATGTCATTACGTAGTCTGCTTGCCTAAATATAGGACAGCCTGCACAGCTTGCATGTTTATGCCTAGCAGCTTTAAAACACCATTCGAAAGCATGATTATCTTTGGAGGCAGGGTCTTCCTCTCCTCCCATTCCCCCACAACTGAATGAGAGTCTTACCAGGTTGAGATATTCAGCATCTCTGTCTTTTCTTGCATCACCTTGAACCACAGCTGCAGAAGTATAGTTTTAGATTCTTTTTCCCATTTCTGGCACCACAACAACAATCTCACCATCTTGCGTCTCGCTTTCTCTTTCACTCAGTATGACTGTCACACAATGAGCTGCCACGGCTTGCAGGTCCAGCTCCACCTCTCGCCGAACAGCAGTACAGCTTAGTTTTCTGGTCTCACCTTAGTCTTTACATCACCACAGTCCATTTTAAATCTCGGCTCTCCTACTTCTAACTTGTAGGGGAATAAATCTTAGCTGATTTACTCGTATCCTCATCTGATAAGTACTGCTGCTGCTTAAATCAAGTGGCGTGGCTCATCAATGCTGTAGATCAACACTTCCTCTACTCAGTCATCACAAGGGGAATCCCCAATACATCAGTATTATGTGCTCCAATGCCCATAGGGAAAAATGTTACACTCCCCTGGGAACAATATGTCCACCAGGTATGGCTGCCCATCCAGAACATTTGACCAAAACTCTGTACGTTGTAGGTCAACCTGTGATGTGAAAGGCCATGTAACGGTATCAGAGAGGGAAGGTAAAGGGATATATTACTGGGTTAGTCGCCAACTTCCAGAATGCCTACTTGAAATGGAAAACAGGGGCTAAGAAAAAGAAATATACTGCAACAGTGAACAAACCTGAACACTAACTGTTTTAGAAGCTCCTATCACAATTGTATTGTTTTCATTATATTGTTCATTGTTACAGTACGGATATCAACTGGGATGATTCCTACAGCTTATGAACCCGTGGAAAGCTGGCTTGAAAAGATATTGGCTGTAGCTATAGCAAATCCTGCCTTGCTGCAAGAATTAAGTATATATTGTAATGCTTGGAAAAGGTGTGGACAGATCACCAGGTAGCTGCTTCCAAGGTAGCCTGGATGTTAAACCCCCTAAGGAAGCAGTAGTAGCCGCTGTGCTACCAACTAAGTGGAACCTGACATGATTAGCAGTCTCATCATGAAAGGAATAACAGAAACAGATGCAATGAGCTAGCCATTTAGAGAAGGTTTGTTTGCAGGCAGGCCTATGCAAAGGATATGAATAACTGGTCTGATTTTCTTTCTTAGTCAAGGTGAAACCTCAGTTGCCTAGGTACATCTAGGGTATGCACGATACTTTCCCTCTTTGATCTGGAGGATATGACTGAACACAGAGGCAAATGGCCTGAGACAGAGACAATTTTGTCACAGGTATGAATGTGGGATTAATGCAAACTGTGACCCTATCTTTGGAAGATGAGAAAGAGATGTTTGAACATAAGGGCCTGCAGTTCTAATATCCTTCTATCAGAAGTAATGGCCACTAAAATATTTTTTCTAGAGTAGGTATTTCAGGGGTGCAGCAACAGATAGTTTAGAAGACTGTAATGTGAGCTTTCCTAGGATATATTTAAATAGGTCCCATGATGGACAGAGTTCATACTTGGGTGACATCAAATGTAGGACCCTCATAAGCAACTGATTTTATTAGGAATACAGAATAGAGAGGCATCTCCCAAGCAAACAGAATGAAATAGCTATGATATGTACTTTCAGTGAGGCATAAGACATTCCCGACCTGTAAAAGTCTGACAGATATTTGTGGATCCTGGACATTTGGGTCCAGACCCTTTCTTTGTCATTAAATGGAGAATCTTTGGTTTCATAGGCTCCAGTAAGGCAGACTAAGCACATATTTTCCAAAGACCTGCTAAAAAATGAGAGCTAGATCATCCCAGCTGTCAGCTTTAGGGTCTTCAGCTTGGGGCATTGTAAGTAACCCCTTGTTTTGGGTCAAGAGATGCGTATTCTAAAGCAGCATGACAGGTTCGGTCATTACTATACTCAGCAGATGGGAGAACTAGTGACTCCCCAGCCACAAAAGGAACTACAAGTAGCAGTTTGGCCTGCTCTCCTTTGTATTCTGCATTACCCTGAGAAGAATACTGGGGCAAGTCTATACAGTAATGGACATGCCCAACTTATTAACAGAGCATGTACTGTTCACACCTCTATATAGTGCAAATTTTCTGTAGTAGTCCGTTTTCTGGAGAAGCAGATCCTTTTCTAACATACCTCACCTGGGAACCAAATCCAGAAATACATCCCTATCCAGCACTCATTTGTGAGAGGACCGCTTCTATTCTGCCTAAGTGGGTTGCCAGAATGTTCTTCATAAGAAGGGATGTAAGATGTCCTGAGGTTCACACCTGACTCCTGAACCAGGAACCATACCTTGATGGACACACTGCAACCCCCCTCCCCCTTTCTGGTGATGCACAACATTGTTATGGGTTTGTCTGTAAGGATGTGCAGATTGATTCCTGGTTACCAAGATGTTTGAAGGCTTTGATAGTTTAAAAAAAAAAAAAAAAAACTGCCATCATCTCTTTCATACTGATCTGCTTTTTCTTCCAGTTGCATTGGATCCTCAGTTCCCCTGAGTGTCCCACCTATGCTGTGCCAAAGCAACCAGTGGAGACCCTTTGAATGCCTGGCACTAGGAGTCTGTACCCCTATTATAAAATGCTTAGTATCCAACTGTTCTGAGTGATTTGTTCCCACTCTTACAAATAAGGCTAGCTGCCTTTTTTTTTTTTTTTGAGAGGGGATTGGCCTAGGTTGGGGAGGCAGATTTAGAGAGGTTGTAGTTTGTGTTAGAATTTGAGTGGCAGAGGAGACAAGAGCTCTACTGAGTCATAGATGCTGCCTCTTAAGGTCTCTGCCTCAACAGACTTCAAGCTTCCTCTGTTGTTCACTTTTTTCTTTTGTACTGGCCTTTCTCCCTTTATGGCTACATGCCTTTATTTTACTTCCAGTGGAAATCTCAACTCTTGATACGATAGCTTCTGCTGTACTTAGTAGAGGAGTAAAATACCTTTTTTCACAGACTACACAATTTTTTCAACCCCTCCCAAACTTCTTAAAATACAGGTTTCACAGCAGATCCAAAAATACAGCTCATTTTACATTGGGACAATAAGGAACTGTGCTTTTACATGAGTTGACAAGGGCTGGATCCTCAGCTACATACGTCTGCTAATGACCGATCCCCCCTGCTGCCACCCTGCATCATGCATCTGCAGCATCACAGCCACACTTGACAGAGTGTCTGAAAATGTGGGGGGGGGTATGAGACCACATACGTCTAGCACCTCATTTCTTAATGCATTGTCCTTGGTCTCCTCAGCCTTGTCTCTTGCTGGAAAGGATAGTCCCCTAATATTTTAACATATGAGCTTGAAAATTAAAGACCCTGAAGGTTGGTGGCACAGGTGTAAACTTGTCTTCTCAACAAAGTTGTCAGGTATCTTACTTTCCCTAACATAGGAAAATGGATTCTTGCTTGGAACCCCAGCAGACCCCAAGGGACACTAAATTAATCAGCAATAGGGCTCCAGTATGAGTACTTCCAGTCAGTTTACAACCCTTAAAAAGTTATCAGAGTTGGGAGTTTGGCACCAGAGTTACATTAACAAATAAGTCTTCCAGGACTTTAAATCACTAGAAGAACAAGTAAGGGTTCTGGATCCAGCAAGCCCAGAAGGTCCCTATACCACTTCTGGGTAGCAGATAAATCTTTAGACTCCCATTTAAAGTGATCTTTCATTTTATTGAGGATATCACCAAATGAAAAATTCCCTGATGGGGAAGAAGAAACGTCCTCAGTGGCTTAACTCACACTAATAGGGAAGACATCTGGTCTACACAGACCACTTCATCTGCCCAGAGTCAGAGGAATCAAATTCCTCAATGTGGATGGTTCTCTTCCCAGACACACGTGTTTAATTTGAGGATTGTATATTTTTTATGATATGCAAAATGCTTAGCCAGTTTCATTAGATCCTGAAAGCAGGGCTGGAAGGAAGGTGTACCCAGCTCATGCTGAGGTAATACGATGGGCATCCAGTACTTAGAAGTCAGCACCGCCTGCCATGACTACAGACATCTAAGGTTATCAACCAAGAAGCAGGGAGAAGATATTTATTCTTGAACCAGAAATATTCTCATGGACAAGAAGTAATGAAATGCTGCTCTCAAACTTGCATATCACCACAGGCCCTTGGACAAGGCTCTAGGTCAGCCAACAATTGAAGAATTGTGGCTCAGGAAGACATGTTGTCATCCAACTGCATGGTGGTGTCTTGGTAGGCATTGCAAGAGGCTTCAGTTCAAGTAGGCATCAGCGTTGTAAACTGCAAAACTGCCTCACTGGACCAGAAGCTCACAAGCATAGGGTGACCTTCAGACTCCAAAGATGTATGCAGTCAGCCTCACAGGATTCAGTCTCTCCAGGGCACTTGTCATTTCGTTTTCTGAGCAGGAAGCGTACTGAGAAGAGATGCACTGCTCTTGTCATCCTAGACAAGGTGCGCACACATTTCTGATTCAAGTAGTCCTAGAGAAATTTGTCTCTGATGGTCTTCTGTTTGAACTTAGCAAAATGGGGCAAAAGGCAGTCATGTTCTGTCCCAAAACAAAACACATACTGATTAAGGAAGTCTTTGTAGGGCATTTGCTTCCTACATGAAATATTCTGGTGTCTATAGTCCCTGATGTCCGAACTTGCCTAAGTTTTTGAACATGTAAAGCTATAACAAGAGCCACTTAATGGGTATTTATCTGCACTCTGAAAATCAGGATAAGCCAACAGGCTGACAATGCTTTAGCAACTTGCATCTGTCTCACAGTGCAGCAACAGAGATCGAATGGTGCCACAGGTCAATGTCTCACTTATATCACACACACATGCTGATACTGAAGTGGGATACATGCCCCCCCCCCCCCACTGAAGAAGGAAGTAGCAGTCCACAAAAAATCACCAAAGAAGAGCCATAAAGACGATATAGTGGACTATTGAGGATAAGAATGAAATTATGTATTGTTACTATTATGCAAAAAGACCAGAATTTCCAGACACAAAATATACAAAAAAGATTAAGAGAGAAATTAGAGGAAAGAAGAATACTTCCACAAGAAAAACTGCCAGAAGCCTCAAATAAAAAAATGTGCTTGTTTATACAACAGATTTGTGAAAAAACACT
This sequence comes from Protopterus annectens, assembly GCF_019279795.1. Taxonomy (NCBI): domain Eukaryota; kingdom Metazoa; phylum Chordata; order Ceratodontiformes; family Protopteridae; genus Protopterus; species Protopterus annectens. The sequence goes on from NC_056729.1 coordinate 1,833,462,890, forward strand.
ATATAGACCAAAAAACTTTGATCTGTTTGGAAAAAGAAACATCTGGGAAAGTGCGAAAATATAAACAAAACCTAGAGATTTTTGAAAATAACAAAAAAGAAATATGGACATGAGAAAGAAAGAGACATTTGATATGGTGCAATATTTATGCAAAGTCAAAAGACAAATTAATCAATACAAAAAAGGCAGCCCCGAAGATATTCAAAGAGAAATACAGGCAAAGGCAACCAGATATGGAAAATTTCACAATAAAAATATCACAAAGAGGGAATGTAGAAAAGATCAGTGAAGTAGAAGTTAAAAACAGAAGCTGAAGTGAAGGAGTGCCTGTGAAGAGAAGGATTTGGTGTAGAAGGTCTAATACAGGTTACATCACAACATGATGGAACAAGTCCCCAAAATAAGGGGAAACAGGAAGATCAGGAGACATCTGAAGAAGAAATATGGATGTGGGAAAGAAAAAGATTTAATATGGTATAATATATTTATGTAAAGGAGAAAGCAAAATTAATCAATACAAAAAGAGCAGCACCAAAGATATTTGAAGAGAAATGCAAGCAAAGGAATCTGGACTTTACAATACAAAAGATATTAAGACCAAGAGGAAACGTAGAATAGAAGATTAGTAATGGAGAAGTTAAAGAAAAAGAAACTGAGGTTATGGATTACCTGCAAAGTGAAGGATTTAGTGTAGAAAATCGAATGCAGAAAGCACTACAACAGGATAGAGTAATGGATATCCAAATTAAGGAGAAACTAGTGTAACTAGAAGGAACTAGGCAGTTGCCATATGAAGATATTTTGGACCCTTCCACATGAAACCAGTATAAACGTTCACTTGAAGCTAGACAGCAAGGGAAGGGACAGAAAACTGTGGCAACTCTGACACAGTCAACATTGAGGAGTGATAGGCCACTGAGTTCCCATATGACAGAGCAACAGATTACAAAGGATAAAATTACAAATACGTGTCTGGATGTTTTCTTCCTGGGCCTCCGCTGAAACTTGGCTCGTCCCAAGTTGGAGTTTCCTGGTTAACAAATATTAAATAAATAAAATTGAAGAGAATGTGCCACAGGAAGATGCTATAGAACTCTCTATAGAATGCACACAGGAAAATAACAAAAAAAATGTGCCCTTAGTTTAGAAGGAAATGTGCTAAGAGAAGAGTTACTTGACTTAATAGAGACAGATAGACATATTAAGATCAATGAAAAAAAAAAGACTGCAGAAGGTCAATAAAACCCAAAAAGTCAGAAATCTGATAAAACAAATGAATACAGTAATTAGGACTGTCCATAGAGGTCCATGCAATATAACAGAAGTAAACAGGATACATTACTGTGCAGCTAAATTAATAGCAGATAAAATTCTAACACAAGAACACAGGATAGTAAGGGAAAGGAAGGGGAGAAATCTATACCATCGTGGAAGTATTGAACAGAGAAAACTATAAAGCAATTAAGACAAGAAGCGTCACTGTTAGAAGAGTACAGAAGAGGAAATAGATCAACAAAAGTACTCAGAAAAACAGAAGTGATAAAAGCAACATGCAGTATTACAACGGATCAGGATTTATCTTGCACTACTTGCAAATAAGAAACGAAATATCTCAGCACAGGCAGAAAAACGTAGAAGATACACAGGTAAATATAAAGGAAAAGTACAAAATAAGCAATTTACTGATGACCTTAAAAACTTCTAGAGAGAATTGGGAAACGAGGTTACAGGAATTGAAAGACCTCTGAAAAAAGAAGAAATGGATACAATTTGGAGAAATGTCTATGAAGATCCTGTGGAACATAAAGATGCGAAATGGACAGAAGTAAAAGAAAGAATAAGAAGTTCAAAGGTACAGGATATAAAATGGGATGAAGTAATGGCCAGAGAGATTGAGATACAGTTAAGAAAAGCCTCCAACTGTAAAACCCCAGGCCCAAATGCAGTACCTAACTTCTAGCTAAAAGTATTAACATCTTTGCACAAAGATTTAGGCACAAGTAATTACTATTTATATGTGCACCCTGAACAGACACTAACCTCATTAACAAATGGAAAAACAATGCCTACTTAAGAGTGAACCTATTAGTTATCCTAAAAATTAAAAAACAATAACTTGCATTCCAATGACATATAAACTATACAGTGGAACTAATGCCGACAGAGTTTATAGTCGTTTAGAAGAAAATTCAATCGTGGCAATAGAAGAAAACGGTAATAAAAGAAGTCATATGGAACATAGAATCATCTGCTGCTAAATAAAATCATAATGGAGAACTGTAAAAAGAGGAAGAATCTAAGTATGGCATGGATTAAGTACAAAAAAGCATTTGATATTATCCCACATTCATGGATTAGAGAGTGCTTAAAAATGTACAATATACACTCTACAATGATCAACTACATTACAGTGACCATGAAACAGTGGCAGACCACTTTGCAATTAAGCCATGATAAAGGACAAATTATTATTCCAGGGATAAAAATTCAAAGGGGGATATTCCAGAATGACTCCCTGTCACCTCTGCTGTTCTGTTTTGCCCTTAACCCTTTAAGTAGTCTACTTAACATATTAGGCCATGAGTATAATTTGGCTCCTAGAAAACAGCAAATGTAAAGACTTCCCATCTTCTCTTTGTATACGATTTAAAACTGTACAGCTCATCAGATGAGGAATAGAAAGCACAACTGCAAGTAGTCAAAACTTTTTCAGATGATAGAAGAATTTAATTTGGTCTTGATAAATATGCAAAAGCAACCTTTAAAGCAGGAGAAGTGCAGCACCAAGAAAATATCAGTTTGGGACACGAATGTGATAACAGTGTATAAATATTTGGGAACTGATGAAGGATCAACAATAAAAATTGGAACAAATGTGAATAAAACTCAGTAAGGAATATTTTAGAAGACTTAAATTAATCCTGAAAACAGCGTTGACATCTAGGAACAAAATTCAAGCTATAAATACATTTGCTCTTGTCCTAACTTACCATTTTGGGCCCAGTCAATCACTCCAAAATTGTGTTGGATAGATTAGATAGGAAAACAAGAAGGCTGCTTCATGCTAATCAAATGATTTATAAAAATCAGTGCATACCAAGATTATATATTCCCCGGTCCGATGGAGGTCTCCTTGAAATTGATTACATGTATAGATCGGCAATTGTGGGACTGCACACATCTGCTGACTTCACAAGGCCCAAACCTAGTGAAAGTTTTGAAACATGGGCGGGAGTAAATCTAAGATGACTTCCCTGCTTAGTCTAGCAGAAACATATCAGCATTAAGCAGGAATGGAAATCAAACCAGAAGTAGATAAAAGTCAGGCAGCAACTGAATGTGCCAAAAAGCAAAAGCAAGAATATATGGTAAAGGATAAGATGAGAAGGCAAGACATGTGGAAAATGCATAAATATAGCTGCAAGTATAGAAAACTTCTGGAAGAATTGAGGTTGATCAGGATCGACCAGGTTAAGGAGAAGCAAATTCAAACCAAAGGATGAAACGTTAATATTGGCAGCCCAAGATAGTGGGCTACATACACATTGGTTTGCAAAGTCCACTGAGCATGTGGGAGAAAGACAAATGTAGGATTTGTAAAATAGAGTTGAAAACAGCCGCACACCTTGTTGCTGGTTGTGACCTACTACTGGCAGAAGGATTGTATATTGAAAGGCATAATAGCGTGGCAATACTGTTGCACTGGGGATTGTGCAAACATTATGGTATTGAAGTGGCTGAAAAACACTGGAAACATGAACCACAAAGCATCATAGAACATGAAGTCTACATCACATGAGATCACCCATTACCAACAGTTCAAATGACAGATGTGAGATAACCAGATATAGTGGTCCACGAAAAGAAGACAAAAGTAGCATTGATCATCAAAATCACTGCACCCAATGACTACAAGGTCTTGCATGCAGAGAGACACAGTCATAAAATATCAAGATTTGCAGGCAGAAATTAGAACAATGTGGAAGAAAGATACCTAGACAGTTCCAATAGCAGCAGGAGGAACGGGTCTTATAAAAAATAATCTACAATCGTATTTAGATATTTTACCAGTACATGTACCTCTGTACAAATTGCAGGAGGAGTCATTATTGGGCACATTGTGGGTGCTGCGAAGAGCACTTTTGGCTGACATCAAAGATTGAAACAATACTAATTTCACAAACTTTAATCATACTTTGACTTACGAATGGGGTCCAGTCCCATCATGGTATTAGAAACCCAAAATATTTGGAGAAATTAAAAAAGTGTAAAGGCCTTGCTCCAAGTTGTGGAAGTCAGTCTGGCTGTTGTGCCGTCTCCAGCAGAAATCACAAGTGTTTTCACTACTGCAGCAGTGAAGAAAATAATCAACACCCAGCAGTGCCTTCACTCTCTCGTGAATCAGGTTACAAAGCACTACTAAATTCATAAATCAGAAAAATAAGACTTAGCAGGAAGTTAGTAACCTAGCTCTCAACCTCAGTGAAAGAAATCTGGACAGAGCATAAAATAATGGGGGGGACAAAGGCTCAAAAATAGGAACAGATTTTAAACATTGCTCTTATAAATTTATAAGGTTGCTAAAATAATTGGATTTGTGTTAGCATGCATTTTCTGAAGGATTGGAAGTCTGAAACTCAAATGTATGCCATTATTTAGTGATGTCAGTCCTCGGTGATTTTCCAGAAAATCACAAATGTTATGAGGAACAGACTAAAAATATGAGGCAAAGATCTGGACATTCTGTAAAATCCGGACAGTTTTCATAGGTATGCTAGTATCCCTGCCAGTGTAGAACAGTACAGATGTGTGGCTGGGAGCTCTTTATTGGGTAAATTACAAGCATCCACAAAAAACATGTGAAGGGACATCAATACACAGAAACCTGTTTAAGAAAGGGCTGTGAAGGGGGGGGGGTGAAAGAATGAAGCAGAAGTTCGACAGTGCTGACTGTCTAAAGAAAGGGGAAGGGAGGGGGACTGTGTTCAGGACATGAAGCAGGGGTATGACTTGGTGAGATGTGGGGAGGAAGTGTGTGTGGGGTATACCAGAAAACTGGCAACGACAGCTCAGAAAGAAAGCCTGGAATCAGTGGTGTGTGCTCATTCATCAAACATGTAGGAAACAAAAGAAAGTGGCATACAGGAGTTAGCAAAAGTGAATGAGACAGGAGTAATGGGGTATAGAAATTGAGTGGAACTTGAAGAAGTGGAAGAACAGCAGATAGAGGACTGAGCAAAAGAAAATCAGACAGACGAGAGTGGTAGGATGTGTAGTAAGCAGGGAGTGTAGACAGGATGTAGCAAAAAAACAAAAGGAGTGGTGGCAAGCTGCTATGGAAAAGATGGAGGGGAGGACAGAGCAGCACAAGCCAATATGGCGTATTGGAAGAGAAATAGGAGAAGGTGAGAGCAGAGCTGGTGAAGCAGTTCAGAATTCTAAAGAAAGAGCAGTGGAAATGGGCAGAAGGGGATGGCAGAGAGAGATTTTATTTTCACTTTATTACATTTATTTTACATTTGTTTAGCAGGACAGAGCACTGACCAAGCATGGGCAATTACAGGCTCAGCCCACCAGGCTGCAATGAGCAACAAATCCATTTACAATGAATACAAATAAGTACAACATTTATAAACACTGGCAGGGCAGTCAATTTAAGTAAATATACTGTGCTTTGTAAATATTACAATAAATATGGCTTAAGTAGTAATGTATCAAATAGTATACAACAAAGGAATGCAGGAGACAGAAATGGCACTAAATAGGGTCTATATTAGATGAACAAAAGTTCACCTTAGCGAACGCTCACATGAGCGAAAATTGCAGAACTCGAAACCGCAATTGTGAGATTGCGGTACAGTGAGGATGGGAATATTTGCCCTTTCCTCATTGTTGTGTGATCTCGGAGTTGGAATATATATATCTAGGAGGGTTGTGAGGGGTGCAGCCCTACACAATTGCAGTTTCAAGTTCTTGGATTTTCTCTCATGTGAGCATTCGCTAAGAAGAACCTTCGTTCATCTAATATAGACCCCACTAAATATATTGCTCTAGTGTAGTAAGTGAAGAATGGAAAGGGTGTTAAGATCAATAAGGCAGAGGAACTATGTATATTCAAAGGTTATGTTGCATTATGGCTAGATGGTGTTATATAAAGTTGAAGTAGTGGGTACGAAAACAATACAAGGTACATTTGGTTATGTGATGTGTCTGGTGTTAAAGTGGTCAGAAGCGAGTGTATTCTGGTGTTTCAGTTATATCTGCTGTCAGTGGTGGTTGCCACAGTTTGAGGGCTAGGATGGAGAAGCTACGGACAGAGCAGTGAGGTTTAGATGTTAGAGTTTTGGACTTGATCTGGCATGGTTTCTGGGGTGATGGGGTTGGGTTGTTGAAATCAGTGGTAAGTGGAGAAAGGGTGTCTTTAAAAAGTAATTTAAAAAGTAGGAAACCTAATAGGAGGCTTGATCTGCCTTCTACTGATAATCATTTGCCTTTAGACATGGTGACACAAATGTTCTAGTTAGCGTGAAGTGGTAAGGAATGGCAATTTTTTTTACAGATGGACTGAAGTAACATTTTGTTTTTAAGAGAGGCTCTGGCAAATAGAGGTAATCAATATTCTAGTTGGGCAAGAAGGATCCCTTTATCTGTGATAACACTGGCAGGAGGAGACAGAGAAATTAGGACAGGTCTGTGCCTAGAACAGTAGTTAAATTTTGGTCCTAGGTTTTTCAATACATTCTTGAAAGTTAAGGAATTGATCCAGCCAGATGCATAGACATCTTCAAGTTATTACCAACTCTGCGGGTTAATGGATTGATTGGTGATAAGTACGGATTTGAGGCATTTTACTACGTTTTTGGAGGGGGGGGTCATTTGGGGGGGAATTGAGCAAGAGTTTCTTTATGGCGAGACATTTGTTGAGATCTAGATTTATCTGTAGTGAACTTGGAGATTTGTGCTTCATCTGTATATAATCATGTCATATCCTGTATATAACCATGTCATATATAGCAGGATTTGAATATGGTGTAGGTCAGTCAGTAGCTTAATAAACAATGAAGAAGAATAATGGGGCATGTATAGAGCCCTGAATAACACCAGCTTGAGTGCTTGCTGACAGAGGGGGAGAGGTCAATTTTTACTCAGAAGGTTTTGTTGATGAAGTTCTGGAGCCACTGTGTTGCCTTGTAGGCTGGCCCCTTTATCTACGAGGTGTGTTAGTAAAGAGTGATCAGCCATGTCAAAGGCTCGATTCAAGTCAGTGAAGATGGCATAGTTAGATATCCTTTATCAATGCTAAGTATGTCAATTGTTTAAGGTCTACAGAGCAGCCACTCTGCTCTACACAGACCAGGATCCATGCTACTTTATTGGAGAGTAGATGGGATTTCTGAAGACTGGTAGCGATTTAACCAAACTGGATAACTAGTAGGAGCAGGGGACTTGTAAAGAAACAGTATGGGGACAAAGGAAAGGTATGTCTAGCTTAGAAAGACCAAATTAGGTCATAATGAGTGGAGACTTGATTAATTATGGTATTAAAAGGGGAATCATGTGAGAAAGAAAATCATAGTAGACAAAGAATGGACTATGGGCCTAAGCCTTGCTAGAATGGGTCAGATAGTTAGCAAACTGGTTACAGATTTAAAAGGTTGCCAAAATATAGTGGTGATTGTTTGAAACAAAACTCATGAATGGAACCATGGAAAAGGAAACGTTGAGGGCCACGGAAGGTGCAGACTTCTGCAGCGAGATGGGATGGAGAACAGCACTTTCAAAAATACTACCTGTACCATGCAACAACAGTTTCATAAAGGAGACCCATCAGTTTAACTGCTGCCTCAGGCATGGGATTAAGAAGAAAAGACTAACGCAGTGAGTAATGGGTGGGGAAGGCTTGGGATGCCACGGAACATTAGCAAACAAGCTACATCTCATCCCTCAGGGTATATTACTAATGAAACAGGAAGCTGTAAAGGTACAGCAAAATAACTGCCTTTACTGGAAGATGGAACAGAAGCATAAACGAAAACAATTCTGTGAGGAAGATTCTGCAGGACCAGAAGATCAGGAAGCTGGGAATGAATGACACTATCCCAGGGGTGCAGAAAATTGAAGAAACCTATATAAAGACATAAGTGAACTAGGGATGGACGACTGGCTGGGTGGACTACAGGTATGGAGTGACAAAATTAGGAGAGAGACAAGAAGGCAATAGGATAGGAATAGACATACGTATTTCAAATGTAGATGTTCGAAAATATTAAATGGCAAAACACTGATCCAAAAGGATTAAACTTCAAAATAAAATAAACACATTTTGCAGAGAAGCAAACTCCCGTGCACTCATGTGGGGTATTGCACCCCTTGCTAACCTTATATACCAACTCAGACATCCCACAATAATGGGAAAAGAGCAAATGCCACTTCCTGCTGTTTTATTACCTCCCGCAAAAGTAATATCAGCAGAAGCGATTAAATCAGTATTCAATCACTTCCACCAGCAGTAAAATGTTGAATATGATGAACATTCGATTACATGGAGCGATTTCAAATAGACATTTAGGAAACGCTAAGGAAGGTAGGAAATTAGTACAGAAGGAAAATGTCATGATGGAAAAGAAAGGAAATAGAGGGGGAAGTTTTTTTGTTTTTTTTATTATTCTATTATTGTTTACCTGAGTAGTATACTTACCATAACTGACCAGTTTCAGGCACAGCCCAGGTAAAATCATCAAAATATATAACTAAAAAGGAGACCGAACACAGAGATGCTGACAGCCATGCAGAGAGATCACTGATGAAAAATGGTATTTTAAACAGGTTGATCAGAGGTTATAATGGGTGCCAATTAATTCTTAGCACCTACATCTGTGCCCCAGAGTTTACTGCTACCCTAGTGTTATGTGAACTCCTACTGATATCTGAAACACAACCTTGCTCTATAACCAGGAAGTCACTGTATGAACTGACTGCTGCAGAAAAAAAAACATGAAGAAGTCAAGTTTTAAAGCTTAAAGTTGCATCAGCATGTGGGCATAAATGGTCAAAGAATTTAAGCTGTATCTGGATGGTGACCAATTTATTTTAACCCATACTGAAGGTAATGCCTATCCTCTGAGGGTTCTGTTTGAGTTGCACATCAATAAAGGGAACAAAATGTTCTGAACAAGTTCTTGGCAGTTTTTATTTCTTCATTCCAAGTGCTGATCTTAAAGTCAGACCAAACCACCACAGTATCATACACTGTGCTTCCTCGTATAATATCACCTGAGGAAGGAAGTGCTGAACACAGTTCCAAAGATTTTACTGACCCACTAAAGCATTTATTACAACACTCAGAGATGCCATTCAGTTTTCAGTGTTTTTTTCTTTTTGTAGCCTTTTATATTAACCTTTTACTTCCTTTGTTGATTAATATAGAAGATAAGGATATACTATTTGCTTGATTGTAAAACATGATTGAGTTCTCTAAGCAAATGCCACAGTTATGCTGTACATTGCTGTAGCACACTACTAATTTCAGCTCCTGCAAACTAAGATGTTTTGCTCCGGTACCTGAACAAAGGCGTTCAGTTGCAGCTATACATGTTACTGAACTTATTTGCAGCTCAGTGGTGAAATGTTAAATGAGCTCTTTCCCTTCAGCAGCAAGTTAACGGACTGTGGTCCTGCAGCCCATTTGTATGAACATAGATGAAATCAAAGTGTGCTGTAAAAAGTGTTCTTTCCTCCTTGGGTCTGTTGCTGCGGGATCACTATATCACTTTGACAGATAAATTCTGTATCATACAGCCTTAGATGTTTTGTTGCCCACTGTTCCTTGTTTTGCTAGAGCAAGTATTTTTGCTTCCTTTCATAAGAGCAAGCTGGGTGTTTGAGTGAACCTAAAGAGCAGTACATTATTCCAAGTTGTGTCTCTACTGTGTGGTTGACTTCTGATGCTACTGGTCTCTTTATAGTTTGTCAGCTAGTGACACGCACTTTAATACCATAAAATGGTGGACATTTGGGCATAGCTGTAGCTACATGCTGTGGCACATGGTGCAGCTCCCTTATCTGGCACCCCTTTCAACTATAACACCACACACAGAGCACTGAAGTACTTCAGCTGACCACAAGGCAGTACTGGCATTAATTTCTGAATGCCTGTGCTGCACTCTAACACACATGGAGCAGTTCAGCTCTGACCACAAATGCAGTACTGGGATTCAGAAACTGAATCCCAGTACTGTACTATCCCCCATTCAACATTTGCCAATCAAGCCCCTTGACACCTTATGCCCAGAGCAGCTGCCCCCCTTCACCCTCTCCTAGCTGTGATTCTGACAGAGTGGACTGCGTAATGAATTCTGACATGGTTTCTCAACAGAGAGAGGCATCTTCCTAATTTGAACCAATTATGTGATAGCGAAACACGGGATGTGAATGAAGGTGACTGCTAAATGTAACTTATCTGGACTTCAATAAATCCTTTGACTCAATTTCCTGCCACAAGTTCCTTACAAAATGGTGGGGGATGGGGTTGGCAGCAAACTGTATAGGTGACAAGAGGTAGATGGAAGGAAGGACACACATGCAGGATGAAGGGAAAAAGGTGTGTAAAGGGTGAACAAGTAGACTACAGGCATTAAAATAAATGCTGATTTTTTTATCACACAGCAGACTATTCTAACAGCCATTCCTCATCCTAATGGTTAAGATGTTTACCTCACTGACACAAGGTACAGGGTTTGATTCTCACTTTTGAGGGAAATTATCTAGGCTTAAAATGGCTCACAAGGACAGCTAGCCTAAGTATATGCCTATGAACAAAAAATTATCTATAGCTACTTACATAGTTCACATACACCATTCTATAACATTTCTTTTAAACAAGAAGCATCTTTTTAAATTATCACGTATGACATAGGCAATCATACATTTATTAAGTGAAAAACTATATTGACAAATTTAGTTGCAAACATTATACATCACAAACCATAGTGATGTAATTGTAGTTGAAAACGTTATACATCACTTGTAATCTATCCAGTCATTGCCAGTCAGACATTACATAGCTCATTCAAATCCTGCCTTCTTTTAAACCTCGTTCGTCCTCTGCAAGTATTGTTCCCCCAGTTCCCATTTTTTTCTTATGCAATTTGCTCCTACCCTTTTTCTAAAGATCCCAATTCCAGTAGTTTTATCTCTGTTACTATATTTACTGCTATGAGTAAAGCTGCTTTATACTTTGATTTCCATTTTCTAGTAATTGCTTTTTGGCAGCCACCATAATTAGACTCAGCAAGGCCTTACTATGTCTAGGCAATTCCAATTCTGTATCATACCTCAAAAAATCATTTCACCAAGCATCTCTGACAGAGCAGTCTGCAGGGATTTTTTAAATATCTGCCAACTCATTCCACTCCCAGAAAATATGTTCACAGTTATCTCACTCCTTCCCATCACACCACCATTTACTGTTTATCGGATTATTTGGAGTCTCCTTGGGGTATAAAAATACCAATGTAAATACCTCCAAGCAAAGATCCTAAATCTTCTAGACTTTGTTGCATATTTGGGAGACATGCATACATCCCCCATTGTTTCTTTGTGAATTGCTTATCCAATTTCTCTTCCCAATCCTAACCTCCTTTGATTGGTTCTTATAATTATCATGCAATATTTTCTATGACTACTCTCTAACCTTCATAAAAAGAAGAACTCAAGATCTGTTTTCTGCCCTAACTTATAACTTTTTAAAAATCAAGGAGTCTGTAAATCAAATAAAAGTGAAATAAATCAAGAGACAAACAAAAAGAAAACAATACTCTAATACAAACAAAACAAATAAAACTTACATACATAGCAGTCTACTGTTCTCTCTCTCTCTGGAAAAAAATTGAACTGAAAGTTCTTGCACCTTTAAATACACACAAACACAGAAAAAAATCTAAAGCATTTCCCATAATTCACAAATATTACACTTCTCACAGCCAGTTCCATCTACAATCAGGGAAACCCGGACTGCAACCCTATCTATGGTGGGTAGAAGATGGGCATGCTTATCCTTGGTGAGGAGGAGCAGAACAGGGCCATCCTATGCTGCAATCGCTAACTTTGACTTAGGAATGGGGTCCATTCCCATCATGGTGTTAGAAACCCAAAACATTTGTCGAAAATAAAAAAAAGTGGGAAGGCTTTGCTCTAAGTTGTGGAAGTCAGTCTGGCTGTTGTGCCATCTCCAGCAGAAATCACAAGTGTTTTCACTACTGCAGCAGTGAAGAAAATAATCAACACCCAGCAGTGCCTTCACTCTCTCGTGAATCAGGTTACAAAGCACTACTAAATTCATAAATCAGAAAAATAAGACTTAGCAGGAAGTTAGTAACCTAGCTCTCAACCTCAGTGAAAGAAATCTGGACAGAGCATAAAATAATGGGGGGGACAAAGGCCCAAAAATAGGACAGATTTTAAACATTGCTCCTATAAATTTAGAAGGTTGATAAAATAATTGGATTTGTGTTAGCATGCATTTTCTGAAGGATAGAAAGTCTGAAACTCAAATGTATGCCATTATTTAGTGATGCCAGTCCTCAATGATTTTCCAGAAAACCACAAATGTTATGAGGAACAGACGATCTGGACATTCTGTAAAATCTGGACAGTTTTCATAGGTATGCTAGTATCCCTGCCAGTGTAGAACAGTACAGACGTGTGCCTGGGAGCTCTTTATTGGATAAATTACAAGCATCCAGAAAAAATATGTGAAGGAACATCAATATACAGAAGCCTGTTTAAGAAAGGGCTGGGGGGGGTGGGGGTGGAAGAATGAACCAGAAGTTTGACAGTGCTGACTGACTGAAGAAAGGGGAAGGGAGGGGGACTGTGTGTTCAGGACATGAAGCAGGTGTATGACTTAGTGAGATGTGGGGAGGAAGTGTGTGTGGGGTATACCAGAAAACTGGCAATGACAGCTCAGAAGGAAAGCTTGGAATCAGTGGTGTGCTCATTCATCAAACATGTCGGAAACAAAAGAAAGTGGCATACAGGAGTCAGCATAATGGGGTAGAGAAACTGAGTGGAACTTGAAGAGGTGGAAGAAGAGCAGATACAGAGGACTGAGCAAGAGAAAAGCAGACAGACGAGAGTGGTAGGATGTGTAGTAAGCAGGGAGTGTAGACAGGATGTACAAAAATACAAAAGGAGTGGTGGCAAGCTGCTATGGAAAAGATGGAGGGGAGGACAGAGCAGCACAAGCCAATATGGCGCATTGGAAGAGAAATATGAGAAGGTGAGAGCAGAGCTGGTGAAGCAGTTCAGAATTCTAAAGAAAGAGCAGTGGAAATGGCCAGAAGGGGATGGCAGAGAGAGATTTTATTTTCACTTTATTACATTTATTTTACATTTGTTTAGCAGGACAAAGCACTGAGAAAGCATGGGCAATTACAGGCTCAGCCCACCAGGCTGAAATGAGTAACAAATCCATTTACAATGAATACAAATAACAAGTACAACATTTATAAACATTGGTAGGGCAGTCAATTTAAGTAAATAGACTGTGCTTTGTAAATATTACAATAAATATGGCTTAAGTAGTAATGTATCAAATAGTATACAACAAAGGAATGCAGGAGACAGAAAATGGCACTAAATATAGTGCTATAGTGTTGTAAGGGGGGCAGAGTTGTGAACATAATAGTTTACTACAGCAAGTATACAAAGTATTTTTGTGCACGAAAGAAAATAGTGCACCCCACAGTGACGTGGGGTCACATATCCTCCACCCAAGGTAGGGTATAGGAACATAAAAGAAACACTACCTCTAAACAAATGCTACATTAAAATACCTATCATAAGACAAAACACCTCCTCAAATGGTCATAATAGCAGTGTCAGTGATGCATAGGTAGCATACTCACCTTTGGTACAAAAAGCTGTGGGTTCTATTCCCCACACCAGGTAGACGGCTTGCTGCAGTGGTGGTGTCATCCTTTAGATAACATGCAAGTCCCATCTGTTTGAGTTGGTGGTAGATGTGAAAGATCCCACAGTACTTATTGGAAAGATTAGGGGCACTTTATTTAAAAACATTACACATCAGCAATGCTAGAAACAGAAAACATTCTCATAATTTTTTTAAAAAAACATATTTTTGCCCATTTTCTTTATATCCTCATCCATCACTTTTACCCACAACCATTTTTAATATTAACACTTTGTATAATGAGATATGGTGTAATGATACATCATTCTTGACATCTTTTTCTACCTCATCTCATCCTTATTTCAATTTTCACATTATCCATAAATAATCTTATTCATATCCACATTTTAAAAACTTCTAATACATGTAATTCCCTGTTCTCCAAAAATGTCTTCCAATCACCTCCTCTCACAAAAGAATGAGACCAGGGGGATTACACTGGAAAATTTTGTTGGATTCCACTAATCTCCCTGGAATTAATGAAAACATATCTATTAACTGTTTGTTGCAATTTAAAAGAACAAGGTTATAAATATTTCATTATTATTTATTCTTATTCTTTAATATTTATATATGATTGGCAAGAATTGTTTGCCTTTGATCATGTGATGTTGCTTTTAACTTTTTAAAGTTCAGTTTTTTGTGATTTAAAATGTTCTGATGAAGTTCCAGTATTTAGGTGAACAAAAGCACTTGAGAAGTTTATTAAAATTTCTTGACTTGTTCGAACTATGTTTTGGTTAATTTGTTTGTGAGAACTACGTTTTGGTTAATTTGTTTGTGGATTGCAATGCTCTGCAAAATTCTTTTTTTATTAGTTCATAATTATTTTGATTCGGGCATGTCACAGGAATTTGTTTTAATTTTACCTGCTGGCACCAGTTTTTCTGGTAGCAATGACAACCCTGGTGATTGGACTATTTTGCTGAGTTTGCTTACCCAAATTACTCAAAATGAATGTTTTAGACTGTGTCGAATGTTATGCTTTTTTATCAACCATGTTAGAACCTGTTACGGATATAGAGGATGAGAATTTCATTACAATCAGCGTTCCAGGCAGCAGTAACAACTGACTTGGTTAACAATATGAATACTTTGGCAGACCAATTTGATCTGGTTTGCCAAAACCTCCCATGGAGCGCCATATACCAGTGTTAATGGGAGTTTTGTGATCTCAGGCACATTGAAGAAGATATTCAGGTTTTAGATGTTATCACAGAGGTACATTAGCCTGCAAACGAATAGCCTTTTTTTTATAACAGCATACAGGCTAAGCAGGTACCCAAGGGCCTCCATATTTTTTGGTTTCCTAATGGTTTGGTGAAGGGTTCTATTTGCATTCTGAGCTCCTGGCATTATTTGATCAGACTGGACTTGAAATGATGAAGCTGCTGTTTACAGACAATAAAATGGAAATGAAAAGTCTGTAGGAGAGAATTCGTTTTACTAAGGAAGTAATTACTCGCGACTTGCTTTTCTCCAGTTATGAGGCACTTAATGTGCTTTTAACAATTCTGAGGAGTACTGTGAGATTTTAGTATGGAAGGAGAAGAACTTCAAGGAGGATGAAAAACAGTGCAGGTATAAGATGGAGTATCAGATACCTGGTTCAGGCATTAAATTTGAGGGACAGGAGCACTATAAAGTGTTTCAACAGTCCTTTGAGAATCAACTAATTTCTGATTGTAATGGTAGGGTGGTGGTGGTGATTTTTTAGTTGATTCACTACCACGACAAAGGTCTCAAGTTTATAGAAGCTGTTGGGGGGGGGGGGCAATTGTGCAAGCCCCAGAACTTCAGCAGCAAGGAAAAATTCCAAAGGCCAGGGGAAGAGGAAATGCAAGAATGACAATAAGAGGTTGGTTTTGCGCTTGCAGGTACTTCTATGATTTGTCTGGGTTTAAAATTTTTAATTAAAGTGATCTGGACATTATAATGTATTTTGGGCAATTGTTATTAAAAGGATTTTCTTTTGTTCCTGCTAGTAATGTCAATACTGTGAATATTATTTTGGAATTTAAAACGTGCATTAGGAAGTTGAACTTAACTTTGTATTTTAAGAAGGACAATGTCAATAAGAAGAAACCATTGTAAATGTTAGAGGTCCAGCATTTTTAACCCCCTACTAAACCCATCTATAGCCCTTTACTAATGCATTTGTGAACATGAA
Source organism: Protopterus annectens (assembly GCF_019279795.1). Classification (NCBI taxonomy): domain Eukaryota; kingdom Metazoa; phylum Chordata; order Ceratodontiformes; family Protopteridae; genus Protopterus; species Protopterus annectens. The sequence goes on from NC_056729.1 coordinate 1,833,479,032, forward strand.
TTGAGACAGGAGTTTTGTCACCAGTCTAAAAAGTTGGTGGTGGGGCAGTTATTATGGACTCTCACTTGTATTATCAGAAGATGTTGCAATATCTAAACAATGGTACTTTTTTATGAGTAAAACAACTTATTACCATTCTCTTGTCATACCCTCTCTCTAAAAGTTCTTTCCCTGTCAATTCTATTTGTTTTTCATAATCTTCTTTCTTTACACTCAGTCTTGAAGCTCTTAAAAGTTGGTTTTGTGCTACGTTTCTAAATATAAAATTGGGGTGCATAATAGCTTATTGGCATGACGAGCCTTCCTGTGCATCCTTGTGCTATATTTTGCCTGCGCTGTCCTTCTCTACATAAACGTCCAAAAAACTAATACCTTACTGGGAAAAATCCATGGTAAATTTAAGGAACTCAGTAGAATTATTCATAAATTCTAAAAATTCATATAACTATTGTGTAGTCCCTCTCCATAAAAGAAAGATATCATCTACAAATCTCCTATAAAACAATCATTTTATCATATTTTCCCCCTATAATATATTCCATTTCCCATTTGGACATGACAGCATTAGCATAGCTATTAGCACAAGGCATACCTATTGCAACTCCATTCTTCTGCCAATATGTATTCTCCCTAAACACAAATATATTATTTTCAGGGACAAGTTTTAGTAGTCTCTGTATTAATTCTACTTCCATATTCCTCATCCATTTCCAATAAGTGTATCACGTTCCTAACACCAATGGGGTTTGGTATGACTGTAAATAATGATACTACATCCAATGTAACAAAGAAATACTGTTCAAATACACATCCTTCATTTGTAAATTCAAATAAATCTCTAAGAAAGTGCTCAGTGTCAAGAGAATGGTAATGAAGAGTATGGAAGAAATTAAGAAAACAAGGGAAAGTAAAGCTAAACCATACTACTTCTCCAAGGAACTTGGAAACAGAAAAGAAAATGTAGGTAATAATAAACTAAGAATGTGCAGAGCAGCTCTTTTGAGTGTGCACCTTTAACCCCTAGTGGGCGTGGCTTAAGCCTTTAAAAACTAAGTTATCACCTTACAGTTCTAGAAAACTCTAATTGAAAAGAGGTCAAATATCAATAGAGTTGTGTTTGCCATCACATATGGTTCAAGACAAAATATCCTGGTACCTTGTAAGTAACATGGTTTTGGAATTATTAATGCAAATATGAACAATCCATATTTGACGCCTAGAGGAGCAGTAGGGGTTAACTGCAGAAGATGCCTGGAGGAGCACTCGGCTGTAATGGGATGTAAAAAGGTACATTAATATAAATGAACACTGGAATATACTAACCACAGATTGTCAAATCAAAGAGTTGGTAGGCATTAAACCTCAGTTCTCTCTTAAAAATAAGAAGTGTCTGAAAAGAAGACTTTGTACAGATAGAGATTTGAAGGATAAGACAGGAGGAAAAGGGGACTATACCTTGTGGAAAGTGTCACTTTTGTAGTTTTATTTCCAAGGACACACAGTTTAAACACCCTGATACAGGGGAGACCTTTGACCTGAGAGTTAGTGCAAGATGTGACACTGCACATGTAGTATACTTGGCTACTTGTCAGATATGCCACAAATTCTATGTAGGGAAAACAGATCGCCCATTAAAAGATAGAATTAGGGAGCATGTGTATCATATAAAGAAAAAAAGTAATTTTAATGCATTGGCAAAGCATATAGTAGCCACCAATGAACAACATGCTTTCAAATTTGTTGTTCTAGGGAGAACATATACTGACATAAGAGGGGGTGATATTAAAGCTAGGACTGAAGAGAAGGAAGCTGATTGGATTGTTAGGTTAAGGGCCAGTTCAGGACATGGTTTGAATGATTCTGTCCCTATGAGACCTTTGTTGAAAAAGAGGCCTTTAAACAGATAAAGTGTTGATTCTCTATTCATATATATTTTTATATATATATATATATATATATATATATATATATATATATATATACATATATATTTAAAGTTTTTTAATGTTTCTAAATAAGAGTGTAATTAATAATGGTCATTAGTAGAATGTGCATATGTCTTTAAAACTGTATATTAGAGTCATGTGACTTGAGTTTAGAATTATATAAGGCGTGTGTTTTTTTAATGAATGTTATACACCTGAAGTAGCTATTTGTGAAAGCGCTTGTAGGTTCATAGGTTGGTACTGGGCTATCTGCCCGAAGGCATATATTAGCCCAGCCACATTGTGCGGTATTCACCGCCCCTTTAGTAGTTCCCTAGACCCTTGTACTAGCAGCTAGTACCCTTGGCCCCTATCTAGTAGTGCTGTTGGTATGATCCCCGGTGTGAACTTTGCTACCCATCCACTCATCAAGGTTCCTCTTGAAGAGAGATAGTGAGGGGCTCTGTCTTATGTAGATCAGGACCCTGTTCCATAGTAAGGGAAGTCTCTGCAAAGGGACTCTATCTCTCCAGCATGTTCTATTCATTGTTGTGTTGAGGTTTATATCCCTAGAGCGTGTAGCTCAAGTAGATTTGGTTTTGCTAAGATGGAACATGTTCAACAATTCTGGGTTGGACATGGCTCTGTACGTTAGACAGAGATCACCTCTGAGAAAGCGGTATGCAACAGAGAACAGTCTTAGCTTTTTCAATCGTGCTGCATAGGACAACTGTTTGAGGCCAGTAATCCTCTTGGTTAGGTACTTTTGTGGTCTCTCCAGCTGCTGGAGATGTCTAGCCAGGTACATTCCAGTCGGTGCATTGTACTCAATAATGGGTCTGATGAGGGAAGAGTAGAGGGTCACCATTACATCCTTAGATCTTGATGCGAACCCTTCCGTGATCAGATGGGTCACATAGAAGGATTTTCTAACCACTTTGGCAACATAGTTATCAAAGGAAAGCTGACTATCTACTTGGATCCCTAGATCCCTTATTTCTTCTTCGGATTTCAGGGGATTACCTCCTATGTTGTAGTTTGTGGGTACTCTGTTTTTTCCAAAGGGGATTACTACACATTTTTTTGCATTTAGTTTGAGACCATGGCTTTGACACCATGCATCAGTCTCATTTAGGCCCTTCTGGAGGATCTCCATGTCGGCCGGAGACTCTATTATAGCACCCAGTTTGCAGTCATCTGCAAACTTAGTCAGCTACAGCCCTTTCGTGCTTGCCTGTACTTCTGAGAAGTATATGCCAAACAGGAGGGGCCCCAGGACAGAGCCCTGAGGCACACCACTCATTACTGGTCTGGATTCGGACATAGATCCCGCTACTCTTACTTTATGGGATCTGTCTGAGAGCCAGTTTGCAATCCATCTTGTGACGTAAGGGTTTATGCCCAGGCTGGTGAGCTTATCAATAATACCCGAATGGGGAATGGTGTCAAATACTTTAGCAAGGTCAAGGTAAGTCGTGTGTACCTCCTTTCCCTTATCTATAGCCTGAGTAACTGTCTCAAAGAAATCCACCAGGTTCACGAGGCATGATCTGCCCTTGATGAAGCCGAACTTTGTGGGGTCCAGCAACTGGAGGTTCCCAATCTCTCCATTTATGAGTTCCATAATGATTCGCTCCATAGCCTTACAGATCAGAATGGTCAGGCTTATTGGTCGGTAGTTCCCAGGGTCAGTTGTGGCCCCACCCTTGTGTAGCGGGACCACCATTGCTGTGCACCATTCTATGGGCACATATCCTGTGGAGAGGCTGAGACTGAACAGGGTATTAAGATGCAGGGTTAATTCCTTTTGGAGCTCGTGTATGACACAGCCTGGGACACCATCTGGTCCCATGGAGACAGTGTTTTTAGCTTTAGATAGAGCCTTGTTAACGAACGTATCAGCAATAATTGGACTTACACAATCCCCTAGAATTGTAATAGGCCCTGCAGTTGGTGGGGGGGGGGGTTTGCAATGAACCTGTCAGCCAAGATGTTGGCAATGTCAGAAGGGTCAGTGCATTTTGTTCCATTTTGTACTAGCTCAGAACAGACCTGAGCGTTGCCATTTAAGTTTTTGACGTAGCCATAGAAGGCCTTATGGTTATCCTTGGCAACTTTCTTTTCAAAATTAGTTTTAGTTGACTTGATGAGGGCCCTCAATTTTTTACTAATGCTGATCAGGGATGATTTTTCTACTTGAGATTTGGCCTTTTTTTTGTACAAGTCTCCTCCTTTTATTGTAAAGTTTGCTTATGGCCGGGGTCCACCAGACTGGTTTCTTCTTGCTTGCGGAAGGAGTCTTGGTTTTATTTGGGATTGCACGGTCCATGCAATCCTGAAGATGCATATAGAGTGCCTTGGTGTAGGATTCCGCATCCTGGATATCATTGTGTACTATTAAAGCTGTGTTATACTGGAATCCAGATCTCTGGCTCGTTTTTCTGGAGTTTGAAGAAAATTTGGATATTTTGGACATATATCCTGAATGCTTTTGGACTGTTGAGCTGGAGCCTCACCTTTGCAGTTTTCTGATCTTTATTTTCATTTTTACTAATGGTACTTTTTTGTTGGTGTATCTCTAAACGAGGTGAATACAACTTATTCTAGACTTACTATGTATTTACAAAACCTCATTACTGATCACTTAAGTAAAGACATTGCTGAATATTTGCTACTTGATAAACCTGTAATTCCCTCAATTGTAGGGATTCTTAAGACCCACAAATTGGTGACTGATCCACTGATCCACCTTTACATCTGATTGTGACTGCAGAAAGTTCTATTGCAGAGTTGTTAGCTAAGTTTGTGGATGGAAACATTTCTTTTCAGAAAGGTTGAATGTCCTTAAGGATTATTGGCACTTAAGAGTATTTTGTCAAAGACCCAGTTTGTGTACAGTTCACTCTTGGTGGTTGTGGATGCTGAGGAATATTTTTGGCCATTCTGTACCACAAAGGCATTGATTGGTTTTGGCAGGCATTACATGTTGTATCTAACTATGATCAAAGTGAGATTGCCATAATTGTTGAATGTATGGACTTTGTATTGACTTCCAAATATGTATTTTTTGAGGGAGAATATTATAAATAGGTTACAGCAATAGCTATGGTTTCAACAGTTGCCCTTGTATTTGGCAATTATTTTATGGTGGTGAGAAACAACAGTTGTTTTTAATTCACCATATAAGGAGTATCTGATATCCTATGTACATTATTTGGATATTTTTTACAATTTGGAATAGTTCTAAGGCGATCTTAAATGGGTTTTGAATGATATTGATTAATCTACTGAATTTTTGCAGATCAAATACGAATAGCATTCCACATCTGTTAACTTGTTGCATAAGATTTTAAGAACTTCATTTGTCAATGTTATGATTCTACCATTTTGTAAAGAAAGATACTTATCCTAACAGCTTATTATATTATACCAGTTGCCATACCTTCGGATGAAGGGGAATATTGTGAGGGAGCAAATAATTAGGCTATCAGATGATGAAATGTTCAGTGTTGAATTGGGTACCATTAATCCTATGTTCTCAATAGGGAATTCCCAAGGGCATTATTGGATAGCCTTAGGGATGAAATTGTAAGGGACAGAGCTACTAAATTTAGACTCATTGTATAGTACCTGGAGACTTTTAAAGGGCCCAAGTGGTGGATGGTGATTGTTTCAGAGCTATGGTTTTTCAGTATAATACTATGACTGACAGTATTAAACAGATTTTGAGTAAGAACTGCGACCCTATTTTCTCCATGGATATGAGGTGGTGGTTGGGTGTTGGACCCAGACTGGTTTATAAAAGTCTATTCATGAAAGCGTGATGTTACAGGAAATTATGTCAGTCTGTTCTTCCTATTAATGTGACTGTTGTGAATTTTTATTTGACTCTGATGATGCCTGGATTGTAAAAGGCAAAAGCAATAAGTCTCTGGTGATTTTATCATATTAAAGTGACTGCTTGTGCAAGAACATGTTGGTTTGCCTGTTTATTTTTTTACTGGTTTATAAAAGTGGTATTAATCTCAAGCAGAGCCTTGAAAAAGTTATTGGTAATAATCATGGCAAAGATCGAGGTATGAAAAAAATGTGTCAGTTGTGTTCAGTGCCATTATATCTCTGAGGGTACCAATATTGTGGTGGTCACCTATTCCAAAACAATAGCCCTAGTGTCAACATTAGGTTTAATTCTGCTACATTCGGGGTGGTGTATTGTGCTTTACTGCTTGTCCTGTCCTGCTTTTTATGTGGATAAAACCCAGAATGCATTAAGAACAAGGATTTATCAACATGTTTATTCAATTAGGAAATAGGATTTTACTGATGCATCATATAAATACTCTAATTTATCTCAATTTTAATAATTTTTTTGCGTTTATTTTTGGAAAAGGTTCATTCTTTTGTGAGGGGAAGTAACTGGAAGACATTATTGGAGACCAGGGAATTATGCTGGCAAATGTTGTATTCCACTAATCCTCCTGGAATTAATGAAAACATTTTCATTAACTATTTACTGCAGTTTAAAAGGGCAAGATTATGTTAATTTATTCTTATTTATTAATATCTATATATGCTTGATAGGAATTGGATGTGTTTGATCATGTGATATTGCTTTTAAATGTTTTAAGGATGAGATTTTTTGCGATTTAAAAAGTCTAATGAAGTTCCAGTATTTAGGGGAATATAAGCAGTTAGCAGAAGTCTATTAAAACATCTTGACTTGTTAAACTGCAATTTTTTTTGGATTGTGTTGTTTCTGCAATTTGGATTATGTAAGCAAAAAAAAATATCAATCTGATATTTCTCTGCTGCTTCACATCTTACTGAAATATCCTTCTGCAGCTAACATTTCTCCAGTACTACTTCTATACCATTCTCTCCTTTTTAATATCTCAATTTTTCTATTCTTTCCTCACCTTCTTTCCCAAGAAAGGATCAACTTCCTCAACTTTCTCTTGCACAATATACTTCTGATTAATTATTAATCTGCTTTAATGGATTTTCTTTATACATTTCTTTCACCTTCAGTTTTCTTTCCTTTTCACCCCCTTTCTAATCTTTCTTGAAATTATTTATAATTCCCATCTCTTTTCCCTTCCAAAAAAAGAACTTTTCCAATTAAAAAATAATTTTCATATTTTTCTTGATATTGCAGCAATTGCACAATATGCTCAAACATAAATCATTGTACAAAGATCCTAAAACTTTTTGATATGCTCTTGGTTTTTGACCTTCACCAACTAAAATGCTTATTTCTTCCCCTCATTAATATAGTTATCCTTATTTCTGCTGCTAAACACAAATGATCTAAAAAATTGTTAGTTCTAACACTTCTTTCTTCCCATTTGAAACTATAATACAATCAATTTTTGTTTTCAAATGTCCCCTTCTATAAGTAAAATCTCATCTTTTTCCACCAAAATTGTCAGTTAACAGTTGCCTTATTATCTTAATATATTTACCAACCTTTCCATTTTTTTCTTAAATTGCAATTCAAAGTTCTAATAATAATAATAATATCCATCTCAGGTAATTCATGTCTTCTTTTCCCGAGTAAGAACTTCTACACCAATCACTCTCCATACTTTATTCTCATCTCTATTATCACATATAATTTGCCCCAGCTAGCAACTATTACATCAAGAATTTTAAGTCTTTTAAACACAGACATCCCATAATATCTAACTTCACCAAATCTGCATCTGTCTTCCCATCCCCACATCTCTTCTGCTTACTTAATTTTTAATTCAAAAATGTTGCATCCTATAAACAAATTAAAGTCACATTTCCTTTTTCAGACACTGTTTTATAATAGTATTCTTTTCTCATTTATCAGGCTATTAACATTTAAAAAAAATTAAACTAGCCATGATGTAAACACATTTTAGGCCTGCTCCAATATTTTAACATCCTTTGTCCTCATTTACAATAATCACACACGGTAAATACAAGATTTCTCCATTTTTATATTTTATTTATTTTACATTTGTTGACCAGGATTGTCCGACTGAGCTGAAGAGCCCTTTTTCAGCAGAGGCCCACAGAGAAAAGCTCCAACATATTATACAATTTTCATTATAATATAATATCCTCGCAATCATTTAATTACAATCTTCCATTCAATAATTTCCTATCAAAAAATGTTTTACATGTGTTCAAAAACATTTCAGTTAATCAGTAGTGATTTCAGAAGTCCTAAACTTAATCTCAACTTTTCTTCTTAATATAGCACCTTTTCCTTTAATCACATAATTGTTCCACTGCTGAGTTTCTTTTCCCTTTAAAGGCAACAAGAAAGTTTTCCAGCTTTTCAGAAGTCTCAAAAGTAATCTTGCAAAAAGTCTCTAACCCAATATGGATAAGAGTGCTTACATCCTCAAGCTTAACCCCCAATGACACTACTATATTTTCCTAAACATAACATCTGTCAATTGGACTATCCTTTTTACTCGAACTAAATGGTTATCAAATAAAACCATACCTCCTTTATTCACAGCACTTTTATGCACTGCAGCAAGTAAAGCATATGTATTTTCTTCTGTTACTTGTTTCCGTTCCGCAAAATCACTCAAAACTTCCTCTTCTTTACTTCTCTGTTCCACAGGAATGCATCTTTATACAATGTCAGACCACGATACAGCTGTCTCATTGGTGGGTCTATATTAGGTGATCAAAACTTTAGGTAATCGAATACCTTAATATTGACACCTAAACAGCAAAAGGTGTAAATATCGAACTGCCACTTCCAAAAATTTTTTCATAGAGAAAGAATTTGCTTGTCTGTTATTGGGAATCTGCCCTTTCCTCCACTGTACAGCGATCTCGGAGTTGGTATATTTAGTTGCGGGCCACTCAATTAGGGTTTGAATTTTTTTTCCTCTGGCCAAGCAAATTCTTTCCCTATAAAAGAATTTGCAGAAGTGGCCATTCAAGGTTTACAGCTTTCGCTGTTTAGGTGTCGAGCTTTAGGTATCAAATACCTAAAGCTTCGACTTTATAATATAGACCCTCATTGGTAGGTTCATCCTCAGACAACATATGACACAAAGATGAAAAGAGTAGGGTTTCTTAATTTGTACAACTATTTACAATGTACAAGAAAATAAACTTACATTATTTTCTTTCATTTATAAACATCTCTTCACAGATGTATAGACCCCCATTCTTTTTTCCACAACTGCCACTCAATTGTTTTTATTATATTTGGTAATAGCTACTTTTCCATTAAACACTGCTTCATTCAGTCAGAAAAAGTCTGGAAAAAATGTAGTGCCTCTCAATCAAAAGAATAAATCTAGAAGTAAAAAGTCAGAGAACACAAGCACGGCTGAAACCAAGGCAATAATTTATTACATTACTGGATATGCACTTTCATGCCTAAATTAGATGCTTTTTCAGAGCCACATAAAATCAAAAACAAAGCAGCCAGCTTAAAAATAACACAACCAATCACTAATGCAATAAATATCATATGATAAATCATTCAAAAACAGTGCATCACTTGAACATTTGGCTTGAAAAAGGAACACTCATAACCAATCCCTACATAGATAAAAACTTCATGATACATTGAAACGTACACTAAATAAAGTATCATCTTACTAAGCGCCATACCAGCTAAGGTGAGGTCTTAAAGAAATAGCCTAATTCAGCCCTGGGTCTCTATCAGCTTGGATTCTAATAACCCATCGCTATTCCAGATCTTCAGTTCCATTGTTTAAAATCACCCATTCTAAGAACTTCATTTAATTGTTGTAAAACCAAAAAATAAAGGAATGTGTAGGACTCGCACCTATTAACACGATAGCAAGGGCATTCTTTTCATCTGCTCTCCTTATAGCATATAAATGTTCCTGAACTCACTCGCACAGTGAGCGATTCGTCTTCCCACATAAAAAGATGTACATGTCTTGCAAATGGCAAGGTAAACGAGATTGCAACTAGAACAGTCAGCAAAACAGTCCATCTTAAATTCCTTCATAGTTACAGGATGTGTAAAAGACCATGCATTACTTATATATTTACAGACATTGCAACGTTTACAAGAAAAAGTCCCCTTTTCTTTACTTTAAAAATTTTGAGTCACTATTAGTATTCTTATAACAAAGGAAACATTTAAGAGATTTCTTATTCTTTAAAGTAAAAGATGGTTCATCTCCAACAATGTGTCTAATGTCCACATCAGCAGTTAAATTATGCCAATTCCTTCTAAACACCTCACATAACACTTAGTGTCAGATGAGAACATAGGGATACCTACATTCCTCATGGAACTTGACCTCTCAAACTTATGAGTTCTCCGATTAGAAAAATAAGGTTTTGCCCTTCCATTTCTATTGAGTCGCCCCATCTAAATTTGCTCTAAATAACCTCTGTCCCCAAGATCTATTTTTAATTCGCAGATTTCACAAACACTTTTCATTTTGATAATTCAATCTCAATATTTTAACCTCTTGTCCTCTCATCATTTCTTTTATAAACAAAATTGGGATGCATGCAAGTGCGGTGTAAAATATGGTTCCTTCTACACTCCTTTTTATATAAATTGGAATAAAACATGCCCTCATCATCCCTGCTGACACAAACTTCTAAAAAGTTAATCTCAATTTTAGATTTTTGCATGGTGAATTTTAAAGAAAATAGTTGATGCATTTAAATAATCCTAGAATTCCATGAGTCTCAAACCTGAACCTGCCCATACTATAAACACATAATTTACAGTAAAAAAAACATTGTGAAAATCTCTCATTAAGTACTGTATCCGTTTCCCCATTTTGCCAGGGTCACATTAGCATAGCTGTTGGCATAGAAGGTGCCCATTAATATACCTAGTTTTGTAAGCCATATCAATCTTCAAATATAAATGTATTATTTGTAAGAACCAATTCCAATAATAGACAGATCAAATTACTATACAACAACAAATTATTATTAGAAATTAAATAAGATTTAACATATTCAAGTCCCAAATCATTTGGAATAAATGTAAATATTGACTGCACATCTAAAGGGACAAAAGTCACAACTTGATTAACAGAGAAAGATATTGATTAATTGAGTTTTTAGGAAATGTTTTGTGTTTATTAACGGTGGTTGCTACATTCAAGATCGGTTTTAGCTTTCTCTCAACATAAATAGAGGCTCTGTAAGCCACATAGTCAAATGACCAGAAAAAAATGCCTCACCGTCTCCATAGTCTGATAAAACATAATCTAAGTTTTTAATTTTCCCCTCTGATATTCTTTTTAACTTTCATTGCTACATCCTGGAATTTTCTTTTTCTATCTTTATCCCTTTTTCCAACTGAAATTTTCTTTTCAACCATTCTCTGATTTATTTCTTCTCTATCACTGACTTCTGTCCCACTATCTCTTTCCCCATCCACTTTGTGTGTGTTAACTATTTCTTGATAGAATTCATTATTTTCTATTATCCCTTCTTGTTTTTCCTCCTGCTGTAATTGTTGCTTCTCGTTTACCTTGCTTTATGGTCTTCTTTCTCTCTCACAATCCATCCATACATGTCCTGTTTGCTTACATTTGTAACAGATTTTTTTTTTGTTTACAGTTTTTAACTTCATGACCAGTTCTCCACATGAATAATGTCTTTTTATATCAGAATTATTTACAAAATGTTCCTCCTTCCCACAGAAAAAAACATGTTTTTGGTTGTCTCCAATATTTAACCACAGCCCCATCACCATCCATATTTATCATGCTCGGAATGTATATTTTACCATTTTCCATTTGTAAACTCATGTTACAGTTCCAAGACCTTGTCCACAGTCCTATATTATCTATAATTTTATAAATGTCCTTCACTTCATAACAATAATTCTTTAACAAGTACTTAAGTTTCTCTTTCAGTTTCAGTTCAGAACTAAAAATTAACTTTTTTGGCTCTCTCTCGAAAAAGTCTGAACATATTTATTCCATGGGTAACTTTCCATTTTCTTTTCATATTTAGAAAGAAAAGCTTCTAAAATTTCAGCTGTCTCAAAACAAAATATCCCAGTAAATGTCTTTCTTTATTAAAATGAAGGCTCTTATCTCCTGTGCCCTTATCTCTAAAGGCACAGCAACTTCATCCAATACTTCATAACTGTCATTTCCATCTCTTCCTTGCTTTGAATTCTTACTACAAACTTCTCTTTTCTACTTCTTCTATCTTCTTCTCCCTAATTTATTTTTGTTCTCTGACCAATTCTGCAAAATATCTTTTCATTTTCTTTCGTTCCTCTTCATGTACATATCCATTTCATCCCACAATAATTATTTCCCCTGTTTCCAGATCACTCTGCTATACCAAGTAATTTAATATATCATCCCGCAGCCCTCCCAACTGGAGGGTTGTACTTATAACTTCAAACTACTTCATTTGACTCCTCAAAAAGCTCCTTTTGAAATAAATCCTCGTCGTCTTCAATATCATCTCTTCCTTCATTTTCCTTCATGAACATTCCTCCTCCTTTCTCATCAAATAGTTGTATGGAGCCACCATTCATCTCTACTCGCTTCCGATCATCCACCATGTTTGCGTACCATTCTCCCAGCCACTACTGCACTAGGAATGGATGCTCACACTTGTAAGTTGCATGCACTATGAATGTTGTAACAGTAGGGGAAGTTGCCCCAATGCCTTGGAGAAATTTCCCCTAGTAGTATAAAAACCACCTCACATCTCTCCAAAAAGAGGCCACTAGCCTAACGTGACTAACCTGGTCAATGAAGAATAATTAAATTACTCTTATTGGCCAGCATTAATGATGCACAGTAAAATCTCTCCTTCACTAGCCCTCTAGTCCCTTACCTTAGACGACCAGCTAAGCTCACCAAATTTTAACAATTACTGAAACATGTTAATCAAATCACAAAACCACCAAGCGTGTCAATTCTAAGAGATTACAATCTAAACTTTCGAGAATCATATAAAACAGATATGCTGTTTAAATTTGCAGATGACCCCATAGTGGTAGGACTCTAGGTGGTGATGACAAGAGTGGGTATAGGAATGAGGTCAATTCCCTGACTGAATGGCACAATAACAATTTGGACCTGAAGGTCAATAAAACAAAAAATTATTATTGACTTCAGAAATAGCTCTGCCGTGCACCTGTCCCTCAAGATCAATGGTGAAGAAGTGGAGAGAGTGCAAACTACAAAGTTCCTGGGGGTACATATATCAGAGGATCTTTGAGTACAAACACAGGCCAGCTAATTAAAAAAGCCCACCAGTGACTACACTTCCTAAGAAGGCTGAGAAAAACTAAGCTCTTTATGAATGCTCTAATTACCTTCTATAGAGGGGCCATGAAGAGCATTATCACCAGCAACTGCACTGTATGGTTGTGTAACAGCCCAATGGTCGAAAGGAAGAAGCTGCAAAGAATAATAAGAACAGCAGAAAAGATTGTGGGCACTAGTCTTCCTACCTTACAGGAGCTCTTTGAACTGAGATGTAAAAAGAGCTCCTAAAAAATACTGAGTTACACTTCTCATCCAGCGTATGGTTGGTTCATTAAACTTGCCTCTCTTAGAAGGTTACAGAATATCTGCTGCAGGACCTCCAGATTCATGAACAGTTTTTAGCCAACTGCAATAAAACTCATTAATGCAGACATAAATCTGGATGCACCAAAACTATAATAGATTGTTACGCTCTCATTATTTTTTCCCTATACAGTAAAATTCTATTTATTGCATACTAAAATTAATATATTCTCATTTAAGTGCAATTCCAGTCACTTCTTTATGCGAAATATCACCCAATCTCACTTCTGCGTATAGCGTACTTTTCATGTGTTAATTATCTAGTAGTCAGTGTTGTCCAATGTAATACATAGTGTACAAGCATGTGCGACAGCTACTTAGATATTTAGTTTTGTACTATAGTTATTGTTTATTTTAATAGGTTTACCTTCATATCGATCAGATATGATCGACCGGCCACATCGACGAACCGTTTCAGCAAAACCAGAGCCGCAAATCATTTAAAAGGTCGACGAAATGTCGAATTGTGACATTTTTGGCCATGCCACACCTCCACACCAGAGCTGCCATGGGTCAGAAAAGGGGGTGAGATTACTTGGGCCAACATCCTAATATAATGAACATGCCAAAGTCACCACTGCTCTAACAAACTACTAAAGCTTGAAAGCAAATACTTCCCTAAACTCTCCAGGCTACTTAAAACAAACCACAACTTAATCATTAAACAAACTAACCTCCTGTAAGTTAACAGATGCAGCTTGGCTTAAAAGAAAATTTCTACCAACTCCTGAAAACAGACAAATTCAAGTCACTAAGAAACATAGTCAAAAAAGCAAGACGACACAAAGCCAGCTACTTCTAAACAAAACAAACCTTACTTTAGAGCAGGCCAAAACAATTCTGTGACTTTGGTAACTGCATAACCAGATGCTTTCAACCCAGAAACTCCCTTCAAAAGGGGGTAAATAACCGCATCCTTGGGATCACTACTTCCAGCAAACTTCCTGAAAAAATTAACTACCTTCTCCCTAAATGTCATTAGTCCAAACAATCCTATTCTGCCATCTGAACCTCCCCAAACAATCCTATTCTGCCATCTGAACCTCCCCCCATACACCTCTTCTACTTCAAAAGAATCACAGCCAAATATGTTAGAAAAACAAGAGACCAAATCATCTCTGATTAACCTAGGAGAGAGAATGTATTACCCTAGTTTATTGCACTATGCAAGATATAGATTTTATCCCCCCTACAACCTGTCTCTCACCAAAAACATAATGCCAAATGAGTGGAAAACCGACATAGTCAAACCCATTCCTACAATCTCTAAACCAGCAGTGGCAATAGTCTTTAAACCTATACCAGTACTCCCAGCAATAAGGAAGAATATTTTTAAAAAATGTATCTTCATACAACTAAGAGACATTACTAAAAAGTACAGTATCTTATCTTCACACAATCATGGCATCTGATCAAGACATAGCACCTTAACCACTTTCTACAAACTAACAGAATACATTCTTTGTTGCATGGAAAAAGACCTGCTAAAAGCATCTGTATAAATTAATCAAGGCCTTTTCCCTAGTCATGAGCTACTACCTAACAACCTACTTAGATCACAAATAGACACAGACTCCCTCCGATGGTTCAAAAAATTCCTTACCAGTATAAATTTAAAGATCCAGACAGGAGAATCTTCATTTGTTCTCACCACTCCTAAGAAGTATCCCACAAGGATCAGCTTTTTTTTTTACCCCCCTTACCATTCTCCCCTTACATCAACAACCTACTCACACTCAGACCATAAACTCCAGTTATACTATATGCAGATGACAGGGCTATTTGCAGTACCAGTAACTCTCACTTCACCATAAAAAAGAACTAGAGAAAGATCTCTCCTTACTATCGGAATGACTTACACAAAATAAGCTTATTCTAAACACAAAGAAAACAAAGTCCATGATTTTTGGAACCAGACAAAGGCTTCCCTTGGTGTCCCATGATGAAAACAACTCAAACATTCCTTTCTGAAGAGGTTAAATATAAATGTTTCACTGACCATGGCATCATATTGAAAGCTATCCACACCACCCCTTCACAGCTAGTTCCTCCAAATACACTTCATATCCAACCATTCTGTTATTCCACTCCTACATCAGTACACCCTTCACTTGCTAATCATCTTCAATGTCATATTCTCTTCACTCCACTATACCTTCTCTTGTCCTTTCGCCCACTCTTATTTCTAACTTATATATATATATATATATATATATATAGTGAGAGAGAGATAAAAGAGGAGGATAAGTTGCATGTGTGAAACATGCTTCTACAGAAGTCATCACAATTTACTAAAGTTACATACTTATAAAGTAGGAACCTTGCCTAATGATGTAAGTGTTCACATGCTTACTTACATCATAAGACAAAAGAATGACATTACTAACCCCCCCCCAATTATAGGATTTTCCGAACCAAAAAACACTAACCCCATATTATTTCTGACAAAACTTAGTGCCTGTGACTGGAACCCTCTAAAAACTCTCCCTCTTGAAAAGGCCACTATATTTTAATAACAAATTCTTAACAATCCTCGGCAGGCATGCACCCAAACGATCTATTAGAATAAAGTCCAAACCTGCCCCCTGGCTCTCAAAAGATACTAGACAAATGATATTCATCATCTCATCATCTTCTTCTTTCGGCTGTTCCCGTTAGGGGTCACCACAGCAGATCACCTGTTAACATTTCTTCCTGTCCTCTGCATCTTGCTCTGTCACACCAACCACCTGCATGTCCTCTCACCACATCCATAAACCTCATCTTAGGCCTTCCTCTTTTCCTGTTACCTGGTAGCTTCATCCTTGGCATCTTTTTCCCAATATACTCAGCATCCCTCCTCAGCACATGTCCAAACCAACGTAATAGTGCCTCTCTGGCTTTGTCTCCAAACCTTCCAACCTGGGCTGTCCCTCTAATATACTTATTCCTAATCCTGTCCACCCTCGTCACACCCAGTGCAAATCTTAACATCTTTAACTCTGCCACATCCAGCTCAAACTCCTGCCTTTTTGTCAATGCCACTGTCTCCAACCCATATAACATAGATGGTCTCACTACCCTCTTGTAGACCTTCCCTTTCACTCTTACAGGTACTCGTCAGTCACAAATCACTCCTGACACTCTTCTCCACCCACTCCATCCTGCCTGTACTCTCTTCTTCACCTCTCTTCCACACTCACCATTACTCTGAACTATTGACCCCAAGTATTTAAACTCATCCACATTCACCACCTCTACTCCTTGCATCCTCACCATTCCTCTATCATCCCTCTCATTCACACATATATTCTGTCTTAGTCCTGCTGACCTTCATTCCTCTTCTCTCTAGAGCATATCTCCATCTCTCCAGGGTCTCCTCCACCTGTTCCCTACTCTCACTACAGATCACAATGTCATCTGCAAACGTCATAGTCCACGGGGACTCCTGTCTTATCTAGTCTGTCAACCTGTCCATCACCATTGCAAATAAGAAATTATATTACTTGGAAATAAATCCTGGGCTAAGTGGAGAGCATCCAGAAATACCTCTGAACAACAAACCTTTAGACAGTTGAGAAATGCTACAAAAAAAAGTAATGCTCTCTGACAAAAAAATCTACTATTGTAAATTGCAGCAAACTCACCACAATAATCCACAAAAATTCTGGTCAAGCTTAAATAACCTTCATCCTGGCCACTCCAGCACACCTTCCCCTCTAGGATATGTATCCAGCTGGACCAGCCCGGTCAACAAATGTAAAATAAATAAAATAAACAAACTTCTATATGGCCTTAAAATTGAAATATATTCCACCAATATACAAATGTTATGCAACACAATCTGTTTTTGAGGCTGAGCCTGAAATTTCTTCCATGTGGATCAACATTCTATTCCAAATAATAATAAAACAAGTAAATATATAATAAATAAGAAAAAATGCTCTTATTGCCAGGATACTAGCAAGGGCATAAGCATTCCCCTATGACTGCTTGGATAATGCTCCCCCTGGAGATCAGGAAAGGCTGGGTGGTCGTTAGGCATGGGGGGACAAAAAAGTATATTAAAAAAATATCAATACTTGGTCTCACAAAAAGAAATACAATGCCTCTAATACCTTTTTCACAGACACCATACAAATCACTAGCCAGTCAAAAAGCCTCAGACAACTCGGATCCAACTTCCCACCTGATCCTAGGCCAACTTTCCAACTACAACCCATCTCTACCTCTTATATCCAAAAACTTATCCACAAACTTAAGCCTTGTACGCCCTCAGCCAATGAGTTACCATCGGAATACCACCAATAAGCAGCTAAAGTAGTTGCCTATCCTATATCCATCCTGATAAATCGTACCATATCTGAAGGAATCATTCCAGATCTCTGGAAAATCTCCCACATTATCCCCTTACATAAAAGAGGTAACTATAATGACCATTTTAACTACAGGCCTACAGCACTCCTCTCACCATTAGCAAAGATTATGGAGAAATGCATCCACCATCAGCTAATGGACTACTTAACTCAACATAACATTCTAGCAAACTGCCAGCACGGTTTCAGGCCTTTTCATAGTACCACCTCAGCTCTCCTTTCCTTCACCAACTCTATTAACAACAGCTGTAATAACAACACCCTCTCATCAGCACTCTTTATCGACCTGTCAAAAGCCTTTGACATGGTTAACCACCCCCTTCTCATAAATATTTGGTCATCCCTCTCTCTAGATGCCAAAGCAATTCTCTGGTTCAAGTCCTACCTTCGTAACAGACAACAGGCAGTTCTTTGGGAGAATCAACTATCATCCCACCTGCCAGTCTCCCTTGGAGTCCCTCAAGGCTCCATTCTGGAGTCCCTCAGGGCTCCATTCAGGGTCCCCTTCTTTTCTCTTTATTCATCAATGACCTTCATGTAGCTATCCCTCAAGCCACCTGTATACAATATGCTGATGATTCTGCGATCATATGCTCTGCCAACTCTACATATGAACTTCAATCTTTAACCCAGACAGCTTTCAACACAGTAGAGTCATGGTTCTTAAAACGGTGCCTGCTTTTGAACACCAAAAAGACCAAGCTACTACTGTCCTCCCCCATAGATTTCTCCATCCAATCCAATAACAGCACCCTTATATCCCCCGCCTCTACCACCAAACTATTAGGAATCACAGTTGGTAAGAACCTCACCTTTGATGATCGCATTAATAACACCATTAAATCTGTAAATAAAAAACTGGGCACCCTATATAGGATAAAACCCTTATTAACTCCAACAGCCAGAACTACTATTGCCCACTCCCATCTAATTTCAACTCTTCTTTATGCTGCACCCATTTACACAAATCTAACAAAAATAATCTTACTAAACTAACTCCTACAATAGTATTTCTAGATTTGCCACTGGAAACCATATAGAACTCACCGTTGTCTTAACCTTCAACAGCTAGACTGGCTCGAACTAAAAAATATTCCGATACTTTCCCAACTTAGTATTGTTCATAAGATTTTCTAGCAACCCAATAACACACCAATATTGAACAACCTTATAGCATCCTATAGAAATCTTAATTCCTTACGTTCTTCCAACAAACTTCTAGCTACCACCACCAAGTCTAATAACTTGGCTGGGGACTCCTTGTTCTCCAATACCGCTGGAAAACAATGGAACCTCTTGCCATCTGACCTAACCTCACTACCCTCCCAGCCACTCTTTAAACAAAGTCTTAAGAAACACATTAAAACTCACTGGCTATGTCCTTGCTGTTACCCAGGCTAATCTTGATTTTTCTGCTATCTCTACACTTCCTACTTTCTTCCACTCTTTGTTGCCTTCCCCTCTGAAGTTGTAGCACCTATATGCACTCTGAACTACATAAATTTTGTATGTATCCTTGAAAGTAGTTTTCTTGTCTATCTTTATACTTCTTTTTCTACTACTACCATTTACCCTCTTGGAAGTAGTAACTGACTGGAGTAAACTAGAATGACCGATTATATGAATGTATCTTAACGATGTATTGGTAATTGCCTTAGATATTCCTACTGAAAAAATAATTTTTAGGAGTATTATATTTTAATGTCATTTGTTTCATACTTTTACCCAATATTCAATTTGTAATGCTGTTTCTTGTACATTGTATAACGTCTTTGTTTATCTGTGGTGCTTTTCTCCCCGGGCCTCTACTGAAAATGGATATATATCCAGCTGGACCAGCCCGGTCAACAAATGTAAAATAAATAAACTTATATATGGCCTTAAAATTGAAATATATTCCACCAATATACAAATGTTATGCAACACAATCTGTTTTTGAGGCTGAGCCTGAAATTTCTTCCATGTGGATCAACATTCTATTCCAAATAATAATAAAACAAGTAAATATATAATAAATAAGAAAAAACGCTCTTATTGCCAGGATACCAGCAAGGGCATAAGCATTCCCCTATGATTGCTTGGATAATGCTCCCCCTGGAGATCAGAAAGGCTGGGTGGTCGTTAGGCATGGGGGGACAAAAAAGTATATTAAAAAAATAACAATCAATACTTGGTCTCACAAAAAGAAATACAAGTTTTGTTTTCTGTCCTAACCTAGAGCTTTTAAACAACAAAGTAAAACTGCAATGTAAACAGGCAAAAAGAAAAAACCAGTGCCAGTACAATTAAATAAACCGTATTTAGTTAGCCAAGTAGCAGTCTGTTTTAGAAGGTATCATTAAGAAATGCTCTCAGAGGAATAAAAAAGGATCCTGAATACCTGCCAACCAGCAGATGACCGGAATATAACACTCCATTCACTTTTGTTTACAATGTTTGGCCACTTGACATAGGAAGCAACAGAGTAAAGGCCAAAGTTGTTAATTAGCTAGTTCTTCTGCTGGTCAGAAAAAAAAAGATTTTTGTAAAAAGAGGTGAAATGAAACATGAAAGTTACTTACTACCTTATCACTGTGCTCAAGTAAAGAAATACTGAATAGCTACTAATCAGCAGAGAGAATAGTGAGGGAATCAATCACACAACTGTTCCCAAAATGTTTTTTTCATACATAGGGGCTCTAGTGTATTGTGCAAGTTGTGTATCCAGTTGTGTGGGGAGGCTTGATTCCATGAAAAAATGATTTACATGATTTGACCCACAGTTTCAGTGAATATCTTTTTTCCATTTGTTTCAAGGGGTGACCTTTTTAGAGGAGTCTGACTTCCATGGTTTTGTTGAGTCCTCTTTCAGAAACTTACAATGCAGACCAAGGAATATGTCGTTCAAGCTACTTGTTGAGGACATTAGCTGGAGGATGACAATGAATATTTGTACAGTGAAAGCCATGGTATTATGTAATGGTGCAGACAATTCATAAGAGGAAAATATATTTGACAGACAAGACTTGGCTATAAGAAGAACTTTTCTAGCACCACTAAAATGAAATTAAGTGGCTGTTCAGCACCTTTTCCTGGTCCTCTCTAACCTACCAACAGCCCACTCTCACTCAAACTCAATGAACCCTGTGTCCCTACTTTCCAGACCACATTGATAGAATATGACTGTGCCTAAATTGCTTCTTTCCTAACATATTGCCCCATCCAGTGTAGCAATTAATGAGCAAGGTATTGGCATATGTGTGTTTCAAGTGTAAGTCCCCCCCCTTTTTTTTTTGATAATCAGCAACCTCCTAGTTTAGCAATATTCCCAGAGTCTAAACATCCACCCTGGAAAGTACTCTCCTTGTAAAAAATGTAGCTCCCATTAGGCACCTCTTGGGTGGAGTCTGAATAGAGAGATGAAACGTCAGCAAGCAATGGAGAGTAGAAGTAGTGCTGAAACTGAATTCATCCTCAAGTCTTGGTGAGTACCTTCATGAGGTTGACCCTTTTTTCACAAAATCTCATCAAGGAGACACTGATATATAGACTATGTGTAGCATATATCATGGACAGAAGTAGGTCAAAAATTTAAAAAAAAATAGCTGGGCGCACGTGACCCAGGATAAAAAATTGCCAATCCTGGTAGACGCACTGGTGCCAGGACTGGAAAATTGAAGGTGTAGAATCCTCAAATATAGAAACATCCCTTCAATGGGGCCAGGCCCAGGGGGAGGATAGCCCCCCTGCTGTAGAAGGAAGTATAAGTCCACAAAAATCACAAAAACTGATAGGCCAAAGAAGAGCCATAAAGACGATAGTGTGGACTATCGAGGATAAGGAAGAATTCATGTATTGTTACTATTGTGCAAAAAGCTCAGAATTTCCAGACACAAGATATAGAAAAGGATTAAGAGATATGTTAGAAGAAAAATGCTTCCGCAAGAAAAACTGTCAGAAGAACTGTCAGAAGCTATAAATAAAAATTTGGGGTCATTAATACAACAGATTTTTTGAAAAACAGTACATAAATCAAGAAACGTTGATCTGTTTGGAAATAGAGGTATCTGAAGAAGTACAAAAATGTAAACAACAAAACCTAGATATTTTTGAAAAGCATAAAAAAGAAATATGGACATGGCAAAGAAAGAGAGATACGATATGGTGCAATATTTTTACAAAGGTGAAACCAAATTAATCAACATAAAGAAGGCAGCCCAAAAGATATTTGAAGAGAAATACAAGGAAAGGCATCCAGATATGGAAAATTTCACAATAAATAAAATATCACAAAGAGGGAATGTAAAAAAGATTAGTAAAGTAGAAGTCAAAAAATAGAAGTTGAAGTTATGGAATGCCTGCAAAGTGAAGGATTTGATGTAGAAGATCTAACACAAGTTACATCACAGTATGATGGAACGAGTCCCCAAAGTAAGGAGAGACAGGAAATCAGGAGACATCAGAAGAAATACGAACACGGGAAAGAAAAAGAGATTTACTATGGGGTATTATTTATGCAAAGGAGAAAGCAAAACTAATCAATACAAAAAGAGCAGCACCAAAGATATTTAAAGAAAAATACAGGCAAACATACATGGAAAACTTTACAATACAAAAAATAAGACAGAGGAAAAGCAGAAAAGGATATTGGTAATGGAGAAGTTAAAGAAATAGAAACGGAGGTCATGAAGTACCTCCAGATTGAAGGACTCAGTGTAGACAATCTAATTCAGAAAACATAACTGGTCAGAGCAATGGAACTCCAAATTAAGGGGAAACCAGTGGAATGGGAAGCAATTGGTCAGGTGCCATATGAAGATATTTTGGAGTCTTCCACAGAAAACCAGTATAAACATCCACTTGAAGCTGGACAGCAAAGGAAGGAACAGGAAACTGTGGAAACTCCGATGCAGTTAATGTCGATGAGTGATAAGACAGCAAGTTCTCATCTGACAGAACAACGGATGGCACAGGATGAAATTGAAGAGAATGTGCCACAGGAAGGTGCAATAGAACTTTCTGTAGAATTTCCACAGGGAATGGAAAACAAAAAATGTGCCCTCAGTCTAGAAGAAACCGAGCTAAGAGAAGAGTTGCTTGACTTAATAGAGCTAGACAGACATATTAAGATCAATGAAAAAAATAGACTGCAGAAGGTCAATAAAACCCAAAAAGTTAGAAGTTTGATAAAAACAAATGAACCCAGTAATTAGGACTGTCCATAGAGATTCATGTGATATAACAAGTAAACAGGATATATTACTGGGCAGCTAAATTAATAACTGATGACACAAAAACACAGGGTAGTGAAGGAGAGAAAGGGCAGAAATTGAATACCATCATGGAAGTATCGAATAGAGAAAACTACAAAGCAACTAAGACAAGAAGTGCCACTATTAGATGAGTATAGAAATGGGAACAGATCAACAAAAATACTCAAAGATAGTTGTGATAAAAGCAATGTGCAGTATTAGAACAGATGAGAATCTAGCATGCACTATTGCAAAAAATAAACTAAAATTCTCAGCATAGACGGAAAAACTTAGAAGATACATAGATAAATATAAAGGAAAAGTACAAAATAAGCAATTTATTGATGGCCCAGAAAGAGAATTGGGAAATAAGGTAAAAGGAACTGAAAGACCACCAAAACAAGAAAAATAGATACATTTTGGAGAAGTATCTATGAATATCTTGTGGAACATAAGATGCTAACTGGATAGAAGACCTCATAGAAAGTATAAGAAGTTTAAAGGTACAGGATATGAAATGGGATGAAGCAACAACCAGAGAGATTGAAACAAAATTATGAAAAGCCTCTAAGTGGAAAACCCCAGGCCGAGATGCAATACCTAACTTCTGGTTAAAAGTATTAACATCTTTGCAGATTTAGCCATGAGTAAGAATTATTTATATGCGCACCCCGAACAGAAACCAACATGGCTAACAGGAAAAACAATTCTACTTAAGACTGAACTTGCAAGCTACCCTAAGAATTCTAGGCCAATAACTTGTCTTCACACTATGTCCAAACTATACACTGGACTTGATGCCAACAGAGTTTACAGTCATTTAGAAGAAAACTTATTTATGGCAGTAGAACAAAAGAGGCAATAAAAGAAAATCATATGGAACAAAGGATCATTTGCTGTTAAATGAAGTCATAGTAGAGAACTGTAAAAAGAAGCATTTTGATAGTATCCCACATTCATGGATAAAAGAGTGCTTAAAAATTTATAAGATACATCCTACACTGATCGATTGCATTACAGTGACCATGAAACAGTGGCAGACCACTTTGCAATTAAGGCATGATTATTCCAGGGATAAAAATTCTACGGGGGATAATTCCAGGGTGACTTTCTGTCACTGCTGCCATTCGGCCTTACCCTTAACCTATTAAGCTGTCTACTTAGCTTAGGTCGTGGCTATAATTTGACTTCTAGAAAACAACAAAGTGCAAAGACTCATCTTTTTATCAATGATTTGAAATTGTATAGCTCATCAGATGAGGAACTGAAAGCACAACTGCAAGTTGTCAAAACTTTGTCAGATGATATAAGAATGTCATTTGATCTTAATAAAATTGCAAAAGCAACCTTTAAAGCAGAAAAACTGCATCAGGAAAACATCAGTTTGGGACACGAATGTGATATAAAAGAACTGGAGCAAGAGGAAGTGTATAAATATTTGGAAAATGATGAAAGATCAACAATAAAACATGAACAAATGCAAATAAAACTTAGTAAGGAGTACTTTAGAAGACTTAAATTAATCCTGAAAACAGCACTGACATCTAGGAACAAAATCCAAGCTATAAACCAACTTGCTCTTCCTGTTCTAACTTACAGTTTTAGAGTGACTGACTGGCCCCAAAATGTGATAGATAGATTAGACAGGAAAAGAAGAAGGATGCTTCTTGCTCACACCAAATGATTTATAAAAGGATTATATATTCCCCATTCTGAAGGAGGGATGAGCCTTCTTGAAATTGATTACATGAATAGATCTGCAATTGTGGGACTACATACATCTGCTGACGTCACAAGACCCAAATGTAGTCAAAGTTTTGAAACATGAGGAGAATAAATCTAAGATGACTTCTCTGCTTTATTCAACAGAAGCATATCAGCGTCAAGCAGGAATGGAAATTAAATCAGAAGTAGATAAAAATCACGCAGCAACTGAATGTGCCAAAAAACAAAAGAAGGAATATAAGGTAAAGGATCAGATGAGAAGGCAAGAAATGTGGAAAAAGCATAAATAAGAGTTGCAAGTATAGAAAAGTTCTGGAAGACCCTCATGTTGATCAGGAACGAATGCAGGAATGGTTAAGAGGAGGTGAATTTAAACCAAGAGATGAAAGGTTAATATTGGCGGCCCTAGATAGTGGGCTACGTACACTTTGATTTACAAAGTCCATTGAACATGTGGGAGAAACAAATGTATGTTCTGCAAAACAGAATTGGAAACTGTTGCACACCTTGTTGCTGCCTGTGACATACTAATGGAAGAATGACGGTATACAGAAAGGCATAATAATAATATGGCAAGACTGCTACACTGGAGATTGTGCAAGCATTATGGTAATGAAGTGGCTGAACAACACTGGAAATATGAGCATCAATGCATCATAGAAAATGATGAAGTTTACATCACACATGGGATCATCCATTACCAACAGTTCAAAAAGACAGATGCGAGAAAGCCAGATGTAGTGGTCCAAGAAAAGAAGACAAAAGTAACATTGACAATTAAAAATCACCACACCCAGTGACTGCAGTGTCCTGCTCACAGAGACACAAAGTTATAAAATATCGGGTCTACAATCATATTTAGATATGCTACCAATGCATGTAACTCCATGTGAATTACAGGAGTCGTCATTACTGGGCACATTGTGGGTGCTGAGAAGAGCAATTTTGGCTGACAGAGTGTGAAACAATATTAATTTCATGAACTTTAATCATAGTTTGACTTAGGAGTGGGGTCCATTCCTGTCATGCTATTAGAAACCCAAACGATTTGGAGAAATTAAAAAAAAAAAGGGGAAACCTTTCTAGAGTTCTTCCTTATGTCTTTTTTACCTAACCTGGGTAGGATGAATGTGTAATTAGTAAAAAAAAACTTACAGGGAGTACTAGCAGAGTTTTTTTCTCTTTACAGTATCGCAGCTGCAGCCTTTCAGTAGTAATTTTAAACCTGTGACATTTCTTCAGTTCGATATTTGAGGATTATCCTAACCTATGGCATGTTTTTCTGGGACCTTCCTTGTTTTGTTTTAACATTTATTTACTTCCACATTGCCATGCAATCAGTCTCCTTACTACTCGCACCAAGCACAAACACTCATACTGACTTCCAATAAAGTGGCTTTAGTCTGCTTTGATCCCCCTACCAGCCCCATATCACCTGCCAACCCTTAACTCATCCATGCCTACTGCTAAGTCAGCATTTCATTGACCCTTAAAGAATCAACTGTTCCATTCACGTCTCAATAATCCAGTCCTGTACACTATGTAACTCTCCCTCGTTATATACAACTTTGTCCTATACTCTCTCCCTTTCTCTTTATCACAATGCTTCGCTGATTCTTGTCCCCTCTCCTAATAACCCTGCCCCATCTCATTTCCTCCATTCCCCTCTCTTAACTCAGTTAACCCTTACATTCATCATTGCAAAAAAGTCTTTCCCAATCAATTCTTCACAATTATCCCAAATTTGTTCATTACCAAAGATACCTACTTTTACAAAACTTACTCAATTAACCCTTCCTATAAAACTCATTATCCACAAAAACACACACAAAAAAACATCCTACACGTTATACAACATTTAATTCCAACCAACTCACTAGAAATTTGTGGTGATATACATCCAAACCCTGATCCTACTTAGCAGACATCAAAACTTTCCTCACACCCACTCTGAATAATACCTCTACCAAATTCTTTTTCCTCCATCATGGGACTCAAGTTCGTCAATATTAATATCGGTAGCCTCTCCGAGAAGTATTCAGAATTCCATTCATAGATTACCACTTATTTTCCTGATATCCTTACAGTGACATAATCTTCGCTTACTCCTGATATTAAAGACGATACAATCCTTCCCCCAGGTTTCAGTAACATCAAAGCTGACTGCAAAAGGTAAGTAGGTAGGGGTTGCAGTCTTGTATTCTAATCTTCTAAACATCATACCTTACCCACATAAAGTCCACCCCAATTAATGCAGGAATCTTATTCACGCCACTAAAATTAACCAAAAAAAGACCCGTCTTATAAATCTATGCATTCACCCTAACAATAACCCCTCCATAATTGATTAGATTCTAGTGCAATAGTTGATGACACTCAGGAAAAAACAATCGCATGTGACTTCTATAATGATCAGAATGCCTTTAACAACCATTCTTCGCCTTTTTCATTAACCTCTTAAGTTTCACTCACTGATCAACACTCTCACTAGATTTAACAAATCTAGTAACAAATACATAACCCTTGACTGGATTTGACCAGTGCACCTGATATCATAACACTAACTGGTACCCTTCCAGATTCAGTAAGTGATCAACAAATGTTTTCTATTTGCAAGTAGAACAAGCACCTCAGGCATACCCAGTACAGCCTAGTTAGAAATCTTAAACTCACATAAAACATTACTATATGAACAAGCTATAAAGTCCTTTGGTTCTATCTTTCTTGCCACTCTTAACAGTCATGCTATAATTAGAAGGATGAGGATTAAATCCAACCCAGCTCCATGGCTACCACAAGGTGGCATGAACTTGTGCATCAGTGGGATAGAGCATGGAAATCACAGCCCAGTATTATAAATGAACCTTCATTCCAAACTTAAAGGTGACTCCATAATCTCTCAAAACCTCATACAAGCAGAAAAAAATTATACCAAACTACTAGACTCCCACATTTTCAACATAAGAAAACTCTGTTGTACTATTAAGTTCTTAATGCTTGGTAAAACTTTGCAGCATAACCCCCTACTTAACATGTTAGATCACAATTCAGTTTCCAGGTTCAGTTCTCAATCTACTAATGCAGTTCCATCATCAATTAACCACTGTTCAACCCTTTCAAATCTTCTAGAAATAAATCAGTTTCAGGCTTCTTTAATAAAGCCTTGAACAACTGACAAGCAGATATTGCATATTTTCTTGGCAAATAAGAAAAAAAAATCCATACCTCACAAATGTCCCCGATTTTGCCTCATATTTGTACACTGTAAATTCTAAAAGGATTACAGTCAGTCGATATCAGACATTCACACCTCTCAGCCTCTTAAAGTAAGAAATCTGGACAAAGCCATAAATAATAGGGGGCAAAAGCCCTAAATAGGGTCACTTTTTAAAATGTTGCTCTTACAAACTTAGAAAGTTGACAGAATAAACAGGTTTTGCATTAGCATGAATTTTTTTGAAGGATATGGAATCTGAAAATCAAATGTCTGCTATTATTTTCTGACTTCATTTTTCAATGATTTGCTGGGGATTTGCCAGAAAACTATAGTTTTATGAGAAACGGATCAAAAATAGGAGTCAAAAATCTGGACATTCTGTGGAAATCTGGACAGCTGAGAGTTATGCAGACATTCCTTTGAAAATTTGTGTCAAAAAACATATAGTCTTTTGGGGGGGGGTTGAGGTCAACTGAAGTAATGTTTAAAAAGGGTGTCCTTATTAACCCATTTTTGGCAAAGTATTTGAGACGTATGACAGAAATAAGAACTAACTTCTTTCTTAAGCATGAGTGAAATATGTGAAACGATCATTCACAATTTTTTTCTGTTTTAACTTAAACACTTGTGCTCTTCTCTTAAGCTAAACTTTTCTTCATGTTTCTTTGCAAAGAAATTCTGCCAGTTGCATACAAAATTAGCCAAACAGATGTCTGAAGGATTGAGTAATCAAGGCGATATTAACATTCTGTCACATTCACAGGTATCTGAAGAAGCAACCAATCAGACAACAAAGCATTCAAGTATCTGCACAGCTTAAAAGCAAAAAAAAAACACACAAATAGAAACAAAAACATAGCTTTGGAGAGGAACCCAGGTATTTTTGTTAAAGCATGAAGACAAAAGCTGAAAATGTTTCTTTTGGACATTATGCTCCTACAAACATGACATGGGGCATACTGGAGTTTCTTCTAATTTACTCATCTCCTTTCAGCATGCTGTCAGATCACTACTGGGGTACCAACCAGATCTTAAAAAGGTAAGGAAAAGTTCATTTTACTCTAATTTTTTCCAATGAGAACTTTTATTGATGTGTAATTAAAAATGCAAAGTTATGAAACTTACCAGCCATGATTGTGCATCTTGAAATACTCACTGGAGAGAAATATTTATATTTAAAGTGTGGGGCACACCCATAAGCCCAAAGATGTAGACATGATATCACCCGAGTTGCATTATAGGTGCAGAGCAACTGAATACAGAAATGGCACTAAAGGCAGAAGTGTTAAAACCACTACTATTCAAATTAATGGATGGTTAGTACCGCCCACTTTTAATAAACATGCTCCAGATAAGCAACACATTTAGACCCTTTGAAACATGATCAAATAAACCTCCAAAGATCAGCACTTATACCAAGACCAGCTGAAGGAACATTTTCCAAAAAAGCTCAAGTATCCGACATACTGCAGAAAATGTAGAATGGAAAAACCTCATGTTTTAAAATAAAGGAAAATAAGTACATTATATGTTTTTTTTTTTGACAATTGTGAGAATTTATAACTTTTTTCTCAAACTTTGCAAGTGATGTATAAAACTGCAAGTGTCAAGCAATAACAAAAAGAATATTTTAACATAATATAGATCATTTATGTCCATAATGGACAAAGGTATCTTATAAATGCCTGGCCATCAATGTCCTATTTGGTTACAGGACATAATTAGTCTTTTGAGAAAACTTGGTTAGGCTTAGGAAGGCCCCCAGAGCCGTTTGCCTAGTAACAATCTACGAATATATAAAATATTAAAAGTATAAATATTTTGCTTCTAATCAAGTGCTTCAAAATGTCATTAAAATATTAGCTGAATGTTCTGTAATTTTTATCAGTGGTACCACAAGTCAGGCAAAACAGTACTCTGTGCCGACATACGTTATCTACTTTTTGTTATATCCGACTAACATAGTTCTTCAAAAGCAAATATAAAGCCAAAGAACATGTAATGGCATGTATTCAAAAACTGAGAAGATTAAAGGTTTATTCATTAAATCATGAAATTTGTACAGCAGATGAAAAGAAAATTATTGACAGGGCAGTTTCAAACAAACTACCTGCATGCCAGGTTAAATATAAACAGAAAAAAATTGTTCTACTAATTCTAA
Source organism: Protopterus annectens (assembly GCF_019279795.1). NCBI lineage: Eukaryota > Metazoa > Chordata > Ceratodontiformes > Protopteridae > Protopterus > Protopterus annectens. Next base: position 1,833,509,195 of record NC_056729.1, read on the forward strand.
ATAGTATCAGCCAAGGCTGCCATGCTAGTTCCAAGACTGGAGCAGTAATATATGCAGTGTCCATACAAATGCCTAAAATATTACACAACTTGAAACATTATACACAAAGCCTCACAAATTCTGCCATTAGTATCGCTATCCACATAATTATGAAACTTAATAATAGTAAAAAAACAAAGCATTGCAACCTCAGCTGAACCACTGAAAGAAACAAATTCAAATGAAGTGCCTTCATCTGACAATCTCCTTATTTCACACTCTGCAGAGATAAATAAAATTTTTATTAAAGTTAAGCACTTTCAACTCTGCACATCCTTCTCTCCATTTTTACCATGGGTGCCTCTGCTGTCCCAGCATAAAAAGTAACAATTTCTAAAGGAACAGAAAAAAGTACTAAAGAATTATTATTTCAATTTATATTTTCAGTGCTACATAGCTGGTTCACTTGATTTCAGTAGTAAATGCAAGGCTGGGCAGCCTTTCTTATACTGGTTTGGACTCTTTGTTACTAAAATATGTAAATCAGCACAGTGAGCATTTTTCCATTAGTAAGCAATCAGAGATAATAAAACCTTCAGAAAAACAGCAAACATGCTGCAACTGTTAGGCCTGCTTGTTAGCGAAGAAAGAAGCCATGAGTCACCTCAGGGTGGCATAAGAGTAAGTCATAGTGGAAAGGCAGTCAATGCAAATGCAGGAAGCAGTTCAACCAGTGTGTGTTAGACTCTCAAGAGTGGTAGTCCAACAATTTTGTTCACGCAGGGGTTTCCTTCCAGTTAAAGGAGAAAAGGGGCAGCAATGGAAGGCAGGCTTAAGCTTAATTAAAGAACATTAAAATTCACAATTCCACCAATTCTGTTAGATTGCAGAGAATAAGCTGACCTCAATGAGCACAAGGAGAGAGTCGGTCATATTTACGTTTATTAGACATTCCTATAATAAATATGGTCACTTACAGTTGTAGACTTAATCAGAGAGTAGTCTAGTAGAATAAAACCATAAGTGCATTGTATAACCCTGTCTGGCATACCACTATCTTGTAATGTAATCAGCTATTGTAATGCAAGTCACACCAAGGATTGTTAATGCCAAATTGAGATTATTTTTTTGCTCTCCCTGCAGCTGGCAATTGGCTGTACTGGGCTCTCCTATCCACCTGTAAACTTACTACAACTCATGCTCAGGGCAGGTGAGAGGATGGTGGTGTTCCGGTACACAATCAAATTGCTGCTGGGGGAGGGGGGTCTGCTTTAAACATTGCTCCCTGTATGTACCTTATTAATGCCCAATGGGTGAGATGTGGATTGGGCAGACCACAGCAAATCACCTCTTACTTCCACAAGGGTCGGATATCAACCAGCTACCCTGCCCATCCTTAGGAAGCTCTTCATAACAGTTTGCCCCAACCTCTACCTGGAGCAATCTAAATGCATTATGTACCAAGCTCATGCACCCCTGCTCCTCTCCCCTCATAGTGTGGGTACTCCCATCTTCCCTTTCAGCACTCAGATACCCAAGCCACTAATCCTAATTAAACCTATGCCACCCACATCATAGTCAGGACTTCATCCCTCTATGCCATGGCACTGGTTAAGATGAATTTTAATATAAACTAAAAGCTAAATGAGTTCTGGAAGAAGATAAATGCAAAGTTTTAAGTACTGCACAGACGTGCCCAAATATAAAACTACTACAGGTGTACGAGTATGAATATTAGGATCAAGCTACAGAGTAGCCAGTCTTGAGAAAAGTAGTGGAATACCTGAAGACAGAAGAAGAGGGGGGAAGAGAAAGTGAAGTAAGAGCACAGGGATGCATGAACAAAAAAGGGCAGGGAGAGAGAGGGCACTCGGTGACTACATTTGTATAGACCATCAGCCTTTTGATAACCTGTTGACAGCATTTATTGTAGGACGGCAAAATAAAAGTGGGACTCTGAGCCAAATATTTAGTCTACTGTACAATAACGCCACTTTTATTTCAATATCATTTTCCAACTGCATTTTGGTGTTTTTTATGGTTGCCCCCCCACCCCGGCTTTCAGCCTTTTGTCACTGTACAGCTTTTGCTGTGGAAAATTGTACATGTTAAATATAATGTAATCTGTTACAAAACATGGAAAATACTGCTCATACTTGGTATATTACAAAAGTAATATGCCACGGTGGTGCAGTGGTAGTGTTGTTGCCTCACAGCAAGAGGTTCTCCCGTTCGATTCTCGGCTGGAGTGCGGGGAGTGCCTTCTGTGTAGAGTCTGCATGTCCTCCCTGCGGTTGGGTGGCATTCAAAAGACATGCTTAAATGGGCGTGCCTTCGTTGAAGGTTGGATGTCAAGCTGGCACCTCGGCGTTCGTGAAAATCTACTGACAATCATTAGCGGACCGGAGTTCCGCTGTGGCGACCGCTAACCGGGAAAAGCCAAAAGACAAACAACTTAGTACATTACAAAAGCAGTATTCACTGTTTTGATGTTTTTAGTTTCAGTTTCTTGGAATTCAGACTTATATCATTAGGATCAATAAATAAGTCACTGCATAAGAAATGTGTCAAACGAATAGTAAACTACGGCAACAGCAGTTATCTGTCAATGTAGCTGAATTTAGTGCAATATTCTTCATGAAGCTGGGACTTCAGGAGTGCAAAACCCACATAAAAATCCATTACAAAAGATGAAAAAACAATTATTCTCATGTAAGTAAACATGGCCATAAGTGATAATCCTTGAAGAAAAAGATAGTGAGAATAAGTGTCGCACTGGAACTTGTTACCCAAGTTGAAGGCAGGGACACGAGAGAGACAGTTTTTCCCTACAAGTCTGAAAGAACGGTTAAAATGAAATTTTTACTATGCGATCACTATATCATTGTTTACGTCTACAGTGCATATTTACCAGTGCCATCTGTTATCACTTAAAGCAATACAAATGAATAAACCAGCTGGACATTCAGATGAACCATGATTATACAACTTGCTAAACATCTGTCATCCAATGTGATAACTGGCCGATTGTTTAATGCAGATCTTTTTTATGGAAACCTACTTGAATTAATTCCTTAAAGCATGCTAGTACTTGCTAAACGTTTTGATATCTTAGCTTTGAAGCTTTGTGAATTCAGACTTGGTTATGTTTGCTAAGGAGGTGTATGGGATGAAGCCACATATGTGGGGTCATAGAGGAGGAGACCACCTGACTATACACAGTGTCAGTTTAGTTTATAGTTCATGTGATAAAAAATTCACTGAAATGCAACTCAAATAGATCGGTCACGTCCAAGCAAAGTTATATACTGGAGTAAAATGCACTGGACTTGTGCATTAATTTTTTTAATCATGTTTTTTATTCCTACCAAAGTCTCTTACTCCCTTTCTTTCTGGCCTGCCTCTGCTACTTATCCATTATTTCTCCTCCTTCTCATTTTGGCGTCTGTTACCCTTCCCTTTGTTCATGACTACACAACATGGGATCTGGGAGTAGGCTCAGAAGATTAAGGCAATGAGATGAAGCTTAAGAAGCTATTTCTTTTTCAGGCTTTGAGTCCACCCATTCTCCATTTCCCTAGTGTGTGACTCTGAGTAAGTAAATTTCCTTGAGCACTGTTTGATTAAATTAACTGGGCTCCACAATGGTCTCTTGGACACATGCATAGTAATTAGCTATGAACTCAAACTGAGCATGACAGATTGAGTGGCTTTAGTCACCACTATCTGAGAACTAAAGTGTGTGTTTTTTTTAAACAAACCCCAAGTGACACCTACCTCTTTGCATGTACTGTGCTCTATGATAGCTCCACCCTTAGTCCTCCATACACGTCATGAAAGTCTCATCATAGTCAACCATATTTATGCAGCATGTGGTGGCATCACAACTTTACTACTTCCAGAAAACTTTTAACCCCTCCAGTGTAAGAGCAGGTCATTCTGTATTCAGTCACATCCTCGTTTGCAGCTGATTTTAGGTCAGACATGGCTAGGCTAGGCTATTCGTCCAACCTCAAACCATTGATCCAATCTTTCTGTCTTAAGTGCATGTTATTGTAAAGAAAAAGGAACGTCACATCTTAAGGATGGAGCAAGAAAGAGTACTGACCAGTTAGGTCTGACCAGTTCAGTTTCTTTGACATTAACAGTTGTTGAATGATGTGCAGGTTCCTGCTCTTTATAAACTGACAAATAAAGCTGTTTTGTTCTTTAATAGCCTTTAAACCATCTGAAAAGATGGTATCTGGTTAACAAGGTGGCTCAGTGATTAAGATTCATGTCCCTTAGTTACAAGATTGGGAGCTCAAACCCAATCTCCAATCAATCTCTGTGTGGAGTTTTACAAGTTCTAACCATGTTTGTCTGCATTTTCCCCATGTACTCTCTCCATGTCCATGTGTATTCTGTCACCTTCCAAAAGCAAAATGTTTTTTCACTGGCTACTCTAAAGTGTCTAAATATTGCCCTTGTGGTCTTGGTCACAGCTAAAAAGAATCCATGATGACCACTTTACTTATCTACTTAATAAGTCAATAAATAAAAGCAAGATTACCAGGCTACAATATAATGATTTTGATGACACCTGAAGAGCGAGCTCATATCCTTTAAAATAACTGACTAAAAGTGGAGAAATTCCCTAAATATGGTGTGTGACAAAATTTATTGCTTCTAGCCACTGTCATAGCACAGAGGGATAAAGTCCTAACTATGACTGAGGTGACCTAGATTTGATTGGCAGATTGGGTGTCTGAGGAACTGGTAGGGAGAGATGGGCATGCCCATCATGGGGGACAAGGGGAACTTCTCTAGTTGTTCCCTGTGACGATGAATGGTTCGTAGCATAGTAGTAAGTCCTTGGACAGCTAAATGCAGGACAGGGGGTTGTGGGAGGTCAATCCAACCCCCACGGCAGCAAGGATGACATGTGATGGCCTAATGATCCTTGTTGGCCTCAGTCCTAATGAAGGAAGCCTGGATGAGCTTAATATGGGTAGCTTGACCCAAGCTAGGATAGGACTACTGAGCTGAACTAATGGCTGACTGCATGGTGGGGGAATTTTTGTTTATTTCTGGCTCCCTTAAGCATACATGAGACATTACCCAGTGTTTAGAATAAACATCTGCTTGCTTCAAAGTAATTTTATGAATCCACATGACAATATCAGACACTGTAGAAATTAAAAATGAGACATGTTTGATTTCTTTATAAAATAAGTATGCCTAAATGCTAAACTATAATGCATTTTACTGTAACAGATTCCATTCTACAGGTCTGGTTAAAAAAATCCCAGCCACAACTATCAGTTGAGATGAGGACTACCCTTGGCTCATATAATTACACTTAAACATATAATCTTTGAGTAGTTCATGAGCTACTGTGCTACTAAATGCACTGAATCACTATAGCATGCTGAGAAATGCCAACGCAACTGAGGTCAAAACAAAATGAAAAATGTACTATAACAATATAAAAATCACAAGACAAAAGAAAAGTGAAAGATGACCCTCCAATGCTTTGAGGTTTTTTTTATGTTTGAAATGTTCTACAGTCAGGAATTATATTATTCAGTTCTAGTAAATGTCATTATTTCTTGTTGGAAAATGTCCAAGACTACTCAGATTTAAAGTAAAGATACTTCATTTAGATTTCCTTTATTAAACTAATTATAAATAAAAACAACCACATAAATTAAACACGTTTAAAACAACCAGAAAGGTGAATCTAGGAAAACATGCATATTTATGTGAAGTCATAAATAAAAAGTGGGGGCCTATGGATTAAAAACAATGCAGGGCCAAATGTGCACTTAATCTAACATTGTCATGGGTGTCTGACTAAATGAATAAATAAATAAATAAATAGTCACAGTAATATATTTCAGCTTGTTTTTGTCACGAGCATACAGTGCAACTCATTGCAACTGCAGACCATGCATACACAAAAGCATGCACCCAAACACATACACGCACAAATACACCATGCACAAAGAGGTGTTCACCAACTACAGATACTTTATTGATCATGCATGCCTCAGATGTGTGACTGCGGCCAAAAGAATACATACATGCATAAATATCCACAGGAATGCATTTCATCTTGTTCATGGCAAAAGCAGAAACTGCAGCTTACAGCAACCCCCATGCATATGCAAGCATACACACAGATACATAAACAGACAGTGTTGTCCAACAAATACAGCCACTTTGCTGATTCTGAATACGTCAGATATTTGGTTGATATCAAAGGAATGGATACATAGCTACAGCAATATATTTCAACTTATTGTCAGACATATAGAGTGCAACCTATTATAAGTCCCTGTGTATGCACATGCACTTATGCATGTATATATACACACACACACACACACAATATTAAATGTATAGAAGGCACACATTCTGTCATATTGCCCTACAGGCATGCTGACAGAACTACCACCAAATAGAAAAAAACATGTAACTTCATAAGGGGATGACCACTAAGCAGACTTTTTAAAATAAATGAGGATAACAACAATATATATTTAATAAAAATGCATACACAATGTTAATTTAATAATAATACATACACTTTTTTCCAGTGCTCATACCTATGCAAGTCCATCTGCAACCTCGCACATTTTCATTTAGGCTGCTTCTGACATCAGTAACTTCAGACAATAAGATACAGCTCCTTGCTGCATTGTCAAGCAACCTAGACAGTCTCCTCTGAAGCAACATTTCTGCAGTTATCAAAATGTCAGGAAGACCCAGAATAATGAATAGATGCCTTATTCTTCATATGGGTATACTTAGTGGTTCTTACTCCAGCTGGTTTAAAAAACAGCCAGCAAAGTGAGTTGATTCATATACATATAAACAGAAATTAGAACAGAGCTACAAGTCCCTTTTTGTAATAAATACTAAAATATTTGATTTTAATTCTAATCCATGGAAATAATTTGCCACAATGCTTAAGTTTTATGAAAATCTCCTCTGTGTGGACATTTCAGCAGCACCAAGACTAAGAAACCATTTACTAAAACTAGCTAGCTCCACCAGTAGATTTATAAGACAGCAGATGGCATGGAGAGGGTATTATGGCATTTTTGGGGGGAGGAATATATGTTTGATTATGCAAACTACTTTGCTAGAGATAAGTATCACTTGTGCCATTAACTAAAAATATTGGATACAAACTGAAAAAAATCAGTCATGTATTTTTTAGAATTGGAGTTAAATTGTAAAGGTGGCTGTTGGCAACTAAAATGTTTGTTCTTTATTGTAGAAGATTGAACAACAAGAGGGATTCTATGGAGGTAATTCTGAAAGGTACAAACTAAGACATTCCCATAATCACAGAAACTTGGTCTAATGATTCCAAGTCTCCATTCAAACTAAAATAATTTCAAATATTTCACAATTATAGAAAGGAGAACAGAGATGATGATTTTTTCTACAGTTGTAATATACACAGAGAAGTAGAAATGTTTAACAAGAAACCTGCAGTCATTTCTGTGATGTTACTTGTTGGAAACACAAGCAAATAACTGGGTTCTATAAAACCTGAATTGGGGTGCCTTCTGTGCAGAGCCTTCATATCCTCTCTGTGTTTGCATTATTTTTGCCAGGTGCTCCATTTTCCTCCAACATTCCAAAGACATGCAGCAGGTGGAGTGGACCCCTTAAACTGACCATAGGTATAAGTGTGCATGTAAATGCGTGGTATGGAAGAACACAGCAGGGCTAGCCACCCACTGGTATGAACCCATGTGTAAAATGGCAAAAGGGGGTTGTGGATGGCTTGACAGAAGAACTTGAGTAGTGCAGAATTAGTAATAATACCATCCATATTTATACATAATGTACTTCAGAGAAGAAGATACTGCTTCATTATCTGTCAGGAGTTAAAACAACATTTTACTTATTCCAACACAAAACAATATTTGGTTTTATCTTAGCTTAACCAGATACAAAAGTGGTAAAAATTAACACTTTGTCACCAATTAGCAGGAAGGAATATTAAGAAAGATTCTACAGTAGGGCTTGGCAATTTAAACAAGTATTTCTTGAATGAAATAAATCCTCTTACCATAGTACGAACGTCTCTTTTCCCAAAATCACTATCCACCAGATAGGTTTCAAATCAAAGAAAATGTGCATATGTTCCACTGCATAAGGGAGGCAAATCTGATTTACCTGATAGTTATTGATCAAGAAGGCCAATAAGTGTTATTAGTAAAATCTTTGAAAATATAAAGTTAAAATGTATGAACCATCAGAATCACCTTGAAAACATTGACATTTTCTAATATGGATTCTTTAGTAGTAGATTTTGTGTAACAAACTTAACATCTTTTTATACAAGTATAAATATAGCTGAATACAATCATAGTCCAGTGGATATTATGTAGCTGGATCTAGTAAAGGAATTTGACTCCATGTCTCATTTTTCTATTAATAAAAGTAGAAGAAAACAATTGGAACTCGTACTTCATTACATGGCTAAAGAACTTGTATAATGGGAGAACATCTGAAATCCATAAAGGTAATGTTAAATAAGATCAATTTACTTCACTTTTTGTAGTATTTCAGGGATCAGCTTTGGGCCCATACTGTACACATTTATATCCACTATGTCCATTAGTGATAAGTGGTGAGTATCTACGTTTGCAAATCACTTAAAAAGTTGCAAGCTTAGTTACAACTTTAAAAGATCATAACATAAATTTGGAGTATGTTAATAAACTAATAAAATGGGAAGACAATGAAGTTTATCAATAAGAAATGTGTGGTACTTCATTTAGGGAAGGATAATTTATAATATCTGTATGGTATCAATAATGATTTGGTCTCCACATGTAGAAAATATAATGATCTTAAAATTCTTACAACTAGGAGACAGGTTAAAAAATGCTATGGAATGTTGCCTTGCTTTCAGACACAGTTTAGTAGTGATACCTATATGTTAAAGCATCATTAGACCTATATCTGAATATAGAAATGGATTTTGCAGCTACAGGTATAGTAATATCAAACAGAATGCACAAGAACAAAGGAGCTTTACTAAAAATATTAATGTTAAACTTTTAAAATATGAAGTTAGACTTAACATTTAGAATGTGTTTTCAGTCCACTACCATTTATGCAGAGAGGGACATAATCTGGCTTTACAAATGTTTGCAAACTAAATACTTTGAAGGACTATGGGAATGTAACTAGAAACAACATTTAAATTCTTGGTTTAAAAAAACAGAATCTTTCAAATAATGTACTAGAAAAATGTTGGAATTGTTACATCTGAAAATGAGACAATCAGAATGTCCATCAGTTTATAACAAAAAAAAAACGAGTATGGATGATTGGTTTCTGTAATCTCATGGAAGTTAGCTAGGAATTACTTCTTCTTAGGTCCCTTAGCCAATCTAAAAATTCAAATATTCAAATCCAGGAAACATTTTCCAGGCTAAGAGAGTCAATATTTGCATTTTTGTTTATTCACTTGTTCAGATTACAGGTAATAAAACAAACAAGCTAGACCATTTTACTTTCTTTAAATCATTCCTAACAAGCATGGGGAACACAGGAATAACTACAGGCATTACACATTATGCTAAGGTGAACTTTACCATGAAATAATTCTGTACTAGCCCATCATAATCTAACCCCTTGTGCCAAAAATAATATGCAGTAATTTGAGGTTAATGTCATGCAGTTAACTTCAAATAGGAAATAAACATGTTGCATTTAGAGAAATATAAAGTAACTGAAGGTCTTTTGGAGCTGATCTGGTAAATCAATAAAGGGTGAGGGTAATTTTTTTTCTTCTTTTAGGTGATATACTTTATTTTTAAGTTTGACAGCTAACCTTTTAAGTATTAGGCATGAATATGTTAGTCTAAATAGAGCAAATGATAATTGAATTTTTTGTTCTTTTACAGAAAAAACAAGTAAAGAAAATGAATGTTACAAGCTTTTACTGCTGCTCTCAACTCTAGTATAATAAAATGCATTAAACATACTTTACAAGACCCTTTATTTAAAAATAAAAATGTACTTTCCCTTAATATATTTTTGTATAACTTATTGCAAATACTTCATGCAAACTAAATTTGGGCAACTCATTTCCAATTCTGCCCACTTTCTACTGGTTATGCACTTGTCTTTATGAATTAATATTTCTTGTATAGTATTGCATCTGCTTAAACTGATGTCCTTAAAGACTTGCGCAAATATAATATATATTCATAATTGTGAAGAGTAGGAAGCATTAGCATTCATAATTCCGCATGCATGTGCAGGCTAAAATTCTAAATCATTCCTGTGCTGGGTTAAAATGCATAACACACAATCATAGTTGGTATACACATGTTAAAAATGCATACAAACAAATGTTACAGAATAACACTGTAAACACTAATGAGAGCTACTCCACTGCAGTAAGGCAAAGAATTTCCTACTCATCACACACACACACACACACACACACACACAGTTACCTGTATGCTGGGCAAGATTAGGTGTAGCAAACTATAGCCACAGGCATTGCAATCAGGTTAAAATATGTAAATGAGGCATGGCCCATGAATATGTGCTGTACACTAAACTCCATTCCACACCTGCCTCTAATCAGTGAGTTGCTACCTTAAAGAGCAGGAATACTATCTAGGTACTATGACCTGAACTCAGTAGTCACTCATTGTTGTAGCACATACACTAGTGCACCTGTGCTCCCCACACACAGTGCAGTGCTCGGGCATCTCATCCACACATAGAAACAAACACTAGTGCTCATGTACACAATACAAGCATCACCCAACATAGCACATGTTTGTATCTGCAGCCAGAGACATACACATTCCCACCATGTCATGACACCCTCTGTTCACACACACACATATGGAACATATAGTTGCTGTTTCCATGTGGCAGCCTGTTCAGAAAACTGGAGACACTGGACCACAGATAGAAGGGATCCATCCACTGTGATGCACTGCTGAGTTGTCTTTATGTACATAAGCAGGGACTGATATTGCTGCAGTCTCCAGTGTAAATAATATAAATAAATATAACTTCACAATCATGACTACAGAATGAGGCATGTAAATGAACATGTCATTCTGAACAGTACCATACTGCAAGGTATGAGATCCTGTCCCATTATGACAGATACACACACACACACATCAACACAACAGCAGGACTGTACTCCTAGACTGAAAAAATGTACTCATGCTGTCAAAGTCTTTGTAATGGGTTACTTTACTCATTTTAAAGACACCTATCAATAAAGAATATAGAGAATTAATTAAAACTAAGTATTACATTTAAAATGGAACTTAATACTGAAAAATGTATTTAGACATTCTTTTTAAAGACACTGTATTGTGTTAGGTCAGTCATTTTAAAGAAGCCAAGAATACAGATTAGAGAGAATTAAAGGTAAATTAATCTGAGTTAAAGCACAAAAAGTAACTATTGTCTGATACAATGGCCTTATTTTAAACAAATTTGGTTATAAATAATTTGTTTTTACTGGGGAAACACGTGGAAATAAAGCAGGCAGGCTAAGCACAGTAGGCAGTGTGGTTATTCGGCATAACATTGTTGCATATATGTACATGGTGACATTTTAGCATGGTCTCCCATTGCGAGTTTTCTGCATTTTCTTATCAGTAAACCTTTTCTCTACAATATGATCATACACAATCAAGAAATATTGCATAGGACTAGAATATAATGGTGTCTAATGTAGCAATAAAACTGAACCAGCCCTCTCTCAAATGTTAAGAATATTGAACATTTGTAACGCTAGAGCAAGCAATCACATAGTCATATGATCTCAGAATGATGGCATTACTTAGTGGAGGTTCTTGTACAGTAGGGACTGGGAATTTGCCATTTCCCCACAGTTATGTGATGTCATTGTTGATGTATAAAAGCAGCAGGGGGTGTTTTTTCTGCTTTTAATTTTTTTCCAGTATTCTGACTTTCAATCTTTTAGAGCAACCAGTGTAGGTTCAATGTGAGAGTTTTAAAATTATCTACCTTCTATATGGAGATCGAAGCAAAATTAGCAAGATCTTACATTAATATCGTTTGTAAATCAAGTGGACAATCCAGATTTTTCCCTGAGTAATGGTGACCTTGGAAGTGATTATGTTACATAGCAGGGGGGTACAGACAGCTTGCCCTCTTCCCAGAGTACTAAGTTCACAGAAATTTCCGATTGTCAACTTGCCCGGAGGTGGTTCCAGCAACAATTGCTACGATGGCAAAATAACTATTCCTCTGCCCTACACTTCTTGACCTAAGGCTATAAATCAAAAGTTATTATACAGAAGAATCTGACCCCTTTTTTGAATATATATTTCACTTTGAAAGCACAGCCTTGAAGCATAAGCAGTTTAATACATTACCTGTAGTCTTATTTATACTGCAGGTTTTTACGCTACCTGAGCTTTGCAAACAAACATCAAAGTTTACTGCTACTGGTTTTAACCTACTAATATGCAGGATTATTTTAGAGAAAGGCGAAGCACAATTAGATGGTGCTCCCTTCCTTGATCACAAATCTGCAAACATTTTCTCATTACATACAAGGTAACAGGTCACCTCAAAACAGATGATTTTTCAGGGAAGCAAGGCCATCAGATCAATCCATATATCTACCAGTTTATTTTCACATACACTTGGGGAAAGGAGAAACTCCCCACAGTGCACTGCAGTAGTGTCCAATCACCAGTTTAGAATGAGTGAGCAAGTACTCCTGAAGTTACCACTGTCTGAAGGGTTAAAAGGAAACCATTTCAGTCGGATGGACATAAAAGGAAGCAGGACCTAAAAAGCTAGGAGCTGGGTTCATCCAGCTGAAAATTTCTTGTTCTGGTAGAAATGAAAGTGACTCAGCAATAGGTTAGGTTAAATGAAAGGATTATCTAACCTTCTGAATGAAGGCTTTAGTAACCATTCTCTTTAACAGACAGACAGACACCCAGCTCTTTAGCAGTAACCAGTCAGTAGTAGTCTGATCACCTGTAATGCAATGAAAATAAGCATCTCTGAGATCCAGGTAGGCTAGGTAATACCTACTGGTACAGGAAAATATTATTCATCCTTGTAATGTATGCTGCCATAATTTGCATGCTGTTCATGTTACTTGGAACTGGGTTAGTCCACTCAGGAATGTAACTGGTAAATAAACATTAAATACAAGTAAACAGAGGTGATGCTTCTGAATTTGCAGCTATAAACAGCATTTGAACAGTCTGCCTCCATCTTTCCCCATGTCAAGCACATTTAATTTATGTACAATTTTTCCTGCTTATCTCAAAGTCCTGCATCATTTTTCTGTTTTCTGTCCTGTGTAGCCTTAACCAGGACTCAAATATATGGCTATTAAATAAATGACATTCCATTTACATGAGCTGAAATGCTAAGAATTATTCCTGTGATTAAGTGAAACTTCCTGTTATCATCATGATTAAGCAAAATAAAGAGATGCTAAGCATGGAGCAATGAATAAAGCAAGCTAACAGTTTTCCACGTAGAAAACATAAAACGAAATGCAAGTTATGATGAATGAGTTCTCACATCTAAAATGGCACATTCTTTGAAAATATTATGTTGTTCCTGTATTCAGATAGTTCTCATTATAAGGAGTTCTAGTATTTTCCAACAAAAAAGAAAAACAAAAGTCCACAGTGTTTAGAATGCTCCATCAGTCTCGTTTTATTTCCTCTGACAAACTTCAAAAATTTACAAATACTTCCACGAACCCCATACTTTGACTACTTTATTATCCTACACCTCCCACTGCATTCTTACTCCTGTAAACACAAGCTATGTATACTCCTACCTTTACTCATTCGACACAAAAAGGCCACAGCCTACAAGAACCCTTTTCAGAAACTCTGACCACATCTCATCAGATTAGTCACAAATGGATGTGTAACAGGATCTTCCCAATCCAAGTCCAAAGCATCAACATCTCTCACAAGATGTAAATGTATTGCATCACAATGGGTCGAAATGGTTTGGTGTCCTCCTTTGCTTATGTGCAGATATCCAACAATCTAATATCTGACATCATACCTACCCCTACTTCTAACTTTTGATTCATTTGCACAGCCTTTAGTGCCTATGCTGGGTCATCCATCTAGGTATGGAACTGCTGCATTTAAATCCATAGAGTATAAGAATGAAAGTACTGGAAATTCTTTCTTCATGAATACAAATGAAACCTAGGTTACATCACTGAGTCCTGGCTAAAGTCATCTATAACTGACCAGGAGATCCCTGTCCCCTGGTTATAAACCTTTCTACAAGAAAAAAAATGCATAAACAGGGCATAGATGTGCTGATGTATATGTCATTGAGAAAAGTCTACCATCCTGTTATTCCATCTACAACTAAATAATTCAATCAGCTTATTTGCTTTAGAGCTTGAAACATGGAGATTGGACTAGCTCCTGACTAACTACGCAGACATGTCACAAATGGTAGAGTTTCTTCAGATACCATACGTGACCGCCCCCCACCACCATATGTGGAGTCTGCTGAACAAAATTCTACAAGATGCAACCTCTGTACTTTCTAGAGGGTAGCTTCCAACTATCAAACTCCATTCTTTCCCATAAGACTTATTTTCCATAAGACTTGCATTGCACAGAGATTAGGCCTAACTGTGAACTGCCAATGACAGACAATGCCATTCTAGCACTTTTGGAAAAAATCCCTGAGTTGACTAGACATATCCCCATAAAGGAGGACAGACATAAGGGTAACCCTTTGTCCTGGAGAATCCCAGTTGTCAAACCTCTTCTACTAGGAAGACAAAGTATGGGATCCCCATTCCAATACAGCTAGCACTCGTTCCTTCCCATCATACAGGATGCTTCAAAACTACTGAAAGGCAGCAACTGATGCTAACGGAAATTCCCCCAAATATCCAATCTAAAACTGACAGTGTGTGCTTTGTTATTCCACATTTTTGAATCCACAGATGTAAACACCACAAACCTTGCAGTGCCGTAACAGCAAGTATCAGTGCTTTAAATATAGTCTTTGTGATTTGGCAGCTTAATGTTTATCATGCCATTTTGTGTGCTGCGGACTTTAGGGGTTGGCTGTGGAGCAATGGGAAGTGAGCTCAGTCCAATGTACTGTGGCATTTAGACAGGGGGCCATTCTAAGCTCTAAAGCAACTTTATCAACTGTACATACATTGTGGATATTTTGCTTTCAGCAGCTGAATGATGCAGGTTAGAAGCAAAAACAGGCTTTCACTGCTGTTGTGCTTGTCCTTTCCATGCAGTAGTGCAATCATGGAGTTAGCATAAATATTTAAGGAAGCATGTCGGGGAAAGCCCCCCTAACTAAAAGTGCACAGGGGCTTGCCCCCTGTAAAAGGCCTTAGTTTGCTTTTGTGGACATAAGTACACTACATCAGCATTTATTTCTCAGTTTTATGGGATCATTTTAGAGTCTTCTGTTTCTTATCATAGACCCTCTCAAATCTTGTTAAAGTCATTATACATGGTGTGACAAGACCCTAATCAAGGGCAGTAGCAATTCTGGCACAAATCCAAAACTATAAAAATAAATCTTGGCAGACTAATTTGCTGCTTGCTTTAATAGCTAGCTCTGCTCTCGCCAAACAGATACTTCTATAAAACATCCAGTAAACTGAAAATCCTGCATTGTGGTCCTACATATACTTTAAATGCACAAGTGAGAGAGTGCATCCTTCCCTGAATATATTGCCTTCACACATGGGATTAATTCCTGCCTTGTGATCACTGCATGATGCGATAAATCACAATCAGAGAATGAACAAAACTGTTTGTCTAAGAGACACACATTTTATATGTGTGTGTATATATATATATATATATATATATATATATATATATATATATGTATATATATATATATAATGTGTGTGTGTATATACTATAAATATATTTACTTCCTAGACCACCCAATTTACTGTGTTGATTTGTAGGTCTATATAAGCAAGTACCAGGCTAGCTGCCATTGTGGGCCATTTTAAGTCCAGCCAGTTTCTTTTGCTGGGAATCAAACCCTGTACTTCTTGTCTGTGAGGTAAACACCCTAACCATTATGCCAACCCTCAACCCTAAAAAAAACGACACTTCTGTAATGAACTTTTGCTTTTGAGTATTATATCGTCTTTGCCTGTACTGTGTGATGTTTAAATGATCTGGTGAAGTAAATTATATTTTCTAACATTTTTTTCAGGTGTTTTTCTCTTAGCTTTTTCTGAAATACAGTTCTGAGAAATCTGTATTTTTATATCACAGCCAGTTTCTGAAAAATTCACAGACAAGGATTCATAAATGAGCAATGTGCAGTTGTTCAGCACTAACATTTGAGAGTTTGTTTTTCAAGGCAGCTTACTGCTTAGAAGATAGGGATATTTCGCTGCCTTTGAATATTCACATCCTTCATATGATCACCAATTACCACTGCACTATACATTGCCTATGAACCAGTCACAGCTTTTTCAAGTACTTTTAAACTTGTGCACTATATGTCTATTGCCTTGTGTTCCTTCTGGAAAGCGTTTTTTGAATATACAAATCTCAGTTGCACATTCTTCCTGGGTTTAAAAGACCTGTACAGCTTTTACTGCATCTCAGCATACGTTTCCCTTCTGTCTGACATTGCCTTATATATGCAGTCTGCTTTACCTACAGCCATATGTAGTAGTAATTAGTAAAGGTGTAATTGCAAATATAAGTAGTGAAGGTTTTAATCTGTCATCAGTAGTTGTGCTTAATGCAACTGCATGGCTACTAAACACTGCCATCCACCTTTTACATTGCATTTCTAAGCTATGTGCATCAAATTTACTATAAAAAAAATAAGCAATCTTGGAATTTCCAGAGACGTGTCATATTGTGCTTTAGTATTACTGAAAACTGTCCGCTTACCTGCATTTGTACAGGCTTTGAGTATCTCTATCTTTCAAGCAATATACTTTGTACCTCTTTTATTCTTCTGATTGAGCTTTGAACTAATTCCTTTAAATAAAGCTTTATTTTGTGTTTGTTATTCAGTAATTTAACTGCAAACTTCTGAAATGAGCAAACTGACTGGAAAATAATAAAATTAGTTTTTCATACAATGGGTATTAAAAACAAAAGAAAAATGGATTTCCATACAGATTAATGAGGTATGAAAGTTAATTTTAAACTACTTTTTTTTCTGGTAGATGCACAATTATGTACATATATTTTTTGTGTGAGTCTTGTATTATTTATTACTTGTTCAGTTGTAGATCTTTCACCACCTGATGTACTGATGTATTTAAATTTGGGTGGGATTAATTTATTTCAGTTTTGATCAAGTCCTGAAATTTGGAAAGGGCAAAAGTGCTAAACAGAATTTTATGAATAAACCTATTTTTTATTTTATTTTATGAATAAACCTATAGGATTGGTCTCGTATTTGTCGCAACTTCTTTCAGCACTGGATGAGTTTCCACTGTTTTGTTTTCACATACAAGAAATAAATACTGTAATTGTACAAATTATACTTATAAGTTGCTGCTCTGTGAAGATTTCTTAAGATCGGTAAGGTGTTCATTCATTACTTACAAACAAGACAAACATGAAAGTGCATTTTACATGCTATTGACACATTTTGCTTTTTGTACAAAACAAATGGTACTCCTGAGACGAAGTCCAATTTAAAAGGTCATATAATTAACATGATCCACCAGAGAGCTCTATAAATTATCAAGTCTGGCCAAAAGCCAACCTGGCAAAGAAACTACAATTGTGCAAGTTAACTTATCATAACAGCAGATGTTAAAATGATCACTGTTGCTGTAGCCTTGGCTATATGGGTTATAGCCTGCCAAAGATATAATAGCAGGCCAAATTTCAAAGCTTCAGGCCACCCTCCACATGCCCAAACTATCACAGTCAGCTCAATATGTGCCAAAAAAGATACACTTGGGCACCAAGGTCTTTCGATCTTTTGTGCAAGAGAGCAGAAGACTGAGCCCAGAAAGAACAAAACTACAAATATAAAAAGATTTAGTTCTGTTCAAATAGTACCTTGGTTGTCTATGGACATACAAGTTAAGCTGCATCCTTTTTCCTTCATTTTTACATTTAGGAAAGAAAACTGGGAGATGGCTAGTTTGGCTTAAAGTAAAGTTAGATAGCACTTTAGACATACAAGGAGGGCTAATTCTCAAAGAGACCATCTCCGTGCAAAATTAGATAGGGTCGACTCACCATAAGAGCTTGCAACTCAAATACCCTTCTTGCAAAGGTCAGAACAATGAGTAAAACTGTTTCCCATGTTAAGAACCTCAAGTCAGCCAGGTTAGCTGGTTCAAATGTAGCAAGCTCTCTACATAAAATTAGAATCGCAAGGTGGGGCCACTGTTTTTCTTGGAGCCCTCTTATGCAAAACCACTTTTAAAAACAATTTGAGATCAGGATGCATTGAAAGATCCATTTGCAGACATGCTGAAATGCCCATTAAAATAAAGCTTGATTTAGGAGTAAGAAAGGCCATAGGATAACTCGCAATTATTGTAACGCCAGACAACAACTAGTCTAACTGGGTGCCGATTATTATTGTTGGCACTAACTAGAAAACCTTTTCCATTTACTAATGTAGGATTCTTTTACTCTCAGGCGTTCTTGCCTACATTAGTACCTGCTGCACATCTTCAGTAAATTTGTACTCAGAGAGACGTAACACTCCGCCACGCAGGCAGTCAATTGAAGTTGAATGTGGTTGGGGTGTATGAAACGCTCCTGCTCTTGTGTCAGTAGATCCAGTCTGTGAGAAAGCTTGTAATATTTAACCTTCGCCATTTCCAAAATAAGGGAGAATTCATGGTTTCCTGTGCTAGAAGGGAGTGACTGCAATAATTTTGGGGGGATTCCTTCTGAATATTCAGAAGTACCCTGGATATCAGTGGAAAGGGTGGAAAAGCATACAGCAACATTCCTGCGTATAGAAAAGAAAAGGCATCTGTCTTCCAGGCCTTCTTGCATGGAGTCCTAGAGCAAAAGTTTGCCAGCTGCTTGTTCAGACAGGAAGCAAACAGGTATTTGTGAAGATCTCTTCACAGACAGATCAAATCTTGGAACCCGCTGATCTAGTTTCCATTTGTGAAGGTTTGCCATTGTACTGCCCAGCTTGTCTGACACAGTTTTGCTCTGAAGGAATGCAAGGTGCCTGTCAAGTGAGATTGTGCTGAGAAGCTATATCCCAAGCTGACATGGCTAGTCATTAGAGAGGATAATGCCTGGTTCTCCCTTGCTTGTTGATGTACCACCTGATTGTGGTACTGTCTGTAACAAGTTGCAAAGGTCTCAAGGAACAAAGATGATTCAGAGTCGAGTGCCTTAATCAGAGCAAGAAAGTATTTTACATTTATGTGCTTGCATCTGTCCTTGGTGTCCCACATACCTTGCAGTTTTACTCTCCTAAAACTGCTCCCCAAACAAAGTCTGTGGTGAGTGACTGCTTTGGAACTTGGAGGGAGAAGGTGAGTGCTGAATTTAAGGAAATTTGCTGTTTCCACCAAGTTATTTCTTTTCTGCCAAACCCCAGCACTGAGATTTGAAAAGACAAAGGATCAAGGTACTGGGACCAAAGACACTTCAGATACCAATTTATCTTTGTCATGTGGAGTCATCTTGCCAGGGGTATCATAAGAATCATAGATGCCATGAAACCCAGAATCCTGAGGTATCCCCTCGCACTGACCGAAGACTGGGTGGAAAACCTTAGAAACAGATTTAGATAAAGATCTACTTTTTTCATGTAGAAAAAAAGCGGTTTAAAATGACGTGTTCAGCTGACACCTCAGGAGCACAATTCTTTATGAAGGAGCCAAAAGAGACTTTTGAATGTTCTCATGGAAATCCCAGCTTGTGCAGAGATCTCTTACTCAACTGACACTTTGAAAAAAGCCCTATGAAGATAAGTGAGACATCTAAATATGGAAATGTGTCAATGCCCTGTAGTCTGCAATGCATGATAACTACAGCTAGACACTCTTGGTACAGTAGAAAGTCCAAAGGGTGAAGCAAAGAACTGATAATTTTATTTTTAACATTTGTTTTACTGAGATTAAATCCAACTGGACACTTGTACTATTGCTTTTTATTCAAGTATGTGATGTGTATTATGCTGTTCATTTGATATGTGATAAGTAATGTGTATTATATGTTGCTTGTTTGATATTTACTGTATTTTTGTTCACACATGTTAATATAGCAGCCACGTGAATTAACCTATGTATTTTTCCACCATATTAACCTATGTATAGTTCACCATATTACTTCTTTTTCAGCAGAGTCCTGGGGCGAAAAGCTCCAAGAAGTAATATGGTGAACTATACATAGGTTAATATGGTGGAAAAATACATAGGTTAATACATGTGGCTGCTATATTAACATGTGTGAACAAAAATACAGTAAATATCAAACAAGCAACATATAATACACATTACTTATCACATATCAAATGAACAGCATAATACACATCACATAATTGAATAAAAAGCAATAGTACATAGATTAATCCAAGTGGTAAAGCAAAAAGAAAGACAGGAAAAATTCCCGTGAGCAGCATAAAACAGAGGATCAGTGAATTTGCAGTACTATGATAAACACATAAGGTGCAAGGAAGTAGGTCCATATTTACAAATATTTACAGTTAGAAAGCACGAGTGTAATTCTTGATTCGGTCAGGAGATCCGTGAGTCTAATAATAGAAGTACAATATATGAACATGAGGTACCCAGAAGTAGGTAAATGCTACTAAATGTGCAAAAAATGTACAGAGCATCTAGGTGGGAGTATCATGTGGGCATTGGTGCTTAAGAGATTGCTCTCCTGTGACCTGGATGGGTGTAAGGTGGTGTCTTTGCAATAGCAAAGGAGTTAGCATAGAGGTGGGTTTTTAGGAGGTCCTTAAATATGGTTTCACGAGTTTGTATCCTGAGGTCAGGTGGGACAGTGTTCCATGCAATAGCCACCTCATAGGAGAATAGGGCTTCCCCAGAGCTGTTCTTGCATGGATTTACCACAATCAAGGATTTGTTGGTCGATCGTAGTTCCCTGCTGGAGTTGTGGAAGTTTACTATGCCAGCTAGGGCAGGGGTTCTCTCGGGTTGATATAGAATTTGACGAGTGATAAGTTGGTGGTAGCGCAATAGGTTTAGGAATTCTAGCCAGTGCAGCTTGATTAGGGATGGACAGTGGTGGGAGCGTGATTTAGTATTGGCAGCGAACCTGGCTATTTTATTGTAGCAAGTTGAGAGTTTGTTCAGGTCGGATTTATTGATTTTGGTTTGAACTTGGCAGGCATACAGCAATCTTGATAAGAGATGACTTCTGGCAATGGTAGTCCTGGACTTGGGGTGAGGTTCTGCTTGCTACGGTACAGGCATCCTAGCTTTTTATGAACTTTAGAGATGGTTTGGGATATGTGTTTATTGAACTTAAGTTGTTGGTCAATAGTAACACCTGGTAATTTAGCCTTGGTTACTGGGGCGACGAGGGTGTTATTGGCTGAAAGGATGGTGAACGTGGGGTTATAGTGTTTAGTTGGGTGGAATAGCATTAGTTGAGTCTCTTTTGGGTTTAGTATTAGTTGATGGTTGTTTAGCCAGTTCTCCATCTCAGTGAAGGGTTCCTGGACTTTACTTAGTAGTAGATGGATGTTGGGTGCTGAGCAGATTAGGGTTGCATCATCTGCATACTGAACAATATCAGCTTTGGTGGTTGCTATATGGAGGTTGTTCGTAAATATATTAAAGAGAAGGGGGCCTAGGATTGAGTCTTGGGGACACAACATGTGATGGGGGGTGGGGAGTTGGCCCATTGACAGATTGTGAACGTTTTCTTAGGTAACTGTTAAACCATTCCAGGGAGGGGTTATCAAGGTTGAGCTCAGAGAGGCAGGTAAGGAGTTTGTTGTGAGAAACTGTGTTGAATGCCTTGGATAGATCTAGAAAGGTGGCAGAAAACAGTTCACCTTGGTTCCTGTGTGAGTTTATAGTATTGGAGAAGTTAATTAGGGCAGTGCTAGTGGTATGGGATGGTCTGACTCCATGCTGGGTTTTAGATAGTAGGTTGTTGGTTAGTAGGTGGGTGAGGAGTTGGTGGTGGATACATTTTTCCAAGATTTTAGATATGGGTGATAGGATTGCGATGGGGCAGTAGTTGGAGAGGTCAGTAGATGGGCCGCCCCTTGTGTAGGGGGATGATGTAGGAAGTTTTCCACTAGGATGGAATGGTGCACATTGAAATTGACCTATTTATAAGTAGGGACATGGGTAGACAATGGCTTTGGATGCAATTTAGAGATATTTGGCTGGTAGATTGTCAGCAAGGGTAGCTGGTTTAAGTTTAGCTAGGAGTTTTTGAAGAGTTGATGTTGGTACTGGTTTGAGTGAGAAGGGAGGAGCGTTGGTTTGTTTTTTGGGGGGTAGTGGTTGGGTAGTTGGTAACATGTTATTCACTAATTTCAGTATTGAGGAGGTAAAATAGTTATTAAAGTCTGAAGCTATACTTTAGTCAGGGCCTTCAATGTTTGGTGGTGGAGTAGTGGCTTTTCCAGGCTACAGGATGTTGTTCACTGCAGCCCAGAATTTTTGTGGGTTGTTGCTGTATTTCCTCTGTAAGGAAATATAGTGGTTTATTTGTCTGATTTGACCTGTTTTTTTTTTTGCTTTATTCCCAAGTTCAATAAAGGTTTGCCTAGTTTTGGGTGTTTTGTGCTGTCGCCAGATTTTCCAGGCTTTGTCCCTATCCTTGAGTAGGATCTTTGTACATTTTTTCTAACCAAAGGGCAGGGTTACTGCATACCCTGTTTTGAGTGGAGCTACTTGGTTTAAAACCTGTAGAAATGTGGAATTTAAGTATTCTACTGCACTATCCAGGGGGAGGGTTTTTAGGAGAGCCCAGTTGCAGTATTTTAGGGTTTCTAAGAATTGCTCTGAGGGGAAGTTTTTTTGGAAGCGGGTCTGTAATAGGGATGGGGGAGTTCATATGTCTAAGTTTGTGCCGAAGGAGAAAGGTTGGATTATGGTCATTGAGGGAGTCATGTAGTGTCCCGCATTGGTGGGCAGTGCTGGGCTGGTTAGTGAGGATCCAATCCAAGATGGATTCTCTTTTGGTGGTCTTGTCAGTTCTTTTGGGCGAGTGTAAGAGTTGAGTGAATTTGTACAGGTTAATGCGTTGGTGGTTGTTGGAGAGTTTACGGTGTTCCAGTCGATGTTGGTGTCGCCTAGGACTATAGTTTCCTGAGAGAGGGAGCGGGATGCCCAATGGAGTATGGATTCTAGGGTATTAAGATTATTTCCTGGTGGAATACAGATACTGAGTAAGTTTAGTTGTTTATGCTGATTTTATATAAGTTTAGTGAAGAGAGTCTCAGTGTTGTTGAAGCAAGGGGCTTCTTTATGAAGGCGCTGGACTTTTAGATTGGATTTAAAAAGAAGGGCAATACCTCCGTCCTCTTCTTTGTGGCCTATCTACTCTTAATATGCTGTAGCCAGGGGGTTTATAGTGTTGTCTTTTATATGGGGGTTAAGCCATGTTTCTGTGATAACCATTATATCTGGCTTGTAAAGGTAGATAGCTGAATGTAATTCTTCTATTTTGTTTAGGATACTATGAATATTTAGGTTCAGTATAAGTATATCAGTGGGTTTGTGCTTGAAAAGAAGACTGGGGTTGGATGTGCCATTGGAGCTAGTTGTTCGACTGGGGTTGGGGTGGATGTCCCCTCCCAGTAATAGTTGAGCTGCAATGTTGGTAATAGTTTTAAGGTAGAGAATTATTAGGAAGTGATGTTTGAGGCTAGGGTGTTTTTTGGCTTGTGAGATGTAATGGATTGGGGGAGTGAGCTGACAGAGAAGAGGGTGATTGGTGACTGGTTGTAGGATTATGAGCATGGATGGGTTATTCATGGTATGAGGAAGGGTGGGGGATTTTACAGTGCATATTGATTAGTGGATGGTGGTAGGTTGTAATAATGGCCATTAATTAGAGACAGGTGGTTAGGGAAAGCAGAAGTATGGGGATGGTATGGATGTGGGGAGTGGAGGGTTGTTGTCATGATGTAAGTGAGGTCTGTGTAGTGTAGGGGGTATGGGTGGAGTGATGGGCTATGAGAAGAATTGGTTAGTTAAATAAACAGTGTGGTGATTGGTTGGTTGGAAGAGAGGGGGATGGTGTCTTATTGAGTATGGGTGTGGTTAATAGTTACAGAGTAGATGTACTATGATTGGGTGTGGGTGAGTCAGATGATATGGGGTAGGGATAAAGCTATGAGTAGTGGGGGTGGGTGGGAAATGTGAACAGGGTAGGGTAGCGGAAAGAGCCTGAGGTAGCGAGGACGAACAAAGCGGGGCCTGCACCAAGCTCGTACAGGTAGGTGGCTGCTAGAGACCATCTACAAGTGTTTGAAAGGAGACTGTGCTTTATGGAGGGACAGAGCTAGGCTAGTATTCCACGTAGACAATACCAAAGAATGTATTCAGCCACACTAAAAAGCTAGAAAAAGTCTGAAAGCCTGGGAGTGGGAGAGGATAGACACGGCAGAGGAAGAGACCAGTACTTAGCAAGTGGCAGAAAGTGTTGGAATTCAGGCTACAGCAAGAGTCACTGGGGGGGGGGGTGAAGACAGGGCTAGAAACAGGACTCAGAGTAGTGAGGCTTAGTAGTTAATGGGATACGGGTGACTGCCTTTCTGAGTAGCATGCTTCCTTACAGTTAAACAGGGAAATATTGTGGTTAGACAGAAAAAAATAGAATCCACAACTGTTTAAGGCAATGGATAAAAATGGAGATGAAGTTAGTTGCAATCTTGTTAGGTTTCTAAAGAAGGGTGATGCCGGTCCTGTAAATATCTCAATGGCAGTGTAATAGCAGGGTAAGAGCGGGATGGATATAGTTGGACAGTTAGGGAGAAGAAATGAACCTTATTAGGATTTTGATAAAGAGCTGGGAGAAAAACAAGAGTTTGTAGCACTGCAGCACATTAAACCATTTGGATGCCTTTAAAGGAATATAAAAATAACAATGGCAACATTAATCAACAAACAGTAATACCACTAGGATGCTAAGCTCATGGGAAGCAAGCAACACAAGCTCTTGGGGTCTTGTTCTGATGGTAGTTAGAGGTAACAGTGGGTAAGCATTATTATCAGTATGATTTTAAGACTAGCTTACAAGCAGCATTTTTCAGAACAGTGCTACTTATATAATATACTTATGCAGGAAACCCATCAAAAATAGAACATACTCTTAGCGGTATCTGTGATAAAGACATACAAAACCTTAAAAACATGCTTTAAGTCTGGATGAATAGGGGTGTGATAATAAGCATTGCTTAAATTTAGTGTTACCAGCAAACTTGAAAAAGGAAGAACAGGTAACAGGTTGTGAAGTGACATCATTTTGAATTAGGGCACTAGCGAAAAAGGTTTAGGAATGAAAGATCTAGAACTGGTCTTTAAGCATTTTCTTTCTTTGGCACTAAAAATATCCTTGAATAAAAACCTTTTCCCCAACCGGGAAGGAGGAACTGGTTCTATCACACCCTGGAACTGCAGGTGATGGACTTGCAGAAATATAAGAATCTGGTCTGGTGGATGAGGGATTACCCCCTAGAAAGGAGGAATTTCCTTCTTACAATGCCATGTGTATGAATGATCTTCAGAGACCAGTTGTCTCAAACCATCTGTTGCCAAAGAGAAAAGTGAAAATAAAGACTTTCTGCAAGGGAAATGAGACTGTTGGGGGGGGGGGGGCAAAGTCCCTTAAATAGTAATTCTGGCCTGGACTGTCTTTGGTTTTGGAAGGTTCCAGAATTAGTTTTGGATTCTCTTTGCCATTTCTTCTTAAATGTCTGTTTACCTGAATTTTGTTGAGACTGGTTGCCAAAACTGGATAAGGGGTTAAAGACTCACTTAAATTTTTTGAAATGGATGGCTGATAAATTCTGGAGACTCACTGTATCTGTTTTCCCCTTCTGTTACACATTTTGATCACCTGTGTAGCAGAGGGGCCAAAAACAATCTCTGTTCAAAGGAGAACTTAAAATGTAATTTTTATCATCATCTGGGAGGTTTTGAGAATGCAACAGTCCTCAAAGCAGTACCAGTGGGCATGGCCCTGGAAGCAGTAACAATTGAGTCATATATACACATACACACTGCAAACACTGAACAGTGGCTTGTACAACAGAAGCAACTAAATTATTTAGAACAGATTCTTTACTCACGAGAAATAACCCGCAGAAAAAAAACAAACATTCTTTATACTTTCCCAATTACTCAGAACAAACTAACATATGAGCTGGACAATTCAAAATTCTGAAAATCAAAGCCACAGAAGCATAAACATTTTTGCAATACATATAAATAATCTTCCCATTCTTATCAGAGAGAGTAGAAGTGGGATTAACTAAATGTTTAGCTGCAGTACGATAAAGTAAAGCTATAGCTTTTAAGTCAAGTTTGGGAGGAGTGCATAAAAACTTAAGACTGAGGAACTTTATACATCCTATTTGCCTTTTTAGGGGCAGCTAACTGACTCTCTGGAAAATTGCATGCAGAAACAAACGCATCCTGCAAAGCTAACAGAACTGGATGAATGGTTGAAGGTTCTGGCAGTTCCTTCTGTAACAACTCCTGGTATTTTCTGAGACTGAGAAACCTCAGTCTTCTGCCACTGAAAACACTAGTATATAGTCTCAGAGAAAGAGAACCCCCCCCCCAGCCCCCCACAGCCACTTGCACAGAAACTGAGCTCTCCTCTAGAGTGTGAATCAGAAATCTGAGGAGAAAACCCTGCATCTGTCCCTTCATCTTCCTGTCGAAATTCAGGATCTTGAATATTTTCAGAAAGAGGTATTCCACTTTCTTTTACCAGAAACTATTTCAGAAGGATCAATAACATGAATTAAACCCTGAGCCATGCCCAGAAAACCACTCATATCTTAGGAAACTTGAGGAGGAGTAGATGTGAGATGTGTTTAGTTTTCTGTTTCTTTTTGGCAGAGGAAATGGGGCCAACAGTGTTATTAATGGTGGTGTCAGTTTTCCCAGGGATGGACACAACATTCCAACAAAACAGGGAAGCCATCCCAGTTTCTTCTCCTAGGACTGATGAGACTGGCTCCCCCTTGCTCACTGAATTTAAACTGACAGGAAAAAAGAGCACTTGTTTAAAAGTACAATACAGTCATATGACAGTCAGTTAAAACACAAAATCCTAGCTTTAAAATATCTTCCCTTAACAGGAAAATGTTACAAAATAAAACATGTTTAAAATGTAAGTATTTTTTCCCCAAACGGAATTTATCTGACCAGCAAAGGAACAGCACAAGTTGACTATCAATCCTCAAAAGCCAAAGAGGGGTATACTCTTTGGCGACAGGAAAGTTTTGGAGGGTTTGATGCCCTAACCTGCCCTGCCAGCTCAGCTTGCACTGACTGATGGTTTTGGACACATGGAAGTTGCCCTGAAGATTTGTCCGGCAGTTATATCTTATGCAGGATGTAACCCACATAGGTAAGGCTGTCATAGCACTAATCAATATGATGAGCATGACTTCAGTAAATTTTCAAACAAGATTCCAAGTTCACTTTTAGCATATTGTCCAGCAATAATCAATAGGAAGCTGTATAGTAAACAGCTGTATGAATAATTCAAGAAATGTATTACATGCATTCCAGTTCTTGTTTTGCAGCAGCAGACATACTAGTACTTTCTTAAATAACCAGTCAAACCACAGTAATGTTGTGCTACGGAGGAAGAGATTGTCAGTAGGGTACAGTGAGAAAAAAAACTAATGCATCTGTGTTTGGAAACTTGGCCATAGGCCAAGCCTCTGCTAAAGCACAAATCACATGTCTGCATCACAAAGGTTTAACTTAAGAAAATACAGTGGCAATGTTACCTTCAGGATACTACATGTATATATGCCAAGTACTGAAAAATGCATTTAAATTTATATCAGGTAATATACGTTTATAGAAAACTATGATATGGCATGTTAACAGGAAATCTTTCTGGCATATATAAGAATCATTTACAGACAATTGACTGCAAACAGCTGTAATGTAAGACTTATTCTGCATTGTGGATTTGATGTGGCAAATGCCATTACTGGCACCTGTGAAGGTACAACCATAACTCAGTAGTAACTAACATCAGCTGTATGGAATCATAACTGAACATCTTAAAATAAACACAAGTGAAAATTATGTTGGTTGGTGAAATTTTAAAACTCTAAAACCACAGTGCTACTCTACAATAACTAGAGTCAAGTTTCCTCCCTTTCTGTTTCCATGACTTGATCTTTATGTATTGCGATTCAATGAACCAAAGAATTACAGTCAGTGGTGAAACACCGTAGAAAGAATAAAAAGTCAGAAAAGAAAAAAATAGCTGTTAGGGCTTGAAAATTAAAAACATAAGTTTATTAATACAGCAACCATGTCAAGTAAATCAAAATATTATGATCAACTGTTTAGTCTCGCTGTGCATTTTTATGTCATTCGAGCTACCATGACATTGGCCTATTTCTCTATCTGCATATACTCCCCAAATATGAACTTGTTTCAAAACATTAGCAGTTACTGAAAAGTAGGAAGTGGACATTTTGAACTATATTAACATATACAATATGATTAAATATGGAGCATATAAACTTCAGTGTATAATGATTCTCACTTATTATGCCTTGGATCACCTTTAATGCAAGTAACCACAAAACATCATCATTTCACTGAACAAGTCATAATTTTCTTCTCTTACTGTCAATATTTCAGTGTAGCTATGTAGTTTTTATGTGATTAATATCTATACAGTTCTTAAGCCATCAAAATTACCTGTAATGCTGCAGTCGTTACAACCAAGTGAAATGGCTAGGTTATAGACTACTTAAGACTGAATTGCTAAAAACAGCAATACAACATCAGAAATACTTTAAGGTGGTATTCACAAAAAACGGAGACTATCAAATAAACACTAAAAGACCAAGGTTATAGAGTATTTACTCTTGAGATGTTCCCTATGTACCCCTATCTACTATGAGCACTTGTGAGATGGATGAACCGTGTAAATAAGTGAAGGCTCCGTGTTGATACATTCTTCATGTAAAACAGTGAATCTCAATGATTCTCATTAACAGACTCATGAAATGTGTCCAGCAAGTCATATGAACCTCCATTTAAATAGATAAGCTTTCATAATAATGCTAAACATGCTGAAGGCACATACGTTTCTCATAGGATACCTTAAATTGCAGATCCTTAAAACTCATTTCCTCTGCTCCATACCCCAAAACTATTGTCCTGAGATTACATATCATCTGAGTACATGCACTCATAAAAAAATAGTCTTTCTAGCAGTAACAGCATCAACACATTTGAATAAGTATTTCCGAGGGGAAGCCCCCTGAATTCCCCAGATAGGGAATTTGCCCCCACAACCACTTAAATAGTCTGCCTCTGATGTCAATCCATCTCTGATAAACAGCATAAAGCAGGCAATGAAAATCTCTTTTTATCCAAGTTACCATGAATTTGGAGTGTGATAATAAAGACCACAAGGAAACACAGCATCAAGTGTCCATGCACAAAGGGATATTACCCACACATCAGATCCTGATCACTTAAACCAATTTAAGCTGACTTGTTTAAATGGCATATTTGTTTGATGATAAAAGCTGACTTCTGACATACTAAGTAAAGATGAAAGCAACTGTTGGCAAGCTAGTAAAAAATAATGGTTATAAGAGTTAATTAAACTCAAACATATAGTATGCTTTACAGAATACATGGCTTTAATAAGCAAGAAAAATAAAACAGTAGCCATACCTGCCCTTCATTAAAGCACCAATATAAGCCCTTCAGTCCGTAAGCAAAAATTGTCTAAATATCACAGAAACCAAAATGGAGCCTAAAAAATTAAAAAAGAAATACTATTAGTACACGCAAGCACAACACCTAACAGCATAACAGAAAAAGGCATGCACTGAGAAATAAGTATACTTGATTTAAACTCAATTAAACATGTTAAAAGGTAAACATGTTCACTGACTGGCTTAACAAAAATATTGACATCGAAAGTACAGTTGTGTAAAATCTTACCATAACAGTAGATGCCCCTCTTTTGACTGCTGCAGTATTCATAACCAAAGTGATCTCCTGCCAAGGCCAGCCCAACGTCCAGCCAGTATACCAAAGCTTTTAGTACTTACAGGCACCACACATCACAGGTACACTCCCCACACAAGGCATAGGGTGTGTACAGGTGAAAAAATACAAAACATTCTTTTTCAACATCCTGCTTGCATCTGCATATAAAATGTACATCATTGGTAACAGTATGTATCATATTATTCAGAATGCCCAGCAGATGTTAACTACCTTTTAAGGAGGTTACCAAAGATGTGGCATTCACTGTGTAGATGCCTGACTTGTCCAAGCTCACGTACTGCATAAACTGTAGAATACTAGGCAAGCAACCACAAGGACTACAAGATGCCTGGCCATGTGAACCTTTAAGTAGACGCTCATACAAAAATATTGCTATTCAGCACTCAATAGTGCTCAGCTCCCAGATCAAGCTGGGCTGTACGTAACTCTGGTGCAATCTTGTATCTACCCATCCCATTATAAAAGACTAGCCATACGGGTCATCAACGTATTTAATTTGACCTGCACTGGCAACTTATTCCACAGGTTGGGAATATGCAGAGTTAGAAACCCACCCCACCAGTGGGCCTTGTTTATTTGCTGGTGCAGATTTGGGTCCCTAGGCTAGATGTTTTGTACAGCCACTGTGATTTTTTGAAGCAATAGGAAATCAAGTAGGCTTGGTCTTTTGTGGCTGGGAAAGAGAAACATGTGTCACCTTGAAGTAGCTACTAAGGGTAAGGAGAGTTGTGATAACTTGCTGAATCAGTTGAATAATTTATGGCCTATAATTTTTATGGCTAGAAATCTGAGTTTTCCAGCTGAGTTTTAAGCGTGGATTTATAAATACCAAAGGGAGCAGTATATTCTACGAGGGGTTTAATAAAGGAAGAGTATAGTTTTAGGAAAAGTTCTTTGAATCTTTAAGATATTCCCTTATAAATTAAATGGGTCAGACAAATTAATTTCCATAGCAATGGCTGAAACATGATAATCAAATGAGAGAGTGTTGTCCACACATGTAACTATGTCTCTTGTGATCCTGGTAGACAGTGGCCTGTCAGAATTTTTTTAACATGGTGGATTAAAGCCCCCCCACACACACACACACACACACACACACACACACACACACCTTTCACAATCCCCCATGCAAGAAAGTCAGCAAAGCTTTAGAGTATTACTTTATACTAGATGTCACAGGTTGCCCATTTGACCTTTCAGTTATGAACACTACACTATACTACAAGAAACAACATGTGAGTGGCTATTGACATGCTTCTGTTAATTTTTCTTGATGTGAATAAGTAACGCACGTGACTTCCTAAAGGTGTCACCTCAAGTTAACAGATATATGTCATCAGTGGATTAAATGCAAAGAAAAAAACACTGCACCAGAATTGCCAACAAAAGGACTTAAATAAAATTTTATAAAAGTTTACGCGCTTTCATTCCGAATTATACAGAAACTTCCTGAGAAACGCATCATTTAAAAAAAAAAAAAAAAAAAAAAAAAAAATAACCTTTTATATATATATAAAAGCGCAAAAAAAGAATAATCGACCATCTTAAAAGCATATTAACTAACCAAACAAAATCAAATAAAATGTGTATGTAAACCAATACTGTTACAACCTCTCTATTGAAAACCGTTAAAATATGCACTCTAGTGCAAAATAAACCCTCCATACAATACTCATCCCTACAACACAGAATGACATTATCATATCGTAAAACAATAAACGAGATTATAACCGTACTGCTGTGCTCAGTGGTAACCACCCTTATTTTAAAAAACATGCTGTTATGCTCTGTGATGTCATGCCTTAATTTAAGATATCAGCCCTTAATTTTAAAATAGGTTTAAAAGACATATAATCATTTAAATCTGGTGGGGTGGTGGCATGTCTGCCAATAATATTCTTTTCTTTCCACCAAAGTATCCCAATTACCACCCCTTTTAGGATATTCAACTTTATCAAGAATAATAAAAAAAATGTTCTTATAATCCTTACAAACAATAGAATGTTTGTAAAAAGAGTATTACATGAATTGCGTCTTTTTATAGCATAATAATGCTGATATATTCTTGTCTTCAAGGCACCATTTGTCTTGCCAACATAAAAGGCTGGGCAAGATGAGCAAAAAGCAATAGATATACCACCCTCTTAGTTAAGCAGTCAAAAATTTATTTTTACAGAAATCAAATTAGGGAAGCCATGGACTGAAAAATTACAAACTTCCAAGATATACCTACATTGTCTACAAGATCCACACTTTTTCATACCCCAGCTTGTAAAGGTCGACCTTTGGGGCCCTTTAAATGATTCAAAAATATGTCTAAAGTTTTTATTATTCTTAAATACAAATTTTTGTTAGTACACCTAACCTATCTTTGAGCCCCAAGGCCCCAAAAACAGTTCACCAATGACTGCTGATAACACTCAAGTGAAAAGATGTCTCTCTTATATTGTAAAACAAGCACTTGAGAAGGAGCAACGGTATGGTGTTAATGAACTCTCCGAGATTTGAACTATGATTTATGATGTTCACCAGAGGAATCACATCGCAGTAGGGAAGAACATTTCAAATTATGTTTTTGCAAAACATATCCACAGATTTCATTCAACCACTCCTGTGGATAACCCCTATCTATAAAAAGACTGACCAGTTTCTTAACTTCAATTTCAAAGACATGTTTCTCAGATACTAGTCTACTTAACCTAATTAGCTGACCCTTAAATAAATTTATCTTCTGACAGATTGGATGCTGACTGTTGTAATGTAAATATGTGTTTGAAAAAGTGTGCTTCCTAAAAATATTAGCCTCATATCTTAAAGCATGCCTATTCTTGTAAAGAGTTATTCAAAGAAAATCAATAGAGTCATTGTTCCACTGACATGTAAACTCAAGGAAGTCATTTGAATGATTTAGAAAACCCAAAAAGGACCAACTATTCCGTACCGCCTTCCACAGTACAAAAAATCATCCAAATATCTTAAGTAAAGGCCGAGCTTGGATAAAAAAAAAAAAAAAAAAAAAAAAAAAAAGGGAATTGAGGATGTAAGTGGTCTCCCAAAACCATAAAACCATACTGACAAAAATGCGGGCTGACGCTGCCCCCATTGTCATGCCTCTGTGCTGTTTATAGTATTCCCCTTCAAAATAAACAGTTATTCATTAGCACTAATTCCATACATTGCAAAATCAGATGGAGCTTATTATTATTCAAATCGGTACCCCTAATCATAGCTTGATGGAACCACTCTAATCCATCATCATGAAGGATTACAGAAAACAGATCTTTGATGTCAATAGTGACAAACAAACCATTAACCATGAATGGAGTCTTGGAAATTATTTTGAGGAAATGCCAAGAATCCTTTAAAATGCGTGTTTTATCCTTCAAAAATAAATTAAGTTCATTATCAACTAACTTGGCTAATGGTTCTGTCTTAGACCCTGCAGGTACCACAATAGGTCTAAACAGAGGATCAACCAAAGATTTATGAATCTTAGGGATGCCAAAGATACCTGGAATTCTAGGCTTAGGAACAAATAAAAATTACCTCATATTAGCATCCAAGTTGAATGTAAGAAAAATATCTTGCAAAAGTAAATCAATGAAATGATGAGCAATATTTACTTCATTACATGAAGCCTCAGCAAAAAACATCCCATTATAATATTCTAACATTTTAGAGGAATAAAGATGCCTGTCCGTAATAACTACTCCTCCACCCATGTCAGGCTTCATGATACAAATACTGGTGTCCTGTGCCAGTTTGTACAGAAGTTCCTTTTCGTCAAATGGAAGATTATAAAATTTGGGTTTCCTATTCTTGAAACACCAGTCCCTTATGCTCCTTTCACATAACTATACAGAGAGATTAATACTAGGAAGTAATGGTGGATTAAAAATACTTGACCTCTGTAGACCATAGTCCTCGTTGTATGATACACTCAGAGGTAAAATACACCAAGTTCAACTTCCTAGTAAAAAGTTTAAGTTCAGTCCAAACATCCACCAAATTTGGTTGACTAGAAGGTATATATTTAAATCCCTTTTAAAACACATATCCAAAGACAGGAGTAATAGGGAGTGTAGAAAAATGATGCAACTTGTATCCTGTAAAATCAAAAATAATATTAGAAACATTGTCAGCATCGACTTGATAAGATGCATTAGGAATATCTGCAACAACCTTTACCGAAGTCCTTTGCTCCAAGACTTGGTTTTCTGAAAAATCTGTGTATGTTGACCTCTGTGGGAAGTAGAAGGGTCATGTGGGGGGGGGGGGATTCAGTTACACTTTTTTATTTTTGTAATCATTCATATCCCTAATGATTTTTTTTATTTTTCTTATTATAAGATGCCATCTCTTGCTCAGTAACCTTGCTGAAAATTTGCTGAAAATCATCCAAGTGGTGCTGAAATAACAGGTCTTTTCTAAGAACATTGTCTAAAGTGGTCATTTCATCCTCCAACGAGGGTAATTTAATTAGGTTTTCCTTCACAATAATCTCCATTAGCCAACGACCCATTCAATCCAAAAATTGCAGGAGCTCCGAGTGGCAAATAGAAACAGAAACCACCCCATTGGGATATTTCTAAATACAGATCGCCTTTGGAACAGGTTTATTAGCAATACAGTGTCTTAAAACAGGATTGTCCATCTGTATTTCTTTATATTTACTCAACAGCCCTTCAAATTTCTGCATCCTAGATTTAAAAGTTAAGTCACCGTCATTTGTTGTCTCAACATTCTCCATACTGTTGTGATCTCCCTTATCATCAAATGAAAACTTTACAGAAAAAAATGTCCTTTATATTTTAATTAACAGGAAACACAGTACCTGCAGTATATGTTGATGGCTTATGAGATGCTGGGCATGAAATATTTGAAGCTCGGTTAAAGGATACAGCTGTTTCATCATTACTTCCCCCTTGAACTGTGTTTTGTTGGCCCCTATTGTCAAATCTGGAACTAATCCCTTTATTAACGATGGCTGATTCAGAACAAGCAGCTAGCGAATTCACTTGATCCTTCAAATCATCGTTGACTTGAAGTGCAGTTAAATCCATAGGTGTAGCCAAATTTGCAGTAATATCTCAACTTACATAGCATGCTTAACATGCTGTCTGATGCAATTCATATTAGTGCCAACACTGTGGCACTACACCAGTGGTAGCAGTGAAGGAGGAGGATATTGGAACCAGCATGGACTGGAAACTAAATATTCTTGTTAAAATGACTTAGTTATCCTTCATGTGCTAGGCACAATTACTGACCTACCAAAATAATGGAGCTTGTTAACTGGGTAAATGGATAACTCTGCTTAGGAAGGTCTAACAGTTTAATCTCATTTTTCTTCACAAAGCAGCCAGCATGGTTATATTACTCTACATGTTGCCTTACTGTCCCTATTGAATATGTGGATTACCTCAGTATTCACCAAGACCACTGCTCCAGACACACAAACCAGAATCTTAGTGGCTTTTGCCACAGCCCTCGCACATCGTACTTTATGATTCAGCCTAATAGTGAGCATAATTTCTTGTTCTTAGCACTTGACACCTGGAAGACCCCTCTAACCATGTGTGTTTCACTACTTTCCCTAATGAAGTGCACAACCTTCCATTCATTTGTATAATCCTTAGTTGCTATTTGTCTGCCCATCCAATATAACTGTTCTTAGCTAAGCTGATTTCTCTTTCTGTCTGCATTGCACCAGTCTTAGTGTTGTTTGTGAATGCAAGTGATATTACAGCATAAAATCTGAAGCACATCTGCTAAACCCACCTCTTCTTTGTCAGAATCCGTGATGCATTACTACTTACAGATAGCTATTCCACATTTACAACCATCAGGCAGCTGTCAGTCTTCCTCACAATTTCAGATGCAATCTCTTATACCCTTTAATATGCCCACTGGAAAAAAGCCAAAGTTCTGCATCCACAGCATTTCCCACCACCACCTGAATGATGATCTTTTCACAGAAAAAGGTCAAGTATGACTTCTAGGACCTGTGTCATACTGAACCTTGCTAGTGGGCATCTGCCATATAGTTATAAAGTACAGTTGTGTACACTTACCATAAATGTAGATGTTCAAGTGTATTCATTGTTGCAGTCCTAACAAATGGGTTATCCGGCCACTGGTAGCCCTCGATCGGCCCGAATATCAAAGGTAAGAGGATACGACGTCAGTATCCTTGATACAAAAGGAGGCAGCCAACATCACTTCCTCAGTCTTTCTTGCCACAAATGTCAGGAGCCCCCAAGAAAACAAGGCTTACACAAAATATAAAGCATCCTTGGTAAACCAAACCAAATAAAGCTGGCACCTTAGGAAAGGATAGCAGGAGAATACCAAAACAGGGGGAAGGAGGGAGGGAAACCAGGACTGCAACAGTGAATGCACTCCAACATCTACATTTATGGTAAGTGTACAGATCTGTACTATGTTCATCGTGTTTCACTGTTGCAGTCCTAACAAATGGGTTGATTACCAAAGTCCAGAGAAGACGGAGGAGGTACCAACCCAATCAATGACTGGAGAGAATGCCCTGCAGAACAGCACTGGCAGACCCTGCCTTGGTCTAGAAAACAAAGGCAAATTATAATGCTTTGTGAGAGTGTATACAGAAAACCATGTGGCAGCCTCTAAAATGTCTTTAGTAGGGACACCCCTTAAAAAGCTGTAGAAGTGGAGGCTGTTCTTGTGGAGTAGGTCCTCGCTCCTTGAGGAGGAACCTTGTCATGAAAGGAATAACAAAAAGTAATACAATGTGCAATCCATTTAGAAATGGTTTGCTTAGAAATAGCTTTGTCCTGAGCTGCAGGAGCAAAGCTGACCAATAGCTGAGATTATTTCCGAAGATCCTTAGTCCTGTCCAGGTAGAACCTGAGCTGTCTGTGTATATCAAGATAATGCAGGATTCTTTCACCTCTATTTTGAGGATTAGGAAAGAATGTAGGAAGGTGTATGGACTGATTAAGAGTCAGGCTAGAAACCACCTTCGGCATAAAAGAGGGATTGGTCCTCAGGGAGACACGATTTGCATAGAAGATGAGAAAAGGCTCCACAGCCATCAAAGCCTGAAGTTATGAAACTCTCCTTGCTGAAAAAAATAGCCAAAAGGAATGCAGTTTTCCAGGAGAGAAACTTTAAATTTGCAGTGGCAGCTGGCTCAAAAGGAGGAAGAGTGAGCTTCTCCAACACAAAATTAAGGTCCCAGGCCAGAGTAGGTGCCCTTCTGGGAGGTTTTAAGTTGCTAGCACCTCTGAGAAACATTTTCATCAGGGGATGAGAGAAAATGGGCTGTTCAAAAGAACAGTAAGCAGAAATAGCTGAAGCGTGGATCTTGACAGAAGAAAAGTAAAGTCCACCTTGAAGCAATTCAGCCAAGTATTCCAGGATCAGAGGAAGAGTAGGCTGAGAAGCTTCCCCATTTGCCTACATCCAGTGAGAGAATCTTTCCCATTTGCCAGCGTAGGACTTCCTAGTGCTAGGCTTCCTGGCTTCATGAAGTACGTCCACCACCTGCTGGGAAAGAGAAGTACTATTAGATTGATTCATACAATGAGCCATGCAGCCAAATGGAGAGTCTGAAGATGAGGATGCAGAATTTTTCCCCCTTCCTGAACCAAAAGATCTGGTTTCAGAGGAAGATGCTACGGAGGAAATTGGGAGAGACTGCGAAGCAGAGGATACCAATGCTGCCTGGGTCAGTCTGGAGCAATGAGAATGGTCCTTGGTCTTTCATCCCTGATCTTCAACAATACTCTGGGAAGAAGAGGAGGGAAGGCATAAAATGAAAGTAGCGTCCAAGGGAAAAACAGAGCATCCACTTTCCAGGCTTTGTTGTGATGCTGTCTGGTGCAAAAAAGTGGCAGAAGGTGGTTGCCCGGGGAGGAGAAAAGATTCACCTGCAGAGTGCCCCAACACTGAATGATGCTGTTGATGTACCACATATGACTGTGGTGTTGTCTGTTCTGACCAGCAGAGTTACAGGAGAAAGAAGATGCTTGAAAGCCAGTTAGGCCTGCTGAACTGCAATTAATTCCTTCAGGTTTATGTGCAAGTGCATCTGCTGGACGTTACAATGTCCCTGTATGCATCTGCCATCCAGGTGAGCTCCCCAGGTGTAGTTCGATGAATCTGTGGTCAGAACTTGAATTGCAGGAGGTGGGCTGTAAGGCATGACCTTGTTTTGCAAACAGGCTGTCGCCCACCATAGAAACTCTCTCTGCAGACAAGGACCAGGTCCTGTGTGTGCTGACACCAAAGGTTTTTGAGGTACCATTGCAATTTCCTCATATGCAGTCTTGCATATGGAATCATGAGAATACAAGATGCCATCTATCCCAGATCTTGCAAGTATTTCCTTGCTGGGCAGGCTTGCCAAGTCCTTGAAGTAAACTGAAAGAGTTGCCTGCTTCTCCTGGGTGAGATATATCATCTGGGCAGTTGTGTTCAGACTCACTCCCAGGAATGTTATCTCCCTGGATGGTACCATTTTTGATTTTCCTTCATTGAGGGTGTGACCCAGGGAAGAGTGAAGTGTCTTTACAAATTCTAGATCCTTTAACTGCTGTTCCTGAGAATTTGTTTGAATCAGACAGTCATTCAAGTATGGATAAATCTGAATTTTCTTCTGCCTGCAAAAGGCAGTGGCTGGAGCCAGGCACTTTGTAAAAACTCTGGGAGCAGTAGATAAGCCAAAGGGCAGCGCAGAGAATTGATAATGTTGCGTGCCCACTCTGAAGCAAAGGAACTGCCTGCAGCTTTCCCTGATAGGGATGTGCAGATAAGCTTCTTTGAGATCCAAACTTACCAGCCAGGAGTCCTTGTCCAACACTGGTAACAACTGATGAAGAGTGAGCATTTTGAACTTTGGAATCACCAAGAAAGAGTTCAGAATGGATATATCTAGCATAGGCCACCAGGTGCCTTCTTTGTTTGGCACCAAGAAAAGTCTGGAATAGAAGCCTTGGCCTACCTGCTGAGTAGGAACTGATTTTATTGCCCCCAGATGCAAATGACAAAATTTGCTTTTCTACTTCTGCCCTTTGATTTGAAGGAATGTCCAGGAATCCTTTGTGCATGGAAAGGGTGTGGAAAGAAAACTTGTGTCCTAGGGATACAGTTCTGAGTACCGATTTGTCATCACTGATAGTGGCCCTGACCTTTGCAAAAATGGTCAACCTTCCCCCTAAAGGAAACTACGGGCAAGCAGGAACTGGCAGAAGTTGGACAAAGTCATTGAAAATGCTTGGATTGAGATGCAGGTTTAGTACTAGTGGAAGCATGCCATTGTTTAGTCCTTTGAGGGGTAGCCCCATGTCCCCTAGAAGATTTATAACCTCTGGTCCTAGAATGGTTCTGTCTGCTGGTATCAGGAAACATCCAGCTCTTAGAAGGGTAGTTCCTGCTAAAGTGAGGAGGTTGAACTTGCAGAAATTCTAACTGTTTGCATGGACTTGGCCTTATCCTCCATCTTCTCGAGCACCTCCTCCACTTTACTGCCAAAAAGACTGTCCTTGTGTAAAGGATATCTAAAAGCCTGGCCTTGACAGGCTCTGAAAGGGGCTGTTCCCTGAGCCAAGCATGCCTCCCAATAACAGATCCAGTAGCCTGGCAGGAAGCTTCAAGAATGTCAAAACCACAGTGTAACGAATGCTTAACAAGACTGGCAAAATTCAGTAAATCCTGCATATCTTTATTCTCCACCAGGAGAGGCACACTGGAAACATTTGACTTAATAGCCTCCAAGGTATGCTGCTGATACTTGAGCATATGAAAAAGGCAATTAGTAGACCTAACAGCAAGAGTGACAGAGGTATAAATCTTCTTTCCCCACCTGCCTAGAGTCTCTATCAGAAGGAACAGGATTTCTGGTAACAGTGGTCTTAACTCCTTTAGGTCCTTGAGAAATAACCTCTGGGTCAGCCAGAGGATTACGATAAAGAAACAAATGAGAATCAGGAACTCTGTAGTACCAGTCATATTTCCTGGGAGCAGGAGGAACAGAATTTGGAGTCAAGGAATTTTCCAAAAAAACATCATCCACCACCTCCAACACAGGGGGAATAGCCAGAGACTTGTGCTGAGGCAAATCCAAAAAGTCTCTGATCCTTTTCTTAGATTGAGGGTAGTCTTGACTTTCCCATTTAGAATGCTCCCTAACAGTATTCAAAGTATCACCAAAAGAAAAATCCTCTGGAGGAGAAGCAGAAGGAATGGATTCCTCTGCATCAGAATCCTCAAAAGGAGAAAAACCTGAGAAGCTTCCTCTTCATCAGCAGAAATGCTGGAAGTCTTAGTACCTGAAAAAGATAAAGCTTCAGGAGACAAACCCCTGCCTCTTGTGGAAGGAGGAGGTTGTGAGCCCCTAATAAGAGTCAAAAGATCATTAGCCATTTTAACCATCTGAGATTGAGGGGAACGAGAAGCAGCTGGAGCCTGTTTCTTCACAGGCTTGTGATTAGAGGATTTACCTGAAAGTCGGAAGGACTCAGGAGGCTTGGCTACCAAGAAGGTTGTTGCTATGTGCCTACTATCAGAACGAAGAACGAAGGCCTCAGAAACCACAGCCTGCTTTGCCACAGGCTGAAGGTCATAAGACAAAATGGAATTCAGAGGCATGGAGGACTCAAATGGTCTCACCAGAGGCCTGCGGAGGTAAATCCGCAGACTGCAGGGGATGCAAAGGCACTTCACTGACTACTGCGGGACTGACGACCAACTTAACGTCGTCGGTAGATTTGACCCTCTGAAGCCTGTCTCGGTCTCTGTCCTTACGCTTCTTAGGAACATCTGAAGCCTGAAGACCAGCAGACATCATACCGACGAACGTAGGCCAAATTCCAAAGTGTT
Organism: Protopterus annectens; assembly: GCF_019279795.1. Taxonomy (NCBI): domain Eukaryota; kingdom Metazoa; phylum Chordata; order Ceratodontiformes; family Protopteridae; genus Protopterus; species Protopterus annectens. Next base: position 1,833,550,260 of record NC_056729.1, read on the forward strand.
TAGCTAAAAAGCTTAATCTGATTAGGAATAGTACGCGGATTAAAGGAAGCACAGAGATCACAGTTAGGAATGTCATGGTCAAGGCCTAAACAAATAATGCAGTAAGAATGAAAACCTCTATGGGGAATCTACTTTCCACAGGCAAAACAATTACCTTTTTCTAACATTCGTTAAGGCAAGAAAAAAAGGATCCCCAACGGGGTACTTGGCTGTAGATGGCTTCAACTTTCATAGTCAGAAATCAAAAAGGTAAACGGCCGACCGGCACTTGTGCAAAAAAGCTTCTGCTTCAGGCTCCGTGGTAAAGAAGACTGAGGAAGGGACGTCGACTGCCTCTTTTTGTATCAAGCATACTGACGTCTTATACAACCGATGGCAGCCGACATCATATCCCCTTACCTTTAGTATTGGGGCGATCGAGGGCTACTGGGGGCCGGATAACCCATTTGTTAGCACTTTGTGAAACACGATGAACATCTGAGGAAATCATCCATCCTGTCCTGCAGAATGCTTCTCTTCCCATACTCTTCCTCATGGCAACAATTATGTCAACAATCCTAGAACTTTTTGACTCCCAACTATTGTTTCATTTCCAGCTGCTATATTCTTTCTCATTTATTCTTCTAAGAGATTGAAGTTTATAGTTAGGAAATGCCAAACCTCAGTTCTTTGCTGCTCTATAATCCTCAAACTAAGAAAAATAAACCACACTATAGCATGTTTATTGTCATCTAGTGACCCTCAAGGCCATGAATGTTCACCTGCATCAATGAGGTCCCTACCATCTTCTCAATCCTGGCTTCCATTAGATTTTCTATTACTTTTCCTCTGCCTTGGAATTGGAGAACAAACGTATGTCAAGAAATTATCTTCCATCTATATTTTTTATTTGTGTAAAAGTATACATAAAAACTGCATGGGTGGGTAGCTGATATCAACGTTTACAAATCAATACAGGCCAAGAGGAAAGCACAAAACAGCAACATTCACTCTCAAAATGCTTGCTAACAAAATGCATATATATGAAACAGTGCCTACAGTCAGTGCAAGATATGTTATCAGTCAGTGCAAGATATGTTATCACTACATTACTGACATCATGAAGTATTTATTACCACTGTTACACTATCACTTATAAGCTAATCTAGTTTAAACATTAACTACATCTATATTACATAATCAAACTCTTAAAAGTTCGAACGTCATACAGTCGACAACATATGATCAAACTTTTAAAAGTTCGAAAATGTAATAAAAAAATAAACCAAAGAAAAACCCTACCTGAATATTTTAAGCAGGGGAGCAATCACCCTTGCACCCCCCACCCCTCCTCCGCTCTTTAAATATACCAATTCCAAAATCGCACTACAGTGCAGAAAACTGAAATCTTCCCATTCCGCACTGTATGGAGATCTCCGTTGAAAGGTTTGATCAAACTTTTAAAAGTTAGACCATATGACGCTCGAACTTTTAAAGAGTTCGACCACATGATATAGACCCAGCTGACTGACCCCTATACAACTGAAACTACAGTAACATAAAACACTATAAACAAATAAAATAAAACTAACAAAAGCACTCTTACTAGAATTACTACACAAAAATAAAAAAAAAACAGCAAAACATGCACAAATTTCATAAATATTACACCCCCCAGAATATAAAAAGCGGGAAGCAAGCTACCTGCCTACGTCTTAACAATGATACAATAAAAACTGAAATGCATAAAAAAATCAGTTCAACGTTTAAAAAGGTAAATGGTACAAAAAAAGTACCCAACTAAATTCCACAGAATGTCATTCAAATAGTGGCCACAGTGATCCATAATTTAAAAAACAAAAAATCCAACCCAAACTCACACTTACAACAAGAAACTATACAAACCTCAAAAGGTATAAACAAAAAATAACTAAATACATACAATGAAAATAAAAAAGCAAACCCTGCCCTAAAACAAAAATACCTACCCACATTATAATCTGAGCATTCAACATGCAAAACAAAACAAAAAATATATAAATACATGACATTTAAAACACATCATAGTCAGTTCCTTTCACCAGTAATGATACAAAACGCCAGAGATGGAAATTACAGTAAAATAAAATAAACAGCTACCTATACAAAAAGGGCACGTGCTGCAGAAGTGACACACCTCTAGAAACAATAACCCTGAGTGAAGTCTTTGATCACAATCACTAATTCCAAAGCAATAATCTGGGCCTGACCTCAAATTCTACAAGTCTGTAAATCTTAATAGATATGATCCAAGGCTCAAATGCATAAATGAGACTAGATGTAAGCCCTCTCACAAAACCAGTTCTTAAACCTACTGAATCCCAATGCAAAAGCCATATAAAAAGGACAATTTCCCTGTAATAACAATAAATCTTGTATAATAAAAAGTAAATCCAATTACCCCCATACCTTTCTCTGATGATGGTTCAGTTCATAGCTGATAGAAAACCTAATCTCACCTTTCTATCCCCAAAATAAAAAAGAATAAAAAGCACTGCTAAGATGACCTCAAATTATATAACCCACAGCAAACCTATTTAAAATCCTCAACACAGAGCAATACTTACTATTATAGCCAGTATTATTCTAAAAAAGAAATAGTAAAAATAATCTGTAAATCACTGAAATAAATAGAAAACCTATACAAAAGTACAGAATAAACGGAAAATATGTGGGGGTCTTTTCAAATTTAAATGACATGTTGTGATTATCGAATCGATAAAAAGATGCTTGTGACTTGAAGGAAAAGTTAAGAAATGTATTTAGATTATGTACAATCCTTTACTCATTCAGTACAAAAAAAAAAGAAAAGGAGATATTTTATGTGCTAGTCAATGTAGAACTAATGCATTTTAATGACCGTTATGCATTTTTGGTAGAAATATCCCCCCTTCAGATATTTACCAATCTACATTACCCCGCATCTAAGAAACTTTCTACCTAATCATGAAATATCTAGAAATTTGATCTAAAAACATTTAATTGAATCACATTTCATCTGAAAGCTCATATAAAGCAAAGACTTGCATAACTCCACCAAGAATGATGCCTAGATACGAAGGCAAGATAATTGGTTTTAATAATTGGCTAAGTAGCTGATGTAGTAGATGCAACTTCCTGTTTCTCCAGGGATGGCTTACACTTATCAAACTAGTGCTTCCACTTACTGACTAAAGCCTTTACTGCCCCATACAATCAGGTCCCACTACTAGGCATGCCTACATAGGAAACCTAAAATCAAGTTTGGACAACATAGGTTCATAGGTGGTTACTAGGCTACTGACCCCAAAGGTATTTATAAGTCTAGTAATGTGTACCCAATATAATGATAGAGAAACCCAATTTAAAGGATCTTGCCTAGACTCAAGATCTTAGTTCACAACAACTGCCCATATCTAGGAGGGTCATAGGTGAAATCCCCAGCAAGAATTTTCATCCAGGCTATGCTTAAACGAGGTCATAAAGTGCTCTGATTGATGTGAATTGGTAGCCTATTCCAGAGGAGAAGCAACCTCAGAGACATATCTGTCTCCAGCAGGACCTATTTATGTCGCAGGCCAAGTTAAGGTCCCTGGAGCGGGTGACCCTTGTTCCATTTGACTTGTAGATGTGCAGCATTTCCATTAGGTTTGGATCTGAGATTGCTCAGTAGGCCAGACAAGTCTGTAAGTAGTCTGGATGCTACTGAGTACAGTGACAGTGACTTCAATCTGTCAGTTGTATGACATGCTGGAGACACTAAATTTTCTTGGTTAGAAATCTCTGAGGTCTCAAGTTGCTGCAGGTGCCTGGTAAGGTACATACCAAAGAGAGCATTGTACTTGATTATTAGCCTGATGAAGGTCAAGTACAGGGGAGTTATGACCTCTTTCGCTCTTGAGGCAATGCTTTGCTAATGATGTATGCAAAGTAGAATGCCTTCCTTACCACAGTTGACACATGGTGGTCAAAGTTTAGGCTACTGTCAACTTGTGTTCACAAGTCTCTCACAACTAAGTTGTTGCTTAGGGTATTATTATTTATGAGTCTCTGCAGGGATATTGGTTTTACCAAAGAGGATGATAATGCATTTTTTAGCATGGAGTTTGAGTCCATGGCTTTGGCACCAATCATTGGTTTGTCTAAGTCCCTCAAAATATATTGACATTTGGGAATTCAACGATTGCACCTACTTTGCAGTCATCAGCAAACTTAGTCAGCCACAGCCCCTCTGTTTTGACCTGAACTTCTGAGAAATATATTCCAAACAATAGGGGACCCAGCACTGACCTCTGTGGAACTCAACTGCTGACAGGTCTGCTGGTTGAGGTAAAATCCCCAACTTTGACTTAGTGTGATCTGTCAGTCAGCCAGTTAGCAACACACCTGACTACACAAGGGTTGATAGTCATCTGGGAGAGTATCAATGGATGCCCAAATGTAGGATTGTGTCAAAGGCCTTGGCTAAAACAAGGTAGGCTGTATGTACAGATTTGCCTACATATATGGCTTTGGTGTCATTTTCAAAGATGTCCATCAGGTTTAACAGGCATGACTCACCTTTTGACAAAACCGCACTGTGTTGGACCAAGTGATTGGAGATCACCTATATCCTTATTTATAAGGTCCATGATGATTTGTTCCATGGCCTTACAGATAAGGGTGATTAAGCTTTTGGGTCTGTAGTTCCCAGGGTATGTTACTTTACCTCCTTTATGAAGAGTATCAACATCAAGGTCGAGTCTAAATAGAAAAATGCCAGAATTGGAGGCTGTCCTGAGACATAGTTCTAGTGCAATGACAGAACTCCCTCTGTACCAGGGTGTAATGCCCATCATGCTTTCCGAACATTATGCAACTGCAGGGGAGTATCTATATTTTACCATAAATGCCATTACTTCAGATCAAGTTACCTATGACCATAGCTTGGAGCTCTGGGAGAGTCAAATCTCCTTTAACAAATCCAGATATTTCATTACTAGCTACAGACCCATATCAATATCGCCCAGAGACCAGAAATTACCTCTGCACCACTGAAGCATTAAATATCAATCAGGATACCTTTTTACAAGGGCGCATCATATATTTATTTTTATCTCTGCCTTCTTGCTCATTTGGTCCAACTCTCTAGCATCCTCTGTCCATTTTTTCATTTCTTGGACTCCCCTTCAATTTTTTAATAAATGAACCCAACATTCAGGAAAGATGACAGTAGCTTGAAATGTATTGTTTACAGATCATTTTGCAAAACAACGAACGAGTTGTTTCAGCATTGAATTATTTGGTTTTTAAATCATATACAAAACATGTAATTTTGATGATTGAATGATTTTAATATATAATGTAGTATTTAATATTTGGATTGTGGATGACTATTCATCTATTTATTTATTTAACTCATTTGAATTTTAGAAGTTGTTTTTATGCAAACAGGAACTGCTACTTTAAAGCTGTAAATGGAAATTAATTAATTTACTCGCCATGTGTATTTAAGTAGAGGTTGTCAGTAATGAATGGTTTCACTTGAGAAAGCTCGGAATATTCTGAGCGAAAAGTGCTTGTGTTTCATGTTCGATTTGAGCTTGTTTGGAATCTCATTTTATTTGAACCAGATTGGAATTTTATTTGTTCACTTTTTGTTTGTGAATAAAAGGAAATCTATCTAATTGCCTTGCCATGTTTACTACCCTGCTGAGCTGCCTGGAAACTTTATTTTATCTGTTTTTTGGTCTGCTGTTTCCCACTTGTTGATAATAGTTAAGGTCTTAACCTGACAGGTACAAGGTATAGGCTTTGAAACAGACTTCTGGTTATTGTTTAGGCTTGAAATAGTTTGCAGAGTAATAACATAGTATTTGTCTACAAACATATGAAGACAAAGAAGTTCAGAACTGTGTTCAATTGCAAGTATAATTTTTTTATCTGACCTTACATTCAATCAGTGCCAAGGCCTGGAACACAGTGATACATTCAGTTATATGTTTTTATTTATTTATTGTATTATTGTTTTCCATATAATGCATGTAGAGGTGTCTCCAGTGGTTTTGTGATGAATTCTGTTTCCTGGGAAACTATTTGCCATTTTTTTATAGGATCATGGGAGGTTACTAGGCTATTGACCTGGAAGTCATTTCAAGCCTAGCAATTTCATACCAATGTAATAGCACAAATGTTCTAGTCAATACCAAGGATTGCATTTACTTATGACTGCCCATGTCCAGGAGGATTGTGGACACTATCCCCGGTAAGAATTTGTGGTGGCCATCCACTTGTCCAGGTTCCTCTTGAACAGTGTCACAGAGGTGCTCTGCTTCACATGAATTGGCAGCCTGTTCCAAAGATGCAGCAGTTGCTGGAAGATAAATCTGTCCCTCCAGCATGTTGTATTCAAATTTCAGGCTATATTTAGGTCCCTGTAATGGGTAGCTCTAAGTCCAGTTTGATTTACGGATGTGCAGCAAATTCATTAAGTTTGGGTCAGAGATTGCTATGTAAGCCAGGCATAAGTCTCCCCTATGGTCTATATAATACAGAGTATAGTAACAGGGACTTTAGATGGTCTGTGCAAGGCAAATGCTGGAGTCCCTTGATCTTCTTTGTTAGAAAAAATTGAGGTCTCTCCAATTGCTCTAGGTGCTTTGTACGGTACATGCCAAAAGAGGCTTGTACTCAATTATGGGCTTGATAAGTGACGAGTACAGAGAAGTTATAACCTCTTTTGCTAATCAAGTGGGCTGAGTAGAAAGCCTTCCTTACTGCAGTAGACACATGGTGGTCAAAGATAAGGTTACAGTCTACTTGTGATCCCAGATCCCTTACCACTTCATAGGTACATAGGGTATTATCGGTTCATAGGTGGTTACTAGGCTAATGGCCCACAAGGGCCTTTTTAAGCCTAGCCATGCATCCCAAATCTCTGACAAGTTCTGATACCCTTGATAAGTATAAGCATGGGCCTGGGAGATGAACCCTTTACAGGTTATCTGTGTCCATTAGAGACATAGGTGCCAAACCAGGGATGAAATTCTGGTTCTCATCCAATTGTCCAAGTTGCATTTGAAATGGGTTAGGGAGGAACTCTGCTTCACATGGATGGGGAGCCTGTTCCATAGACGGGGTAGTCTCTGGGATACATACCTATCTCTCCAGCAGGTACTATTTATATCACAGGCAAGGTTTAAGTCTTTAAAATGGGTAATTCTGGGGCTGTTTGTTTTGTGGATATGCAGGAGGTCCATCAGAGTGGGGTCTGACAATGCTCTGTATGCCAGACATAGATCTCCACTCAAAAGCCTGTAGAAGACACTATACAGGGATATGGCCTTGAGGTGGTATGCATAGGACATTTTACTTGGGCCTTGTATTCTTTTAGTGAGAAACCTCTGCGGGTGTTCCAACTGTTGGATATGTCTGCTTAGGTACATACCAAAGGGGGCATTGTATTCAATGATAGGTCTGGTGAATGCCAAATACAGTGGAACAATGACTTCCTTGGACTTAGATGTCATACCTTTGTTTATAAGTTGGGCAAAATACAATGATTTTGTCACCACTGTAGACACGTGATAGTCAAAGGCCAGATTACTATCTACGTGTGACCCTAAATCCCTGACTACTGGGTCAACTCTAAAGGGTGTGTTATCAATAGGATAGTTGCCAGGGATGGATGACTTCCCAAAGGATACTATTATGCATTTCTTGGCATTTAGTTTTAGTCCATGGTTGTGACACCAGTTGTTTGTCTGTCAGCCCCTCCTGAAGAACATTTGTGTCTGTGTGAGATTCAATGACAGATCCAAATTTGCAATCATCTGCAAATTTAGTCAGCCAGAGACCAGAGATTGGCCTTGACTTCTGAGAGGTAGATCCCAAAAAGGAGCTGCCCAAGGACTGATCCTTGAGGGACTCCACTTGTGACTGCCCTCTTTGTAAAGGTGGACTCCCCAATTCTAACTTCCTGGGTCCTGTCTGTGAGCCAGTTAGCTGTCCACTGGGTGACATACAGGTTTGTACCTAACCTCTTGAGTTTGTCAACAATGCCCCAGTGGGGTATTCTGTCAACTGCCTTGGCCAGGTCAAGGTAGGCAGAGTGAATGATTCTGCCCTAATCCACTGCTTTGGTGACCTTCTCAAAGAAGTCCACCAGGTTGAGTAGGCATGATCTGCCCTTGACAAAACCAAACTGGGTTGGGTCCAGTGTCTGGAGGTTTACTATATCTCTGTTGATCATCTCCATGATCAATCTTTCTATGGCTTTACATATAAGATTAGTGAAACCTATGGGTCTGTAGTTTCCAGGCAACCTGAGATGCTGTCTGGGCCCATTGATGCAGTGATCTTGGTCTTAGAGAGAGCATTAAGGACCGGTTCCCTAGTGATAGCAGAGGGAATTATATTTGATATTTCCTGAGGGAAAGTTGAGGGGGAGGGAGGGGTAAAGTTGGAGCTGAATTCATCAGCCAGGAGGTTTGCTATATCTTCAGTCTCAGTAAAGGCGGCTCCATTTACAATAAGCTCTGCACACAATTGTGTATTGCCTTTGAGGTTGCGGACATAACTAAAGAATGCTTTGTGGTTGTCCTTGGCCTGGGAGTCCAAACTTGCCTCAAATTTGGCTTTGGTAGTCTTTATTTGTCCTCTAAGTTGTTAGTTTAGTTTAATGAGAGTGCTTTTATCCTGCTGGATGTTGCACCTCCTAATTGTTGCCATGATTTTCTTCCTCCTGTTATATAGCCTATTGATTTTGTGATTCAACCAGGGTGGCTTGTTTTTTTGGTTTAGTTCTGTGCTTCTTCCTGGTGGGTACATCTCCCTCTATGCAGCTATTAACTTGCTTGCACAGGTTTTCGGTGAACAGTCTGCACAGGCAGCAGTGTTTTCTGGATAATATTGTTGATTGGATAGTGTGAAGGGACATTGTTTTTACCGAAGGGAATGATGATGCATTTTTTGCATTTAGTTTAAGACCATGACTAAGACACCAGTTGATCTGTGTAAGACCCTCCTGAAGTATAGTGACATCATTTGGGGATTCGATAATTGCACCTAATTTGCAGTCACCCATAAAATTGGTCGCCCACAGCCCCATAGTTTTTGCCTGAACTTCTGAGGGAAGTATATACCAAATAGTAGGGGGCCCAACACGGACTCTTGTGGCACCCCACTGCTGACAGGTCTGTTGGTTGATGTGGAGTCACCCACTTTCATGGTGTGTGAGTGGTATGTGAGCCAGTTGGCAACCCATCTTACAACAAAGGGGTTTAGATTCAGTTTGCCAAGTTTATCAGTAATGCCTGGATGAGGATTGTGTCGAAGGCCTTGGCCAAGTTGAGGTATGCTGTACACACAGATTTGCCCTCATCAATGGGCCTCAAGACTTATTTGAACAAGGCAGGATCTCCCCTTAACTAAGCCAAATTGGGTTGTATCCAGGGTTTGGAGGTCACCTGTGTCTTTATTTACGAGGTCCATGATGATATGATCCATGGCCTTACAAATGAGGCTGGTCAGACTTGGGGATTTATAATTTCCTGGGTCTATTGCTAAGCCACTTTTGTGGAGGTAAGTAATTGTTGCTGTTCTCCATTCTGCAGGTACATAGTCTGTGGTTAGACAATGATTGAATAGGGTACTTAATGGTGATGCTAGTTCATGTTTTAGATTGTTTACAAGATAGCCAGAGATGCCATCTGGTCCCATAGAGGCTGTTTTTTTTTTTTTACCTTAGACAAGGCTTTAATGACCTGATCTTTGGATATGTAGGGTGGGGGAAGTTGGGGGCAAGGTTTATAACTTTGGTGGGAATATGTGAGTAAACTTTTCACCAAATCTTTCCACCAACAGGTTTGCTAACTCTGTGGGATCATTATGTGTGATACCGTTAATCACTAGTTCGGCACATGCTTGGGTCCTATATTTCAGGCTGTGTACGTAGCTATAAAAGGCCTTATGGTTATCCTTGGTTAGGACTGCTAAGTTTTCCCTCAAAGTTACCCTTAGAGGATTTGACATGTCTTATGTGCCTGTTTAAGCCGAGAAGGGTGCTTTTCCATTGTTGGGGCCTTGCCTTAGTTTTCCTAGACAGCAACCTTTTGTGTTTGTTGTAAAGTTTGGTGATGCTGGATGTCCACCAGGGTGGCTTGTTTTTACTTGGGGCTCTGGCTTTGATTCTGTCTGGAACAGCCAAGCCTATACACTTATACAAGTGATTGTACAGGGCTTTAGTATAAGCTTTGGTGTAGTTACAACTTCCAGCTGGGGGTTCATAGGTGTGTACTAGGCTAATGGCCCTGGAGCCTTTACAAGCCTAGCCCATAAGAGTTCCCTGGCATCATGCCGCGCGATGTTAGTTCATAGTACCGGTATCATTTAGAGCCACTGGAGTGACCCCAGGGTGAACTTTCTATTTTCCATCCACTCAAGATTTCTCTTGAAGAGGGGAAGTGAGGTGCTCTGCTTGACATGAATGGGAAGTCTATTCCAGAGCATGAGCAGTCTCTGGGTTATGAACCTGTCCCTCCAGCATGTTCTGTTGATTGTGGTAATAAGATTGAGGGCGCTGGAGCGTGTGTTGCAGCGGGATTGGAATTTCTTTAGATGTAGCATTTCTAACAGAGCTGGATCAGACATGGCTTTGTAAGTCAAGCAAAGATCACCTCTTAGTAGATGATATGAGACAGAACAGCTGGAGTTTTTGAGTTTGCCCATGTAGGACATGTGTTTAAGGCCTAGGATCCTCTTTGTGAGGTACTTTCATGGCCTTTCCAGCTGTTGCATGAGTCTAGTGAGGTACATGCCAAATGGGGCATTATACTTGATGATTGCCCTAATGAGGGAATAGTAGAGAGATATGATGACCTCTTTCTTCCTGTATGCAAAACCTTTGGTAATTAGATGTGCACATAGAAGGACTTTCTGACCACAGTGGCAATGTGATGGTCGAAGAAGAGGTTTCTGTCAACCTGTGTCCCCAGATCTCTTATAACGCCTTCAGTGCTTATTGGGTTCCCATCAATGTGGTAATTAGTGGGAACGGAGTTTTTCCCAAAGGGGTTGACGACGCATTTTTTGGCATTAAGTTTAAGGCCATAGTTTTGACACCAGTGATTTGTCTCTGAGGCCATTCTGCAGGATGTCTACATCACTTGGGGAGTTAATGGCCTTGAAAGCATTTACACCTTCCCCTAGGAGGGTATAGTTTGCCTTGAATTTGTTTAGTCTGACTTCACCCTTTATAAGTTCTGCTGTTAGTGCCAGTACGAAAGTGACTGATTTGCGATCAGATTTAACTAATGGAGGTCAGACAATTGCAGTGGTGCATCTGTTTGCCATGTTAGTGAGGACCAGATCTAGTATGCTTGTTCCTCTAGTTGGGGTTTGAGCAATTTGTTCCATGACATTTGAGTTAAAGTCAAGGCACTTTTCTGCTAGTGAGTAAGGGCTAAAGTAAGTTTCCTAGTTGATGGTGGGATAATCGAAATCCCCCATGACCAGAGTGGCAATATTTGGATCAACTTCAGTTTGGGCAAGTAAGCCTCAGATGCATCATGATCCATTGGGGGTGATCTATAACTAGCTATGACTAGAATGGGGGTCTTAGCTACAGTAAGCTGAACTTAGAGTAATTCCATGGAGTTGCCCTGTCTTACTAGTCGGGAGCTGAATTTCTCTCCAATATAGATAGAAACACCACCTCCTTTGATTCTCACACATTCATTTTGTGATCTGAAGGTGTGGAAGGCATTGTAGCCTTGCAAGGCCAGGGTACTTTCTGAGGCCCTAATCCAGGTTTTTGTGACTGCACAGACATCAACATCCTCCAGTGATTGGAATGCTTCCATGGTGTGCAGTTTTTGGTTTAAGCTCCTAGCGTTTAAAGCAGCATAACCCTTATTTTGTTATGATTGGCAAAATTCATATGGGCAATTTTGTTATTCAGATCTTGCCTCAAAAGGCACTATGGGGGAGGCAACTGCCTTTGCCAATAGCCGAAAGCCTTGTGGTGTCAGGTGCAAACAGTCTCTGGCAAAGCAGTGTTTGTTGACCATGTCATCCCAGACTGACAAACTGGATCCCCTTGGAATGGCACCAAAATCTACACCAATTATTGAAAGCAATCAATTTTTTTATACTGTGGCATCATTCTAGGGGAGGGTAATATGCTGTTCAAGGCTAGAGGCATAACTGCCTGGGACACATTCTCAGAGAGCTCAATAATGTCTCCCTTCACATAGTTCAAAGAGGTACGTCTCAAGTCATTCACTCCAACATGAGCTATTACAGAGTCATAATGGTAGTTGTTGCCAAGAGAGGCGAGTGCATGCATGATCTTACGAATCCTGACACTGGACGGGCAGCGGACCATGACTTTCTCCTTATCAAATCTGGTGAGTGGGACATCTGTGCGTCTCACTATGGAGTCTCCAATGACAAAACAAATGTGGTTCATGAGTGTTATGCCTTAAGGGCTTGGTAGGTGAGACATTGGTGTTGCTGTGTGTCTTGGGTACTGTGGGAAATGTGTTAGTTGTATCAGTCTTATGTGTTGGAGGTCTCTGGTGCTTCAGTAAGTTTAAGAGAAACACTGTATATATTGATTTGTGTGTTACATGCATACTATGTGCATGAGTAATGGTGGGTGAGTTGACAACCTCTACAGTGCTACTGTTTTGACTATTGGAGAGCAGGGATTCAGGATTCTTGGTGTAGATACATCTCTCACACTCTGTACTGGAGTGAGTTGTTAGTAGATGGTTATCACTGTACATGAGGCAATTGCTACACTGCCTCAGGAGACACAAGCCAACAAGGCTGTCAGGAGAAACAGGGGTAGTCTAACTGTCCATAATGCAAGGTATGAAGAACTTATCAGAATGGCGGTGCTTTCAGGACTGACCTAGGAGCTGCTGTGTAAATGGGCGTTTCTGATGGGTTTTTGGCTGGTGGTTTAATAGGTCACAGCTCACTAGCAATAGTTCTTAGACCAGAAAAGTACTAAAGATGAGGACTACACTAATGTACTAAAGTTGTATCTAAGGGAAAAATTGTCTAAATGATCTGCCCGGCTAGGGCACACAATTGCATGGCAGTGCGCAATGTGCAAACAAGCAGAAACCCGCTGAAAAGCGGGGCTTCAATACCAGAAGCTAAAAACTCTGCTGTTTACTTCTGCTAGTGCTGTGTCTTCTGAAGTTGTTTCTCAGGCCAAGACTTATGCTGCTGCAGCAAAAATGGCAGTTCCTGCTTCTGAGAATCAGCCTAGCTCTCTGAGGCAGTCCAGTATTGTTTCTAAGCCTTTGGTTCATCTTAAGTCTGCTTCAGGCTGGCCTCTTTCACGCGTTTATCTTGCATTCTTTATTGAAACCATTGTCTCTGTCTGTTCAGTCTGTGTGCTATTATTCATTGGGGGGAGGGATGCTTTTGCTGATGTTTATTTTGAAATGCAGGAGGCTGCTTCAACTTTTGTTTCTGGTTTTGCTGCTCAAACACCAGCCGCCTTGGTTCGATTTTGTGCTTTCTGAAGTAGATGTTTCCTATAAGCGTAAACTTATTTTGTATTTTCATTCTATTGATGTTGAAAAAGCACAAGTTAGGGAGCACTTACTCTGTGTTCTGGTGTTTTTTTCTGTTAAGAAATCTTTTGATTTTGATGCTGGTTTGGAGTTTGGGATGGGGAGTGGGAGGCCTGGCTGGCTTAGCATGTCCTTGATTCTGGTGTTGCCCATTTGCCTAGTGTGTGTTTGCGGTCTGATCAGAGAGGCATTTTGAGGTATGCAGATCAGCCCAAGTCCCGCTTTTTTGTGGTGATTTTTCTCATTTTGTCTCCAATTGTCCTGCTAAGAAATGCGCTTATTATGGTTCCACAGCTCATTTTGCTAGAGCTTGTCCACAATGGTGTCATTTGTATTGTTGTTCTCATATTGATTGTTTGTCCTGCTACACCTTCTGTTACCAGTCCCCCCCCCCCGCCCGAGTCTTCAGACTTTACTTTCTGATGTTTCTATTTCTGCTGCTGTTCTTGTGGAGTCTTCCACAGCGCAGTCTGTTGTCTCTATCCCTTGTCTCCCCCCCTCTGTCTCTATTCCTACTTCTGTTCCTCTCTGGAGGGGTCTTGTCCTGCCTTCTTTGCCTTCTAGTCCTCCTTGTCCCATTTCTGTTGCTTCTGGTTCTCACTCTACTGTGCCTCTTTCTCCTGTTGTTTTTGTTGTCCCTACTGGTACTGATCTGTTAGAGTCAAATAGGAAATTGTTTGGTATGTCTGATACTTCTACTAGTGATGGTATTGCTTCTAAAGATGCTTTTATTTGTGAATCTGACTTATGAAGGATTCTCAGCATTAGTTGTGAATCTGATTTATGGATGATTCTCAGCTGTGGACCTCAGCTTCTAGATGCAGGCATAGGAAGGGCTCTGACTGAGTTTCTCATCCTGGTACTGATTAACCTGTCTGACTTTTTCTAATATTAATAGTATGGTGTCATTTCCCTGGCATTTGACAGTTTTTTCCTGTGTTTCTGCCTTACACACTAACATTGATTGTCTGTTGGATATGGGAAGGTTCATTGTTCTCAATGGGAAACTGTGGAGGGATGGCATGGTTTGGTTTTTAGGGACAGATTATCGGTCTGGTATTGGGTTGCTACATCATAAATCTGTTGTGGTTGTTAGGGAGGTTATTCATGTTTTACCTGGTAAGGGTTTGGTGGTTGATTTGTTGGGTAGGCATTCTTTTGTACATTTAGTGATTATTGATGCTTTTATTTCAGTGTCTGAGCATTGCTTATTATTGCAACTTTGGCAACCTTATTTTCTAATTGACTGTACTATTCTTTTTTTGTTGACTGTGGTGTAGTACCAGAATGTTCTAGGGTCAGACAGGAATCTAGTAGTCAGTTGTTGTAAGGACATTTTATGTTCAGTCTCTCTTACTGTATGTAGTCCTCCTGCCTTTACCTTCATGGGGCTGCTGCTCACACCCGGATTACAGTTTTTGTTCTCCTGCCTTTAAAGTGGTTTCTTCTTTCTTGTCCTTTGTGCCTTTTACTTATCATCGCACTTTGTCCTTTTCCTTTGGAGTTTCTTCTGCATTGTGGAACAGTAGGGGTCATTTTTCTGCTCCTTGGACTTTTATTTCTGTCTGGCAAGAGGTCATTACCGAGTTATGGCATGATCATTTTACTCTCTTGCCTTTTTATTCTTCTCTTTCTTACTGGTGGTTGGCCTTTAAAGATAACTTTGTTTCCCGTTATTCTTGGTTCGCCCACTCATTTCCTTTTTAAAGGCTCTTCCAACTATCTTTATCCTACTTTCCAGTCTGCTGTACATCATGCACCTGCCAGTGCCCTTTGACACCTCCGGGAGTTGCATTTGCATAACCTTGTTAGGGTGAGAGTGGTTCTTTTGAACTTAGTCCATTCTTTGAAAGGGAGGGGTGAGGAGTTTCTCCCTTACGTTGGTAAATGTACTCCTAGGAAGGAGACCTTTATTGACAGTTTGTTGTCCTCTTCAGTTGACACTGTTACCACTGAGGAGGGTAATTCTGCAGGAAGTTGATTCTTATTTGTTGACTTTGTATGCTGGTGGTAAACCTTCTATGGAATCTTGGCCTATGCCTGCTGTTTTTAAGGTGGCTCTTACTTTAAATTTATCACTGATTTTGTTAAATTTCTTAGATTTCTCTGTAACCTCAACTGTAAGTGTCACTAAATTTCAATGTGGAGCTTTTCTCCCTGGGCATCCGCTGAAAATGGATATGTATCCAGTCGGACTTTCCCGGTTAACAAATATAAAATAAATAAAAAATAAATGATACTGCCCCAGAGTTGGATGGTCTTTCTTACCATTTTTACCACTCTTTCTCTGATGCTCAATTGTCTGTACTAGTGCAATTGTTTAATGAGTGGTTTCCTTATGTTTTTCCCATCCTGGTTGGTTATGGATTGCCCTTAAGTCCCTTTGGAAAAAGAGTGACCGCAGGGTCATGTCTAACTGGCATCCGATTTCTCTTTACAATATCAATTATAAGTCATTTTGTAACATCTTGCAATTACACCTGTGGTCAAAGATGCAATATTGGTTGGACCTTGGGGTCTGTGGTATTTCTGGTGGGCCTATGCAAGATTTATTGCTTTTGTTGAAGTGTCTTGCCTCCTTTGTTCATGCTTTTGATTCTGCTGTGCTGCTCTCTAGTGACCTGACCAAAGCATTTGACAATGTTAGTCATTCAGCCCTGCTGGCCATCTTTAAAAGCTTATGGATTTGGTCCTCTTTTTCTTCAATGTATTGCTTCCATTTATGCAGCCTCTGTTATTGCTCCTGTGGTTAATGGCTGGATGGGAGCTGAAGTTGCCATGAAGAGTGGTGTGCATCACTGTTGTCCCTTGAGCAGTTATCTTTTTACTCTGGTGATGGGTGCTGTGCTGTTTAAGGGGAGACCACACTTTTCCTTGTTCAGGAGTTTTGGTGCCTCATTTTCCATCTTGCGCAGATGATGTTACTGTTGCTGCATAGTCTTCTCCTGTTATTTTGCTTTATTTGCAGTATTTTTCTTTTTTCTTTCTTAAAGTTTGGCAAATCCTGTGGTTTTGGTGCAGTTGTCAGTGCTGGAGAGGTTTCTTTTGCTAGGACTGGTACCTCTTTCTTGGGTGTGCCTTTTAGTTCTTCTTATGTCTGAGTTTTGTGAAGCCCTTCTTGATAAAGCTGTTCAGCACTTGGCTTTCTGACATTCTTTTCCTTTGTCTTTCTGAAAAAAAAGCCCATTTGTTAAATGTTGCCTTTTTGGACACTTTAGAGGATTTTTTTTTTTTTACTTATTTCCACATTCCTTGTCCACCCACCTCTTGTCTGAAGTCTTTTTTGGGGGCACTTACTATACAGCTGTTGGGGGGTATTTTGCATTCTCCTGCCTCTGGTGGTGCTGGTTTACTGCATCCTGTTCTTTCTTGTACAATTTGTTTCTTGTTTCTGTATTGCCGCCTTTACAGGCTGCAGATCTTTCTTTGCTTGGTCGTTTGTTCCCAGCATTGTCTGGTTGTTTGTGGCAGACTTGTTTGGCTGGGAAGCATGCACGGAGGGTCCCTTCACTGGAGCTGCAGGAAGTCCAGTCTTTTCTGCTTGCTTGGCATGAGTCTTTAGATTCCCTTCCTTTCACTAGGAAAGAATGGCATTCTTCTCTTTTGGCCCATTTCTATGCCATGAATAGGTATCAATACTATTGATATACTAATACTATACCTCGGAGATTGTTGAGTGTAAGTCAGTGTAAGCAGCGTTATGTTTTGTTTCCTCTTTGGCATGATTTTTTGTGGCATTCCTCGCTGGATAAGCTGCCTGTTAGATCTTATGTTTTTCGTCCTGTGGGGCTGCAACTGTGTCCTCATGATGGGTGTCAGGTTTGAGAGACAGCAAAGCATATTTTTCTTTAGTGTCTCATGGTGGCTAGTTTTTGGGAGAGTGTACAGTGTCATTATTCAGTGCCACATGTTTCCTCTCACCAGTGAGAAATGCTGATATGGGGACTATGATTGTGCCTGGACTCCAGCTGTTGCTCGGGCAGATTTCCTTTTGGTGTCTGCTTTATGTGTTCTTTGGGCAGCCCATTGTAGTGAGGTATTTGCTGGGAAGATTATTTCAGTCCCTGATTTGCTGCAGCATTTGCGAATGTGGTTATGGCATAAAGAGTGTGGGGAGTAATTTGACTACCCATGCTTGTTTTTTCCTTTTTTGCACAACAGGAGATTTATCTTATTGGCAAGGTATGTTGCACTTGTGTTTTTATCAGTGCTTTTTGTGTTTTAGGTGTATCTCTCTCCTGTTTTGCTGTATGGAGTGTATTCCACCAGCTACGGCACTCCTTTTTTTTGTGGGCTTCCCCAGCGTTTTACCCTCCTTGTGGCCTTTTCTTTTTTTTTTTTCTTTTTACACTATTACGGACTATTTGTATTTGATTTAATATTCCTTTCTTACTTTTATCGGTTTGTTTGTTTTTCTTGGGGGGGGGGTGTTTGGATATTAGTAAGAGTTTGCTCTTTGTTAGTTTTTTTGTGTTCTGTAGTGCTGTTTGGTGTTGTTTCTTTTTTATTTTCTTCCTTTTGGTCGAACATCTTGCGAGGCCTTCTTTACTGTTTTCTTTCTCATTCTCAGCCTTCTAGGACTTCTGCTTGCTGTTATTTTTTTTCTTAGTCATTCTTTTTGGCCTATGGATTGTGCTGTTATGGTTTTCTTGTCCTACATAGCTGTTCTCTTTTTTTTC
This sequence comes from Protopterus annectens, assembly GCF_019279795.1. Taxonomy (NCBI): domain Eukaryota; kingdom Metazoa; phylum Chordata; order Ceratodontiformes; family Protopteridae; genus Protopterus; species Protopterus annectens. The sequence goes on from NC_056729.1 coordinate 1,833,568,507, forward strand.
CTGGTTGCTATAACTCCATGCCCTAGACCAATCACCCTTCAACAGACAGGTTCCAATCAGCACACTTCTTTCACAAGGGTGCAGAAGGGCCCCTTCTAATTAATCAAAGATGGCTTGGAAAATGTGCTCAGAATACAACAGCCACTACACACAGACCCATATGCAGGTAACCTGTATCTGGACTACGCTACATCTTTTAGCTACACTAATTTAGGCAGAAAACACTACAAAAATAATTTACACATCAGTAAGACACAAAAAATGTTTTAAACAGAAGAAAAAACAGCAAGGAGGCACTAAAGAATGTTTTAAACAGCAAACAAATTGGTTATTTCAAACACTGTTTGATGGAAAAACAGAACACACAGAACAGATGCTTAGCAAACAGTGAGAAGTAGCAACAATTACTTTACAATAAGTGAAAATAGTAAAAAAAAAAAAAAAAGAAAGAAACCTTTGCAAACCATGAAAACAGCAACAAAATATGACAGGCGCAGTAAGGCAGACAAATGCAGTATAAACAGCGCAGTTTTGTTTACAGTATTAAAATACAATATTAACAAAGCAGAGCACAATAAAAAGTGCAGTAAAATTGTATAATCAAGCAAAAAAATGACAAAGGTTAAGGTCTTAACTGACTTTTGACCAAACCTCCTTTCACCATCCATCTACAACCTCTTTTCCCCTTTTTGCACACGGAGTCGGGGTGTCACTTCAACAGTGACAATGACCTAGAGCCCAGGTTCACACCACTGGGTGGCTAGCCCTGCTGCATCTGTTCCTCCATAACACAACTAATGCATACACTCACACCTATGGCAGGTTTAGTGTGCCCGATGCACCTATTGCATGTCTTTGGAATATGGGAGAAAACCAGAGTAAATAGAGGATCCTCCACTCTGGAATCATTGCTAAACCTACTAAGCTGGGCATTAATCCCTACATCACACGATGGGTTGCCAACTGGCTTACTGACAGAACCCACACTGTAAATGCAGCTGACTCCAAATCCAGCTCCAGACAAGTGGAGTACCTCCAGGTTCAGTCCTGGGACTGCTCATTTGGCATCTACTTCTCTGAAGTACAGGCCAACACTAAGGGACTCTGGATAACAAAGTTCACAGAGGACTGCAAACTGGGAGCCATTACTGAATCCCCAAATTATGTGGATATTCTACAAAAGGGTCTTACAGAAACAGATGTTCAATGTCAAGAAATGTATAGTTATCCCCTTTGGGAAAAAACATGTACCCATGAATTACCACATAGGTGGCAGTACACTAAACACCGAAAGTGTGATAAGAGACTTAGGGACACAGGTAGACAGTGGTCTCACCTTCGATAACCACATCGTCACAACAGTCAGGAAATCATTCTATGTGGCACACATCATCACCAAGGCTTTTCATCCAGAAAAAAGGAGGTCATTGTTCCACTGTACTCATCCCTCATTAAACCCATTACAGAATACAACTCCCAGTTTGGTGTATACCTCTCAAGACATCTGCAACAACTGGACAGGCCTCAGAAATACCTCACTAAAAAAATCACATGCCTAAAGCTGATGCCCTATGCTGACCATCTAAAAAAAAACTCCACCTATACTCTGTCACATATCGACTACTCAGAGGCGATCTCTGCTTAACATACAAGGCCATGTTAAACCCAGAGCTGTTGGACATGCTACACTTAAAGAAATCCCAATTCCTCAGAGACGCACACTCCAGAGATTTAAACCTTGTCATCACAATGAACAAAATATGCTGGAGGGATAGGTTCCTGACCCAGAGACTCCCCAGACTCTGGAATAGACTGCCCATACATGTCAAGCAGAGCACCTCTTTGGCCCTCTTCAAAAGGAACCTTGATGATTGGATGGGAGATAGGAAATTCACCCCGGGGATCACATCAGTCACCCTGCTAGACAGGGGTCCAGGGAAGCAAATGATGTGGGAAGAAATAGCCAGGGAATTGTTATGGCTAGGCTTGTATAGGCCCTAGGGCCGATAGCCTAGTACCAACCTAGGAAACCCCAACCTCCTTTAACCATTTACCAAAAAAATGGAGGACCAACATTGTATTAACATTTTCTGCCATTTACACTTAAAATGTATAATTTAGTGAAACAGCTCATTTTATAGATGTTTTCAACCTGTACAAAACAAACACAATACCCAATAAGCTCTTTTTTTTAAGTTATTCACAATTGCTAAACAAAAACAAACTGCCTGTTTAGAAATAATGAATTATCACACTGTTTATACAGATTTTAGTTGAATAATAAGTATAATGGTTAGAGAATAACTCCATTATTTATTTCAAATTATCTAAATTGGAAAGTAGTTAGTACCTTTATACAGGCTAAGGACTGAAATCCACAATGTGCTTTAAAGTCTTATAACATCAATGTCCAAATAAATAAATTCAGAACACATTTAAATTTGTCAGTGTTTGTTGGACTTCCAATAGGAAACCATTATCTGGGTAGATCAATTAGGTAAGTTGCCATTTTTGTCCAGTATACTGACATCTCTGCATATTGCTGTTGGAGACCTGCAAACCTAAACTCTTAGATATTCATCCTTAAAAGTTGTGTATATCAGTAAATGGCATCTTTTTAATCTATGGTAAGCCAATATAAAAAGACCTAAATTATGGAGACATTCTTCACAACTTAAGCCTGTTAATGCCATAATCTCTTATTCAGTTACTTTTACGTGTACCTGGGTTCATGAATTCTACCCATAGCCACCATATTCTAATTTTGTTTTAACCAGACTAGAAAATAAAACTATCCTAGCCTTCTTGGTTCCATTTCTTTTATATATTCAACCCATTGTCTTGAGTGCTGTAAATTTGATCAGACATTTTTATTCCCCACAGGATTACCCAGGTCATATAAAATCGTGACTCCTACTAGTTATTTATAGTCTATATAATATGCCATTTTACTCTTATTGTAAAATTTGTACCTCTAGTTTTGCTAATATCTATAATCACTTTATGATGGCCCAATCATGTAGTCTGGAGTGTTAAACCTTTTTCACTTGATAGGCCACATATCAGTCATGTAAAGGTTCAAGGAGGTTACATTACCATATTTCAACATATATCTGCTTTGTATAAGTATCCATCAACTAATTCAAGAAATGATTGTTAGTCTGGTCTTGCCAAAACATATACCAAGTCCAAAACTGTGTTGTATTTTTTCCTGTACTACAAATACAGTGATTTCAATGTTATTACTAGAAGATATGGGGGGGGGGGGGGGCACAGAACTCGATAGCCCATCCCCCTACACAATTGCTTTTCTGAAAGTATTTTCAAGTTTCAAATGTTGAAACTTGACTTTACAGCCTCACAGTTTCTGGAATTGCTGTTATGTGATGAACAGTTATGACGGAAAGCCACTTAGTAGGCCTAGCATAGTCAAAGTAGTGTACTACATTAGTCCATGAACAAGAACAGGTGTCTAACAACTTTGATGGGCACACTACTAAAGTTGGACTATCCTCAAGCAGAATGAACAGTGGTCACAGTAAAGTATTTCAGCTCATTGCTCTCAGACATGCCATACAAGACCCTATTTTTAGAATTTTCAAAGCACAGAAATATCTACATTATGCACACCTTTGATATTAAGTGTGAAGGCTGTAAAATAGATTACAACCACAGTAATACATTTCAACTTACTTCACTCAAAAAAGAACACCAGCCCTGTTAGACAAGATGAGCAATAGTTTAACTACAAATAAATGACAGTAAGGGTTAGTCACTTTCATCCTCAGAACCTCATTATGCCTACCAATTATAGCCTATTTAGCTGTTTCAAGGTCAAATTGATCATATAAAAATGACAATACCTGCAACATTTATGTATTTCAACTTGTTTCATTTCAAGAACACACTTTCCCTGCAGAGCCAGATAAGAGTAAAAACATTATTTTTACAGCCACCTGTTGTGCTCAGACACGTATACTGGCCCACCACCAAGTACCATCAGTGATCACTAACAGTGATCAGTATAAAATAGATTAACTGCATGTACCCTCATCCCTCCTCCTTTCTCTCAATTTCCACATAGTTTTCCTTTAACCTGTGGAGAGGCTGAGGTAGGAATGCTTAATTAGGTGGGGGGCAGGTTGTCTTGTACAGTTTGCAAGATGCAATCTGGGTTAACACCTGCCTCCACTGACGCTGTATTCTGCTGTTAGAGAGGGCCATTTCCACCTGTGTCTCTGATGGTTGGGATACTGTACCTTTCAGGTAGTGTTCTGGGCTCTTTAGGGGGTGAAGTATGCACCGAATGTATCTGCAAGGATGTTGGCGACATCAGTAGGGTCAGCATATTTTGTGCTATATTTCACCGGCACAGTGCAAATCTGTGTGACCACATAGATCCTTGACATAGCCAAAGTAGGCTTTGTGGTTATCTTTCGAATCCTTGCATATTTTCCTGCTGATGTTAGCCTTGGATGATGTCATGCGGGACCTACGTATCATACTAATAATGGCCACGGATGTCTGCCCTTCATGGGATTTGTTGTGTGTCTGGAACACTGTCCTACTTCTGTAGTATAGCCTGTATATTGCAGAGGTCCACCAGACCGGTGTCCTTGTCTAGGAAGAGTGAGTCTTGGTTTACCAGTGATGGCATGATCCATACATCCATGTAGGTGATTATAGACTGCATTTGTAAATCTGTCTGTATCTTGAGCAGTGTTTCCCCTTAGCCTGGGGGCTGTGAACCCCCCCCCCCGTCACTAGTAGTGTAAATTTAGCTGTAGAAAAGGTATACACTGTGGCATCCGGGGGTGGGGGAGATGCTAGGGTGTGGAAACAGTGAATAGTTCATGGTCAGATCTAACCAGTGACCGGTTAACCTCCACTGTGATGCACCTGTTACCCATGTTGGTGATGACCACATCTAGTAGTTTCCACTCCACGTTAGGGAGGTTACCACCTGATACAGGGCATATGAGGTGATACATTCCAGGAAGGGCTGTACCTGGAGTACGTTTCCCGGTTAATGGTATGGAAGTTGACATCGACCAATGCCAGGGTGTGCATTAGGACTGTCATGTTCTCCACTGACTCTAGGTAGGTGGAGTGGAGGTCCTGTGTCATGGAGGTTGATCCGTAGCAGGCCACATTTCACACTGCAGTTGTGGCTGATGTTAGCTGCACATGGATGATCACAGAGGTATCATGCTGCCCCACTAACCTGGAGATGTAGGTATCCCTGATGAATATGGATACAGCCCCTCCATGTCTGTCAGTCCATGTTCTTTGTCTGAAATGTGTGGTATGGGTTGTAGTCTGGTAGTGCTGGTGTGCTCTCAGGAGCCTTAAGACAGATTTCACTTAATGCACAGATGTTGATATGTATCCTGAAGAGTGCTGTGAGTACATGCATTTTGTGATCACAACGCCTGGTACTGAGTAGCATAATCCTCATTGAATCTGCTATTGTGCTGTTTACGGAGCTGGTATTCAACTTAGAGACTCTCCTAAATAAGGCACCATGGGTGCGCCAATAGCCTTGGCCAGTATTCCAAAGCCTAAGGCTGACTCAGGCTGGTATGGTATCATTGCATGCATGTTCCCCATCTGTGCTTGTTTTTCATCTCCCCTGTAGGTAACTTACTGGTAAGCAATAGAAAGCCTTACACTTCTACAAGTCTTCTAGCTTCAGAGATAGGCTTTTGGAGTGACTAAGTATCAGTGTTCTGCATGTTCTTGCTGTACTCAACTGTTTCCTGACTACATGGTGATTTCTCGCTGTATATTGTGATCTGAAGGTCTGTTTATTCACATATTATGGCTGTGATGGCATGCACGTTAGAGGTTCACAGATAGCCTACTACCTATCTGCCCAAGGGCAATTAGAAGCATGGCTACAGTGTGTTGGCCTTCCCTGCACCACTGATGAAGTAACTGCTTCATTCTCTATGCTTGACAGAGGCTCAATTCCAGGCAGATTTGCTGGAAGCTGCTGAAGACTGGGGCTGTGGAGGGTGATAGGGGCATGTAGTGATCTAAAGATGGCATGTTAATGTGGCAATTCAACACCATTCAATTCCCCCAACAGGTCTTGCAGCTATCAAACTGGACAGGCTCCCCCACTCCATGGCTGTATGGTTCTGGGACACATGATCCCAAGGGTGTATAGTCTGTTACCAACTCACACAAGGTTTCCCTTGAAGTGTGTCAGTGAGGGGCTATGCCTAATGTAGTTAGGAATGTAATATATTGTCTCAGTACATTTGTTATATGTTATCTGAAGAGTACGTGAAGCTCAGCGAGTTTGGGGGCCTCCACCCTTTGCTTAGCCTAGCTTTCACATAGAAATCATCTAAATAGGAAATAGGCGGAAGCAACGTTAATGCCAACAGTGTAATGGTTACAGCATATGCATAGTATATGTGCATTCGAGTTTACAATCCCGATAAAGACAGGGATGTTTATCATGTGCAAAAGTATACCTTAAATACAGCTTGCATATATAGGTAGTAATAGTCTGTATAATAAACATTCGAAACTTCCATATAAACCCATGTGTGCTGGAGAGTACAGTCAACAGAGAATGTAATGCTATGTCAGCACATAGTGAGATGTTACATCACTGACATGTATATATCCGGAGTAGTTAGCAGATGCGGCCATGTTTGCGCGCACAGGATATATGTTACAAAGTTTGTATAACTGTGTTTAACCGCTGTTATAATGTCACACAAACACTTTTAAACATGCTTACAACTGCTTAAATGAGCCTTTTTCTGCAGTAAAAAAACATTTGTAAAGCATCGCAGGTGTCGAACCCTGGAACATGCACACACTATAGTCATGGGACTTATCACTAAGCCATCAGAGGTGTATACATGTTTCATGGTCTTGAGACTACACCTTATACCATATGCATTTCACTGTCATGATCACAAATGAGACAGTCACTTTGTGTACATATGTACAGTACATTGTAATGTACTGTAGTTTGTGAACCAACACATTCTAGTCTACATATGTATTACTGTTACAAACTAATACGAAATATATATATGTAATTGATGTCTGCAGATATATATATATATATATATATATATATATATTATACAGTTACATCAACAGATATATACATATATATATATATATATATATATATATATATATATATATATACTGTTGTGTGACTGTGGAGTTGTTATATATTTGGGGGGGGCACAGCCCCCACCTAGAATGTTTGTCAATGAAATGAGCTGTCAACGAAATGGGTTTCAGTGAAATGGGCTGTCAGCGAATAGAAGTAGACCCATATATGTATATATATATATATATATATATATATATATATATATATATATATATATATATATATATATAAACATCTATGAACATAACGTGACACAGAAGCATTCCAAAGCAATTGGAGTGTACACAAAACACATGCAGCTCTGGTATTATAACAATTAATATTAACCTAATTCGCCATAGAAGGGGTGGTTGTTGTGTATGTAAAGATTGGGGTGGGGGAAGAATGATGGGTAATGCAATCATGCATCAAGGAGGGCCTGGGTCGGATGTCCAATAAGTGAACTGGAGGGGCATACATGGAGTATTGGGACAATATAAAAAGGACACAAAGCAAGAACCTTTCTCATTCATAATACACCCTGTCATGTCACATTGCAACACCTAATTTCACAAACATATGAACATTAACATGTATCAGACATATGTACAGCAAATGACGGTCACATTTGTTTTCAGTAGTGAGGAATGTCTGTAGTACAATGTATATTCTTAACACCATAGCATTAGTACATATCTCAGATGCCTTAGTGGTAAAGTCAGTGACTGCAGTGTTCATGGTCCCAGGTTCAAGACCTGCAAGGGTTGTTTTGAGGGCCAGAATAAGGGCTTTTGGATGCAGGTTGGTTAAAGCACTCAAGCAATTGTAAGCAGGTTTCCACGTGTTTGCGTGATGGTAAGCGGCGCTGAAACACGGTAAATAGAGAAGCGCTTCACACGTTTAACCTTTGCTTAATGTCACGCAGACCATGGGCAAACCTGCTCACAACCGCGTAAATGTGCGTTATTCACACTTTCCCTACAAGTGCCTACTCTGAGAGGTAAAATAATAACACCTTCCAGGAGTAGAACCCGCAACCATGTACTCTATCCTCAGAGTAACCTAACACTAAGCTACCTGGGATGTACCTATCGGAGTTGTGTATGCAGACAGGTTAAAACAAAAAATGGAGGAATGTGTTGAAATAGAACAACCCGCCATGTACCCAATTAAAGGTGTATGCTCATGGGTCTACTTGAAAACACCGATACACCAAAACACCGACGACGAGAACACAGAGATCGAAGATTGACAACTGAGATGACAGACAGTTTAAAAGCCCGAAGCTGAGAACACTGGCATGTTAATATAAGTGTGTGATAGTGACAGACTTCAGGGTTAGGGGCGGGTTAAGTGAGTTAAGGTTAGGGGGCAGGTTAGGTGAGTGTGCGATAGTGACGGACCTTAGGGGTAGGACTTGGGTTAAAGTTAGTGCATAGATAGTTGTGTATGTAAGGTTTAGTGTAGATTTCTAAGGTTGCTGGTGTGCTTGTGTTGTCTGTGTGTTTTTTGGAAAAGGTATTTGTTTTGTGTTGTTGATTGTGGCTCGTCGGGCATGTGAAGTTTTGTGCTTTTAAACTGTCGGCCAGCTCAGTTGTCAATCTTCCGGTCTCAGTGTTCTCGGCTATCTGCCCTGGGGCATTTGTAAGCCTAGCCATAGTGATGTGGCTTTCGCCACCCCATGAAATGGTACAAAAATGCACAGAATAGATTTAGAATACTGTGCCCCTGTCTAGTAGTGACACAGATGTGACCCCTGGGGTAAACTTACGATCTCCCATCCATTCATCAAGATTTCTCTTGAAGAGAGTTAATGAGGGGCTCTGCCTAACATGAACTGGGATCTTGTTCCAGAGCATGGGAAGCCTCTGGGTTATGAATATATATATATATATATATATATATATAGAGAGAGAGAGAGAGAGAGAGACATGTCGATATATACAGGTCTACATATATACATATATATATAGATATATAGATAGGTTAAAAACATCTACACATCTATGGAGATGCAGATAAATGTATGCAATAATGTATACATCTATATACACACACACACACACACACACACACACACACACACACACACACACATATATATATATATGCATACACACACAGACGCACACATTTTATATATATATATATATATATATATATATATATATATATATATATATATATATCTAGGTTCCTAGGTAGGTACTAGGCTATTGGCCCTGGGGCCTATACAAGCTCAGCCAAAAAGGTACCCTGGCTTCTGCCACCCAAGAAAATTATTTTCTTGTGCCACTGTTGAGCAGAGCCACAGATGAGATCCCCAGGGTGAATTTCCTATTTCCCATCCAATCATCAAGATTTTTCTTGAAGAGTGCTAATGAGGAGCTTTGTTTGATATAGCTAGGTAGTTTATTCCAGAGTATGGGAAGTCTCTGGGATAGGAATCTATCCCTCTGGCATGTTCTGTTTATTGTGGTGACAAGGTTTAGGTCCCTAGAGCATGTAGCTTGGTGGGATTTCTTTAAGTGGAGCATATCCAACAGCTCTGGGTTTGACATAGCTTTGTATGTTAGGCAGAGATCACCTCTGAGTAGGCGATATGCGACGGAGTAAAGCTGGAGTTTTGAGACGGTCTGTGTAGGGCATCTGTTTAAGGCCGGTAATCCTCTTTGTGAAGTATTTCTGTAGCCTTTCCAGTTGTTGTAGAGGTCTTGTGAGGTACATACCAAAAGGGACGTTGTTCTCTATAATGGGTCTAACGAGTGATGAGTAGAGTGGAACAATGACCTCTTTTTTTTTCTGGATGAGAAAACTTTTGTGATGAGGTGTGCCATGTAGAAGGATTTCCTGACTATTGTGACGATGTAATTATCAAAGGAGAGACTACTGTCCACCTGTGTCCCAAGGTCTATCACACTTTCAGTGTTAAGTATACTACCGCCTATGTTGTAGTTCATGGGTACAGAGTTTTTACCAAAGGGGATGACAATGCACTTTTTGGCATGGAGCTTGAGGCCATGGCTTTGACACCAGGCATCTGTCTCAGTGAGGTCCTTTTGTAGGATATCCACATCATTAGTAGTTTCGATTATGGCTCCTAGTTTGCAGTCATCTGCTAACTTCATTAGCCAAAGACCTTCTGTGTTTGGTATAACAGGAGAGGACCCAGGACTGAACCCTGTGGTACTCCACTTGTCACTGGTCTGAAGTCGGGTTTGGAGTCTGCTACTTTCACAGTGTGGGTTCTGTCAGTGAGCCAATTGGCAACCCATCTTGTGACATAGGGATTTATACCTAGTTTAGTGCGTTTATCTATAATTCCAGAGTGGGAGATGGTGTTGAAAGCTTTGGCAAGATTTAGATAGGCTGTGTGAACCACCTTACCCTTGTCTATGGCTTTGTTGACTGCTTCAAAGAAGTCTATCAGGTTTAGGAGACATGATCTGCCTTTTACAAACCCGAACTGGGTGGGGTCCAGAGTTTGGAGATGACCAATGTCTTTGTTTATAAGTTCCATGATGACACGTTCCATAGCCTTGCAGACCAGGCTAGTCAGGCTAATGGGGTGGTAGTTCCCGGGGTCTGTAGTGGCTCCCCCCTTGTGGAGTGGGATAACCGTCACTGTGCGCCATTCAGCAGGCACAAAGCCTGAGGTGAGGCTATGACTGAACATGGTACTTGGGTGGGGTGCCAGTTAGTTTCTGTAGTTCGTGTAGAACGCAGCCTGGGATGTTTTCTGGTCCCATGGATGCGGTGTTCTTGGCTTTGGAGAGTGTGGCTTTTACCTGTGCAGCCGTGATTACAGGAACTTTGCATTCTTCCAGTATACAGATGGGCTCTTTAGGGGGTGAGAGAGGGGTAACGTTAGCACTAAACCTATCTGCCAGGATGTTGGCAATATCAGTTGGGTCTGTATATTTAGTGCCATTGTGCTATAACTCAGAGCAGATCTGAGTGTTGCCATTGAGATTCTTGACATAGCTATAGAATGCTTTGTGGTTGTCTTTAGAATCAGTGGTGATTGTTTTCGTAACAAGCTTGGGAGGATTTTATCAGGGATCGCAGCTTCTTACTGAGGCTGACCAGGAAGCTCCTCCACTCATGGGATTTTACTATCTTTTGCAACAGTTTCTTCCTTCTGTTGTACAGTTTGTTTATGGCAGAGGACCACCAGATTGGCTTCCTTTTTTTGCAGGATAGCATCTTGGTTCTGTTTGGGATCGCACAATCCATGTACTTGTGTAAGTGCTTATAAAGTGCAATTGTGTAGGATTCAGTAGTCGTAACTGTATTGTCCATCTGCATGGGTGTCATGAAGTTCACTACTTCTGTCTTAAGAAGCATGAAGTTGGCTTTGGAGAAATTTTTTACCATAGTTTCCTTAATGGGGGTGGGGGCAGGATGTGGATATCTAGGGTAATTAGCTTATGGTCGGATTGGACCAATGAGGCATTGACTTCAGGTGTGGAACACTGGTCACTCATGTTGGTAATGACTAGATCTAGGATATTGTTGCCCCTGGTGGGGGTGTGGATAAGGTGATCCAGGGCATTGGAGTTTATGAATTCCAGAAAGCATTGAGCGAAGGAGTTGGTACACGAGTAGTTTTCCCAGTTAATGGTGGGGCAGTTGAAATTGCCCATTATTAGGGTGTTTGGTTGAACCCCAACATTTTCCAGTACATCAAGAAAAGAGGAGTGGGAATCCTGGGGCATGGTGGGGATCTGTAGCAAGCTACAATTTGTATTGTAGTTTTTCCCAGTTAGTTGCACTTGGATAACCTCGGCTGCATTATCCTGAGAAACTAGCCTGGAGGTGTGGATATCCTTAATGAATATGGACACGCCTCCACCTTTGGTGTTCCGGTCCATGTTACATGGCCAAAAAGTGTGGTATGAGTTATAGTCTGGTAGTGCAGGGGTGCTCTCTCTCAGTCACTGCACAGATATCGATGTTTACCATTTTAAGGAGTGCCTCGAGTGCATTTTGAGATTTAGACTTCTAGCACTGAGGAGCATCACTCTCAGTCTTTGCTTGCCTGTTCCTGTTACGGTGGTGAATTTGTCATTTGAACCTTGCCTAAAAAAGGCACTATAGGGGCGGCAATAACCTTAGCCAGTATCCAGAATCCCAGGGGTGACAGGTGCAGGCCATTTCTGGCAAAGCATCGTGGTCTGTCGATCATGTCATCCCAGGCAAACAGATACTGGATCCCTTTAGAATGACACCAGAAACTTAGCCAATTGTTCAAGTCAATCATTTTGTCCTTGTACTGCGGCATCATTCTGGGTGATGGCAGAATGCTACACAGGGCTAGGGTCATACCTGCCTGGGCTGCAAGATCAGAGAGCTCTTCCATGTCTCTTTTCATGTAGTCTAGGGAGGTACATCTCAGGTCGTTCACACCAACCTGGACAATGACAGTCATATTTGTAATTGTCGTGAAGTGACCTGAGTGCGTGGGTTATGTGGCGGATCCTGGCACCAGACAGGCAGCTGACAGTAACCTTCTTGTTTTCCCTGGTGAGTGGGACATCAGTGTGCCTGACTATAGAGTCACCTATGACTAGTGTGTTGAGTACGTTGTTTTGCCTTACTGGCTGCTGTTGAGAGGCACACCCAACTAAAAATGTCTGGTAAGAACACTATACGTAGACAGTATCCGAAGTGGTCATATCAAAGTATAACATGGACCATAGCAATCACACATTCCACCCCCCCAAACAATATGAACATAACATATGAAGAGTATATGCCAATACACTATTACAAATATGTTCTATAGACACAGTCACCAAACACAACTGCAATGACTGCTAATATCCATGACAGAATTATACAGGCAGCTTTCATTTTGCAAAACTTTTATTACATTCCGATGTATTGCCAAAAGGATTCAAGGACTAACAGTACCTGCATGCTATACAGGAAGAATTAATAGTGCCTTAATGAATCAGCCTGCAATTACCACAGTATTAGTCCACTAAGGGATAGGTGTTCATATAGGGAAAGAACACCCACACACACAGACATATAAAAGGGGTTCCTACACACCTACATGTGCTATGTACACCCACCAACATCTACTACACAACCGAAAGAATTACATCAATACATACTGTCATACCATAACCAATTATGCAACTACTATACATCTGCTGAAACCTTAACATACCTGGACACAGACAAACTAACATGGCCCTATGTGAAATAGCTGCCGTTATACAACTGAACAGCTGTTGATGTAATAGGGTTTGTATGAACTAATCCCGTTTCGGAGGGTTGAAAGGTTCGTACACCAGGAAGTTTTACCGAGTACTGATTATTAGCACAGTATGATACACAGTAACACCAAACTAAATATGTCTGGTAAGCACATTGTAAACTCCCTAACATCATATGCATAGCCATGCAGCCTTGAGCTGTCAAACATCCTGGCCAGACTGAAACATATGCAGACGTATTAGGTACAGACAAACCCTGCACAAGTAGCAATGTTCAGAAATATAACAGCAGTACTCACATTTAGACCAAATCCTCTAGGCATTACACACAATATATTACTGTTCGTCTCCATACAGCTGTTGCAATAGATTCCAAACAAAACTTCCATGATGTCTTCCTCACAAGTAAGGCAAAGGGACAATGCCCAAGTGGAGTACTCAATTATACTCCACTGTAGCCATGGTAGTGGCTAAGGCAGTAGCAGCGCAGCTGATGTGCATATAATTAGCTACTTAGGAACACCAATTGGTCATCGGGATAGCACGTTACTGATCTGTAACTATAAAAGGTTGCCTTGTCACACATTCAGACCATCTGTATCTACCTGTAGGACAGTACAAAACACTGAAAGACAAACTGAAAACGAGTATTATACTAATTAATAACACCTCCGATTACTAAGACGGTATGTATAACATGTAGTATGTCTGTATGTAGTACCTGTACTGTAAGAATTAAAGTGTAACCAATGCATATAGTGGAAATAGCTATCTTGTAGCTATGTATTGTTGAGCAGTAGTAATGCTTGTAGTATTTTATGTGTGTACTGCTGTAGGTCACATGGCACACTCCACATACACCACAAGGGATGATATGGGCTTGGAACCCACCAATTTGCTTCCAGCCACTGTTGGTGTCAGGATTGGTCCAACAAGTATGTGCTATAACAGGGGACAGTATATGTCGATATATTGTAACAGTCGACGTATGTATGGGTGTACAAGTAAAATGAACATGTTAAAGGTGGGCTTACCTTGCAAATATGGTGTGCATTGTGGGATATTGTGCCAATAATTGTGTAATGTACAGTATTCTAGGCAGATCTGTATTCTATTCTACATAGCAGTTCTGTTATGTTATGCAAACAGTAGTTATGTCTATTGGCAATTACAATACATAGTGACGGGATACATAACATTAGTATTCATCTGACAGGTTAGCAGCATGATAGCAAAGATAATTGGAAGAGCCAGGTAACTATCCATGCACATAACACATGTAATAGCCACCTCTCTATGATCGTTTAAAAGCAATAACAGCTGTGCATGTGTACATGTTATGCAAATGTGTAGTGACTCTTGTTACAGGGGCTGGGCCAAATGTCTATGTGCACACCTACATAGACTGGATATTGAGAGTACAGACACACTGGTTGAACTACCAGGTTTGTGTAGCCCAACCTCTCATTGCCAACCTAACAGCCACCTGCACATACTGTATGTAAGGTAGTGCACAGCACTGGTAATGAAACAGGTTGCATATCATCTGTAACTCCAGTGTAACATCTGCAGTAGGAGTGTAAGATGTAGTAGACAGGTGCCCATGTGTAATAGCTGCTTCATAGGTGATGGCTTACACTATCTGATTATATCCTGATCATGTTGATAGTGGCATCAGAGTCTATTGATACATGACTCTGGAGAGTGAGTGTCTGTGCCCAACAGAGCTCATGGTCCTGGTGGATATGTGAGTATATACCCAGAGAAGTCAACAGACCTGTAGACACTTGCATCATCTGTAATCAGCTAAAACGATCTGATGTGCTCCTCAGAGGAGGATTGCTGCTAAAGGTAGCTGCAATGTTTCCGTAATAGCCAGTGTTGTCATGTCCATAACAAATATTTACATGTGAGCATCACTGTCTAAAACATCTTCATAGGCAATACATAAACTAAATACAGTACTTGGTACTTGTAGTACTAAATGCTCATACAGGCATGTCCACTAGTCAGCTACTGGTGTTTACTAATGTCAGCTTTGTGTATGTGGCCATCCTGGGGGAATGTAATCTCTATGCCATGTACACTGTCAGACCCACCTAACACCACACCCCACACATTGTTTGGGATGCAGCTACAGGGGTAAGCTGGAAGGCAGCCCAGTCTACAGCCATGACTGGACAGCCATGAGGTGTAGGTCAACACATGCAGCTCATCAACACAACCAACACATACCCTTAACAGAACACAGTAAGGACACCTACACACACTACCAGAAATCACACACATTCACAGACGTGTCTACGTATCTGGCCAAACAAGTGACCCCCCCCCCCCAAAGCAGGAAGAAACAGACATCAAAATACACAAACTGTATGACAGTTTGCATAATTGTGCCACACCTCTGAACACGACTGGAAACATGCCCAACAGTACTCATTTGTGAATGCAAACTCTAGCACTATGTTACACACCAACCTATACGAGGGCATACATACTGTCAGCTGCCTGTCTGCCATGATTAGCCACATACTCATACACTCAGACCACCTTCTGAACTATACACATGGCTCTGGCATATTCCATGTTGTTGTGCAGGACCTGTGATGCAGTAGCCTGGAGTGCATGGAAACACATGTAGGAACTGTCAGGTCTTGTAGCCCATGCAGGTATGTCCCAAGGCCTGGGTAGCATTCTACCATTGGCCAGAATGATACTGCAGTACTGGGACAAAAGGACTGTATTCCACAATTCTCTAGTGTAGTGGGGCATGTCAAAGGGTATCCAGTATCTGTCGTCCTGGGATAACATGGTTGACAGACCATGCTGCTTTGCCAGACAGGGCCTGCACCTGTCACCCCTGGGAATCTGGCACTGCTAGGGCTCATAGGTAGGTACTAGGCTATCTGCCTGAGGGCATTTATAAGCCTAGCCAGAGTGTGTCGGCTTTCGCCACCCCATTGATTAACTGATCCTCTGTCAAGCAGAGCCAATTAAGTGATCCCAGGGGTGTATTTTCTGTTACCCATCCACTCGTCAAGGTTTCTCTTGAAGAGTGTTAGTGAGGGGCTCTGTCTGATGTAATTTGAAATTTTGTTCCAAAGCATGGGGAGTCTCTGACAGGAATCTATCCCTCCAGCATATTCTATTTATTGTTGTGGCGAGGTTTAGCTCACTAGAGTGTGTGGCTCACAGTGACTTGGATTTCTTTAGGTGGAGCATGTCCATCAATTCTGTGTTGGACATGGTTTTGTAAGTCAGGCAAAGATCACCTCTGAGCAACACCGAGTACAGCCGGAGTTTTTTCAGTCGGGCTGCATAGGACATGTGTTTGAGACCAGTAAATCTTCTTGGTGAGGTATTTTTGTGGTCTTAACAGCTGTTGGAAGTGTCTTGTGAGGTACATCCCAAATGGGGCATTGTACTCTATGATGGGTCTAATGAGTGACGAGTAGAGGGGCACTATAACCTCTATTTCTAGATGCGAACCCTTTAGTAATTAGATGGGCCACATAGAAGGATTTCCTAACTACTTTGGCAATATGATTGTCAAAGGAGAGATTACTATCTACCTGGGTCCCCAGATCTCTTATTACCTCTTCTGTATTAAGGGGGCTGCCACCTATGTGGCAATTCATGGGTGTTTTGTTTTTCCCAAACGGGATAACTATGCATTTGTTGACATTTAGCTTGAGGCCATGACTTTGACACAAGGTGTCCGTCTCAGTAAGGCCCATTTGGAGGATGTCCATGTCAGTCAGAGAGTCAATTAAGTCTCCCAGTCATCGGCGAACTCAGTTAGCCAAAGCCCTCCTGTGTTTGCCTGTACTTCTGAGAAGTATATGCCGAACAGTAAGGATCCCAGGACCAAGCCTTGAGGGACACCACTTGTGACTGGTTTAGAGTCGGACCTGGAGCCCGCTATTCTTACTGTGCGAGTTCTGTCTGTAAGCCAGTTGGCAACCCATCTCGTGACGTAGGGGTTTGTGTTCAGGCTGGTGAGTTTTTCTGTAATACCCGAGTGGGGAATGGTGTCGAAAGCCTTGGCGAGGTCAAGGTAGGCTATGTGAACCACCTTTTCCCTGGTATATGGCCTTGGTGACTGTCTTGAAGTCAACCAGGTTTAGTAGGCATGACCTGCCCTTAACAAAGCTGAAGTGAGATGGGTCAAGTGTTTGGGGGTTCCCAATGTCTTTGTTAATGAGTTCCATGATGATGCGCTCCATAGCCTTGCAGACAAGGCTAGTCAGGCTTATGGAGCAATAGTTACCAGGGTCAGTTGTGGCCCCTCCTTTGTGGAGAGGAATAACTGTTGCTGTGTGCCATTCTATGGGCACGTAGCCTGTGGAGAGGCTGAGGTTGAACAACGTGTTTAGGTGGGGGGTTAGTTTGTTCTGTAGTTAATGCAAGACGCAGCCTGGGACACCATCTGGCCTCATTGACGCTGTGCTTTTGGCTTTTGAAAGGGCTGTTTTCACCTGTGCGTCTGTGATTTTTCTGACACTACACTTTTCCGGTACTGTTGTGGGACCTTTTGGAGGGGAGAGGGTGGTGAGGTTTGCACGGAATCTGTCTGCCAGGATGTTGGCAATATCAGTAGGTTCAGTATATTTTGTGCAATTTTGCACTAGTTCAGTGCATATCTGCGAGTTGCCACTTAGAATCTTAGCATAGCTAAAGAAGGCTTTGTGGTTATCTTTTAAATCCTTGGCTATTTTTCTTTCGAAGTTAGCCTTGGATGCTTTCATGAGAGACCTCAGTTTCTTACTTGCACTGATCAGGGAGGTCTTTCCTTCTTGGGATTTGCTTTTTTTCTGAACTAGTTTCCTCCTACTACTGTATAGCCTGTTTATTGCAGGGGTCCACCAAACTGGTTTCCTTCTCTTAGAGGAGTAAGTCTTGGTTTGCTAGGGATGGCAGGATCCATGCATCCTTGTAGGTGCTCATAGAGTGCATTTGTAAAGGTTTCTGCATCTTGGGCAGCGTTATCCTTTAGCATGGGGGCTGTGAAACTTACCACCTCTGTCTTAAGTAAGGTGAAGTTTGCTTTAGAAAAGTTTTTTACTGTGGTTTCCTTTGTTGTGGGTGGTGGGGTGTGGACATCCAGAGTGATTATTTTATGGTCTGATCTAACCAGTGACGGGTTGACCTCTGGTGTGGAACATCTGTCGCCCATGTTGGTGATGACCAGGTCCAATATGTTTTCACCTCTGGTAGGGGAGTTTACCAGCTGATCCAGAGCATTTGAGTTGAATTCCAGGAAGCGCTGGGCCTGGGAATTTGTACTCTAGTAGTTTTCCCAGTGAATGGTAGGGTAATTGAAATTGCCCAATATCAGGGTGTTTGGTAGGACCTTCATGTTTCCCAGCATCTCCAGAAAGGTGGAGTGGTGGTCTTGGGTCATGGAGGGTGATCTGTAGCAGACCACAATTTGCATTGCAGATTTGCCCAATGTTAGTTGCACATGGATGATCTCAGAGGTATCATGCTGCACCACTAAGCTGGATGTGTAGGTATCCTTGATGAATATGGATACACCCCCTCTTTTTTTGTGTTTCGGTCAGTGTCCTGTGGCCAAAACGTGTGGTACGAGTTGTAGCCTGGTAGTGCTGGGGTGCTCTCTGGAGCCTTGAACCAGGTTTCAGTTACTGCACAGATGTCGATGCTCTCCATACAGAGGAGTGCTTTGAGCGCGTGCATTTTGAGATTTAAACACCTGGCATTGAGTAGCATAACCCTCAGTTTTTTGTTAATTGTGCTGTTTACAGAGGTGGGTTTGACTTTTGAGCCTTGCCTAAAAAAGGCACTATGGGGGTAGTAAGAGCCTTGGCCAGTATTCGAAAGCCTAGGGGTGACAGATGCAGTCTCTTGCGAAGGCAACGTGGCTTTTGGAACATGTCGTCCCAGGCTGACAGACACTGGATCCCCTTTGAATGACACCAGAAGCTTAGCCAATTGTTGAAATTGATATTTTTTTCTTTCTACTGAGGTATCATTCTTGGTGAGGGCAAGATGCTACTCAGGGTCAGAGTCATACCAGCCTGGGATACATTATCAGAGAGCTCTTCCATGTCTCTCTTCATGTAGTCCAGGGACGTACATCTCAGGTCATTCACACCAACATGAACAATGACGGTCATATTTGTACTTGTTCTGGAGTGACCCGAGTGCTTGTGTTATGTGGCAGATTCTGGCTCCCGACAGGCAGCTAACAGTAACCTTCTGCTTGTCCAGCCTAGTGAGTGGGACGTCAGTGTGCCTGACTATAGTCTTACCTATTACTAGTGTGTTAGGTATGTTATTTTGCCTTAAGGGCTGTGATTGTGCGGCACACTGATTTTTGTGTTTTATGTGTTGTCTGATTTGTGATGGGAAGTGCAGGTTGTTTGGGTGTCTGCTTTGGAGGTCTCTGATGCTTTTGCAGGTTTTTATTTAGAGCCTCCAAGTATGATTTTGTGTATTTATGTGTGTTTTTTGCCTGTGCTGTATTAGTCAGTCTATGTGCGGCTGGAGTTGTGGTGCAGGTGTTAACCTTCTCCTCTTGACTGTCTGTTCGAGTCTTGGGTGGAGACAGCTTAGCTTCCAGTTTGGCTGTATAATTGCATCTCTTGCATATGTTAGTGCTTTGTGGTAGGAGTTGAGGGTTGTCTGTGTACATAAGACAGTTGTAACATTGCCTCAGGATGATGCTTCCCCTATAGTGCCTTCATCATGCATGGTTCAAGTGAGGGTCCACTGCTGGTACAGGGGCAGCCAAGCAATAAACTGTGGGTCTTGCTACACAATGATACATGTCAGAAACACTATACGGACACACGTCAATCCATAGCATGGAGAACATATCTGCGCAGTGGCAGAGACATGTTTCAATGCTCCGGAGAGCACACCTGCATGACCATGTTATAACACATTCCTCACCTCTTGCCCATTATCCTTTACTGAAACACATGGGCCGCAGGTGTGTCCATATTCCTGAACGATATTTACACCCCCACGCTAATTGCACTTGCATAACATCAGATACATTATGCTGAGCAACTACCTTTGTGCCAAAGTGAAATTCACAATGCACCTTGAGACAGATCACCCACCAGGCCAAGGACTTCCCAACTGTCATAATGTGCTGTAATGGGGAAGATTAGGTCCGAGACAGAACCATAATAATGGCTACTCTCAACTATTCCATTATGCACTGGGAAGACTCCTCATGTAACAACACCTGCGCTCAATGCATGTTGGATTCCATCGACCCCACTGACCTGGATCACAGTAGTCACACACACAGGGCTAACAGTATGCTACACAGTCTCCAATGCCAATGTTATGTTTCCTAAGAGCAGAGTGGTGAGTGCATGGCACCCATGCAGATAGACAATGCATGTGCAAATGCTGAATCCTACACAAATGAACCTTAAGCAGTCACATATGTGCAGTGATTGTGCCATTGAAACAGAACTAGGATAAAACCCAACACAAACAAGTAGGCAAACTGTTGGTACCATGCTTTAAACTGTACCACAGAAGGTAGTAACTGTTGCAAGAGTGAACACACATGAGTGTAGGTGATCCCTGGTCAGCCTCAGTAAGATGCAGATGCACCATATAAAGCCACCCAAAGCTACTGTGAAACTAATCAGCCACATATTAGGAGGCAAAGCACAGAGCATTCTATAGCTGTGTCATTAATCGTAATGGCAACGACAAGACCTGACGTGCTGCACAGCACTATGGCATGGGAAGTACTGCACCTACAGAAATAGCACCTGTTCATCCAGATAGGGTCTCGGAGAACCTAACCCCACTCCCACCTTCCCCCCACCCCAACAGGTACACTTAGTAATATATCCATGTGCACTACAGGGCCCCTGTACTAACAACTATGCAGGTACAAGCTGCACTCTCTAAAGCCATACATACAGCTTTTATGGGACCTGTCAACATGGGCGTATCCTACACAAATGTAAGAACATTCAGCTATCCACATACACATCATGTTCAATCATAGCTTCATGTCAGGCTGTGTACACACCGAATGGTGCACAGCAACAGTTATCACACCCCACAAAGGGGAGACACCATTGATAATGGGACATAGTGCACAACTACCCTGCTGAGTCTGGTCTGTACGGCCATGAACCGTGGTCAACATATTTAATGTACTCGGTACAGATGTAGATGACAGTAGAGTTGATTCACACTGCATATCATGACCTTGCCAGGTCGTAGGACACCCATCACCCATACTGTGTTCCAGCTACACTCCATAAACTAGGTGTATATTCCTATGTCACAGGAGTGGTTGGCAACTGGACTGCTGGGAGAACACACACTACAGAAGGTGTCTGACTAATACACGCATATCAAACCTGTGCCAGCCACAGTAATACAGGGGTCATTCCTGGTACTTCCCCTCTTTGTTATCTTTACCACACAGATGAACACAGAAGGCATCAGCCTATTGATGTTTGCAAATGACTGTGAACTAGGAGCAATAGTTGACTCAATGCGTGCTATGTTCAACATACAGAAGGGCCTTAGTGTGTCAGATGTGTGGTGTGTGATGTATGGCCACAATCTGACAGCTAAGTATTGCATTGTCATCCCCTATGTTACAAACCCTGTACCACTAACTACCACCTAGGCAGTGGTCAACATAATGGCAACTGTGTATATGGGAAGCAGCTGAACAGTACTTCCCTTTGATAGTTACATCACCACAAAAGACAGGTAGTCGTATGTGGCACCCCTAATCATGACAGGGTGCCATCCTGGAATATAGAGATAACTGCTCAGCCATACTCAACATCCATGTGACGAATAATAGATCACATATTTCCTTTAAGGATTATTGTCCATGTGTAGATGACCTACACTGCCCTTCCCAACCCCGAGCTGCACTGTGTAGCATGCAGCCTACCCTGAATAAAGCCATGTCCAACCCAGAGGTATTGGACATGCTACACTTAACACATCCTGATCCCAAATAAATGCATACGTCATGGACATCCACCTTTCTAGTACAAGGATCGCAACATGCCTGACAGATCTCTGTCCCATATACTTAACATACTCTTGCCATACTATGCATCCCTGTCCAGCGAAGCTGCACATCGCCCCTCTATGTGACATGGTGTGATGACCGCATGCCAAACATATCAGCAACCATGTGTATCAGTTCTGTGGCACTGCTTGAACTGGCCACTGAAACTTACCTGTCTGCTGCCTACAGCTAGGTAACCTGTTTGCCTAAGCTCATAAATGGCCCAGGGCATATAGACTACTAGATCACTATGACCATACATGCTATAGTGGATATCCAACCCTGCAAATACCATCAGGCTAGCTATTGTCCTACATGTTACACATGTGCAACACTGGCAATACATGGCAGGATACTACACGGCTGTACTGTGCCATGTAGATGTATATGGCAAAACACATACATGCTTGCAAGTCTGCAGAGTCACAGATCATGGCCCTAATGGCTATGTACGACTATATATGTAACATATACACAGCATTAAGGTAGATTGCATTAATGTGAACACATCCAGGCATGTGCTGATAGGTAAAGACACCAATACAGGCAAACAGACATGCCCACGTCAAGACAAAATCAACATGATGTATGAGCAATGTCATCAAATAACACACATATAGCGATAACATCACATCACCAGTAGGCGTAAAATGTGCGTGACTTATACATGTCAGTGGTGTTAGTGTCATGTGGATTTGCAAAGACGTATTTGTAATCTTAATAAATGTGATACACATGTTACTGTGACCTGTCTCCATCATTATGTCTTCCAGGTAGGCCACGTAGCAGACTGCTGGCATACAGCTACTTGTAGGATGGAGGTCCTCATCCCATACCTCCTCGACAACTACACAACGCTCTTCAGCCCTGTGCCACAGGATGCACAGCAGCAGGATGCCCTGTGGGAGGAACTCTGCAGGAGGGTAAATGATGTTGGCGGTTACAATCACACCTATAAGCAGGTGCACCGACACTGCACTGACCTGATAAGATGAGCGAAACTGTGTGCGAACAAGGTGCAACAGGTGGCGGGGGCCACTCACCCAGCCCCCACTCACACGTACCGAGGAGCTACTGGCCAACCTGGGGACACCTGCACACCTCCATCCACAAGCTTTAGCTGGTATTGTGGAGGTGGGTGTCTCAACCACAAAGCCTGGAGTTGCCTGGTAAGTCACTACTGCACATAAAACACAACTATATTTCACATAGTTACAGGTGTTCCTGTACAATATATAATGCAACATCATATTCAAGGCATGTATGCACACATGCCACATACTATAGTCTGCTACTTTATGTAGGTACAGATGTGCATACACCATAGTATAGTGTACTGTACTGGCTTATGTGCTAACATGGACATTGCACCCTGTAGCTATCACACAGGTGTGGATAATGATCTTACTGTTGTGACACTCCTGTTTAGGTACCTCTGGCATTTTGCAGTGACAGCAGCCTGTGTTAGGTGAAATTATTATTTAAACAGGCTTGATAATGCACAGAACATATTAATTGCATACCATCTGCCATAACACACATACACATAATGTATGGTGGTCCTGTTAATGGACACTGGTCAGACCTGCAATGCATCACACTGTCTACCTATGTGAAACAATTGAATACTATATGAAACACCTACACTAAACCTTCCAAACTGTCATTGCCAGACGTGTGGACAACAGTGTATACAATGGTGGAAGTGTGTGCCACTGTAAGGACTGGTACTACATATCAACATTACACATGCTGGGAATACGAACAGTACTGTATAGAGAGCATATGTGTGGACACACTAAATGTGCTGGAGCTGGTGTATGACCGGCCCACAGGATACACCCTTGTGGAGTATACCCTTGCTATGAATGTCACACAATGTCATGTGCTATCAGACATGCCCATGACATGTAGTGGGCTGACTGCAACACTGCTCAACTATCCTGCAAAACATGTCTCACAAGCTGTGTCTGCATAACCCTGTCCTCAGTGGAACATATGACATCTATGGGTGTATGTCATATGGGATAACACTGACATGTGAAATAAGATGGCCATCACAACCATTGGACTGAACATGTTCACACATGGCCATGGAGGATGACTAGAGACATGAAGCAACACACACAGTAGAAGTGATGTACAGGTGTGTACACCCTGTTGTACATTGGCTCAACACAATACAACTATGGCCTTTGTGTAATGGCGATATTGCAGATGTGAAACACTAATCATCATACAGGCCTGCGCACACCTTGTGTAAACATAACATGAAACCACCACATAGCATGTCTTGAACATCTTGAGTGTGTCATGACATGGAAGCATTCACCTATACAGTATCCAAATACATACATGTGTTGCACAACATACACATACATCCACATCAAGCCACAGATACAGTACATTCACCTTGCTGGTGTCAGACATCACTGTCATGCCTGCTCCTCATGTGTGTGAGGTACACAGATGGCGTGTGGGACATAGAGTACTGCTAAGTTAGCCATGTGTGGGCATGGTTGTCAGGCATCAGTAATATGGTTGCAGATGTGCAGGGGTGTTCATCCATATACCCCTTCTGTGACCGGTGTCACACATTCCACATTAGGGTATATTGTGTATACACCTCAGTGACGCAGGTCACATTCCACATTAGATATGTATTGCATGTGAACATAGTCAAGGCTATGAACTGTGTCAGTAGCTCACACTATATAGCTATTGTGAAGTCACATGATGCCCTGCAATGCCTATGCACATCAGCTCAATGTGCAGAATGTCCCTGCATATTTGTAGGGTGGACAGACAACATTGCATCAGCTGAAGGCCCATGTTAGTATAACACATCCCTGCATTGGGACACCATTACCGTACTGTAGATTGGAAAGGACACCATTGTGTTACACATGTATGCATGTCATTCAACACGTCAGCAGAAGACATGATTGGCAAGGTCATATGCCACACAGCAGGCCAGTGTACTGTAAACCTGTGCTGGTCTGTGGCACCATTGCAAAGTAGGGACAGCCATGTCAAACATGTGTGTACAGCCACATGCACAATGTCTACACTCAGCTCAGGGGTAGGCAGAATAGTGTGGAACAGACATGCACTGCTTTGGGAGAGATATGCAAGCTAGGGCTCAGGCAAACATAGTATGCAGTCGACATACCATACTGCTCATGTCCTCACACACAGGGGCTGTGGCCAACACAAAGCATCAGTAGCAGATGTACAAAGGTCAGTGATGGTCTGTTAACATGTGGTGTATGTTGAACACACCATGACAGTGCTGTGCAATGGTGCAAAGTGCATGCATTGTGTTGCAGGTATGGGGCATAGGCTACTAACACAAATGGTGCAATACAAGTATGTATGCTAACCACCACTATAACTGTGTAAGTTGCATGTCATCTGCTATAACACATGCATGCTGTTGTGTGCAACTGAGGGATGTATAAATACCATTATAATTGTCTAAGCTGAAACTATAATTGTTTAAGCTGAATGCATTCTGCCATATCACCTGCATGTAGTGTCTCTGTGTGTGCGTGTGTCTGTGTGTGTCTGTGTGTGTCCATGTGCATCTGGTATAACTTGTAATGTACAGTTAGTCTTCCCCTCACAGGTGTTGATGTAGGTGTGTTGCCCTCCTGCGGTCCACCTGATGTTAGTGTCCCCACAGACTCTAGCAGTGATGATGATAGTATGACTGAGGCACAGGCAGGGTTGTCAGGGGCTGAATCTCTGCCATTGGTTGCCATTCCACCTGTCCCCCTCTCATCCTCACACACAGTTCCCCTGCCTGCACATGCCCCATCACTACTGGCCATAGAGGAAGGACAGTTTGCGGGTGGTAGCATTGAACAGGAAAGTGTGGTGACTATGGAAGGTGTGCCTGCACACCATGATCCCAGTCAACAGACTGGTGATGTCCCACACAGGCATGTGCCCAGCACTGCTCGTAGGACCACCACTGGCCAACATGCCCCTGTGAGACAAAGCACATCAGCTGGAGTCACCAGACGCATGTTTCGGGCTGGAATGGAGGCACAGGCACACGCTGAATGGCACAACAAAAAGTCTGAGGCTTCAGAGGGCTGCTGTCCGTTCATTAACAGACAACATCCAGGCACATGCAAATGCTCACCATCACCTTGCAGATGTTTTGGATAGACTATTGGGTGACATGGTGGGAGTCCTTGACCGTGGCATGTCAATCCTCTAGCATGGAATGTCTGTGCTGGAACATCTGGTGAGAGTGGAGTGTCGGGCACGTGGATGTAGGTCAGCTACATCACCTGTTGAAGGTCTACATGAACATGCTACTGCCATGCCCACTCCCATAGTGGCCGTAGCAGCAGCAGTGCAGCTGGTGCTGTGCAGTCCACACCCTGAAACAGCAGGCCACATGCACATGGTCCTGGATTGTCCCAATAGGGACATGATTCCAGTGGACGTGTCAGATGGTACCCAATCTGGACCTCTGCCTGGTAGTGCCCATGCAACCCCTGGCAGGAGCAGATCAAGTGGCCAGACACCATGAACTGTGAAACTTGCCTTGTATAGTCTGCAACCGTCAATAATAGCCCTGTGTAGGCCAGCCACATGCCAGACCTGTGTGCATGCATACACACAATCTGGAAACAAATGTAGGGCACCTCAACACACACGCATAACATCCTCACATGCCCAATATCATCACAGACCCTAACACACACATGATGTCATCCAATGGCACAGCCTAGGCCTCTGAAACATCATCACCCTGTGCATATGATGATGCCTGTGTCACACCCCTGTCATCCACACCATCAGTGCAGGGACATGTTCATATGGTCTGATGCACAGAGTGAACATGCTAGGTAGACAATTGTAGATTAATATTGTTGAGTAGTGTTGACAGGCAGTAGACATACCATGTATTGCAGTTTTAGAATGCATTTTGTACATTTGACAGTATGTATCATGTGTAACACTAACAGCATGTTGATCTTGACGTTCTGCTTTCCTCTTTCAGGTGTAGTTGCATGTGCAGGGGGATGTTGGTGTTTGCGGGTGTCCCATATACACATGCTGACTACCCACAGGTCAGTATGACAACACACGCATGCACTTTGTAGCTTCCACATCAGTTTTATTCTCCGATGTTTCAATTATGTTTACTTTTCTAATGATCCAAGAGCATGATAGCTGTGTAGTAATCTACTGTGTTCAGAGCTGTCACATCACAGGTATAGTTACCTGGAGTGCGGAGGGAGTAAAAGAGTGGTATGCCGGATGACAAGGGTAAAGGCCACTGGAAATAGTGGCTTCTCATTGGGAAGCAGTAATACCCACTGCCATGACAGCATGCAGACACACCCACACGCACAGGTATTCACAGACACAGTAACACACTCTGACACACACACACACACAGTTGCCAGTGTTAGGATGAGAGCCCCCTGCCTATGTGCATATCATTATAGTACTACGCAATTACAAGACACACCACAGAGACTACACCATGTACAGGTAGTTGGAATGGCCCAAAATAGAGGACATCGACAGGGATACTACAGAGCAGTGAGTATATGTGGAGAGGAGGGTCCATCAGTAGGCTATGTAACAACAGGTCACACCCCAAGGTGTACATGTTAACGGGTGGTTAGTATGCCCATCTATGATTGATATTAATAGGGATGCTAGATTGCATTGAGTGGATGGGAGGAGGGGGCATTAACATTTCACTATGGTAAAATACAGCCTAACTCCAGGAACCGGACAGCCATACATACACATACACACATTCACAAAGATATACACCTATGTCACACACAGACACTTTACATGTGAGAGGTTTAACCACCTGCCTATGCCTTTCCTTCTACACTTCACACTGTACTGGTGTCAACAGTGTTCAGTAGAGTGATAACATGTGGGATGCATTTCCAACCATACGTGACATATATGGACACACACCCACATGTGCCAGTATTGTAAATCAAACACCTGCCTATCTCATGATAGGTACTACAGAAGTACAGCACTATTGCATCCGGTACAGTGCTTACTATTTCCTTTGAAAACTGTGCTGATATATGCACAATTTATGCACAGGGCAGGTATTACTGTTACACACATTATTCCATTTCATGCTCCTACAAACTGTTACTTGACAGTGCCATGGTAAAGCCAGGGCACTGTAATGGTCAACAGTGAGCACATCATATTTGCCACACACACCACATGTGTACTGGAAGAGTGCCAGCAATGTGCTCTGTTACAGCTAGGCAGTACACTCATTCAAGCATTTGCGAGGTCTGTGGCTTATAAACATCTCACCCCAGCATGTACTGGCTATTGTGGTACTAAGGCTAATGTCCAGACAGCACACAGCATGCATGGCTTGCAATTGTTGACATGGGGTATATGTAGGAGCTGTGGCCACACATGGCTGTACATGTCATGAACATATCACCTGTGACTACAAAGGAACATACAGAGCAGAGCTGGATTTCCCCTGAGTCTGTCAATACAGGCCTTGTGTAGGTCCTATGGTCCTGTTATTTGGGTATGTTTGTAGGCACTGCATTAGGTGGACATGTCTAAAGATAAATACCACATGGGGTTTTGTATGATATAGGTGTCACGGGTGACCAGTCGAGAAGGGATATTACCTCTGTCAACATAGATATCGAACCTTATGTACTGTTAGCATACTATCTGCCATGTGCATGTGTGTAAAGACTGTAGCCACTTGTATGTAGAAAGGAAAATGAAAGCTATGGTAATGTAATTTATATTGTATGAGTGTGGGATGTACATATCCAGGGCAGGAACAGTTAGGTCATATCCAACCATGAGGGTGTTGTTTACTGGTGTACAGCAACAGTCGACCGTGTTAATGCTAACAACATCCGAGGGACCCTGGTATGTGTACAACTGAGCTGGTTACAAACAGTGGTATTATTGCATAACACATTATGCAGCTGTGTCTGTACATGGGTACTTTGCACAGTTGATGTAGGCCTAGGTACAGTCCACCACCTAGAATGGTCCATACCACTGTTACGGCCCACATATCTGGATCTGAGTTATATGGTGGTAGTGCAACTGTGCACTACAGAGCCTTCAGCCAGGTGTTCCTCATTGCACAGATGTCAGTATTCCCCATTGTAGGGTCTACATTGAGCAAATGGGTTACTAAAGCCACACATCTAGCACTGGTTAGCATAAGCATCCAATGCAATTGTCATATAGGTGTCAGGGTGTTACTTCTGTGTGTAGGACATTTGCCTTGGAATGCAGCTATATAGGTAAATGTGACCTAGGTATTATCCACACACACGTGTAACATGGATGCATGTGCTCTGTGTTTAAGGCTCATCGTTCGGTCATGACAGCCCGGAATGACAGACACTAGACAACCTCATAATAACAGCAGGACATTAGCACATTGTTTTGGTCTAGCAGTTGCCACCCATACCATGACATCACTGCGCGTAGCATTAATGTGCTTGGCAGCAAATGCCTCATGTAAGGTGATGGACAGCAGAACTTGTGTATATGACCAATGTGAGATATACCTAGAGTAGCAGTCCTGCTAATAATAACAACTACTAACACAACTGGGAGAGGTCATCTTGACACCTGCACCTCAGTACCATTACACAAGGTGGCTCACACATTATGCTTGCAAATGCCACTGTTCCACGTATAATGCCACTGTCCATGACCTGCTATCAGTGTATGCCTTTCAAGGCAGCAAGGTGTGTGACATGCTGTAGGTAGCATCCGCCTGTGCGACCCAGGTAACCTATTGACTGTCATGTCCACACATGCATGAATGTGTATACATAACATATATATGTCAGTACTTCATGTACATTTATGCATGTGCATCACACAGCAGAGACAGATGCATCATTTACGGGCCACATACAGGTATCAGGTAGTAAACCAGTATGATGTGCATATATACTGACAGATACAATGTACCTAGCTGTAAACCTGTGTGTTTACAATAGGAGTCCATTTCAATGTGTTCTGTACATGTAAGTGTTTGAACATGCACACTGTGGCCTTCAGTGGTTCGAATCGGAGTGCATCCCAAACAGCCCTGTGCTACTAAATGTATGAGTGTACCCACTGCCACTTTGTGTAATTTGAGTCAGTGCATCCAACAAGCCCTTTGTTAATAAGTGCATGAGCATGCCCAGTATAGCCTTGTGTAGTTGTAGTCATAGTGCATCCCAAATGGCCCTGTGCTACTAAGTGTATGAGCATGCCCACTGTAACCCTGTATAGTGATAGTAGTTGTCCATTCCACAGATGGCCATACTTCAGTTTAGGTTCCTGTAGTGCTACAACTATACCGCTCAGTCCTACCTGCAGATGATGTGTCTTGTTTGTGCATACAGGTTGTAATGGACACCTACTTTAAAACACACAGGTCTACAGCTATGTACTTCGTGACTGTCAGTCTACCTGTTGTTGTCCTCAATCGTAGAAGGGCAGTCTGACTGCTTTGGAATATGTAACCTCTGTGGCGTGTCTCGTAACTGCGTAGTACTGTAATAGTAATCTGTAGATAGGCAGGAGTTCTGATCCCACTACTGGCAACTGTGTGTGTGTGTTTGTGTGTGTGACAGCAAATGCCTAAGTGTATGTGCCAGCAAATGTGTGTGTGTGTGTGTGTGTGTGTGTGTGTGTGTGTGTGTGTGTGTGTGTGTGTCTCAGCAAATGCCTGAGTGTGTGTGTCAGCAAATGGCCGAGTGCGGTTGTGTGTGTATTTGTGTCTGCATCCTGTCATGGCAGCAGGTTGTGCTGCATTCCAAAGAGATA
Source organism: Protopterus annectens (assembly GCF_019279795.1). NCBI lineage: Eukaryota > Metazoa > Chordata > Ceratodontiformes > Protopteridae > Protopterus > Protopterus annectens. Next base: position 1,833,599,732 of record NC_056729.1, read on the forward strand.
CCTCCTTTTGCACTGGCCTTTATCCTTTTCAACTGCTAAACCTCTCCCCCCCCCTCCCCACTGCAAGTAATCAGTCCTGTGATGTCACCCAGCTCAGAAGTAGAATCAGAGTAAGTGTAATTATGTGTGTTCTGTGGCACATACCCCAACTGCATACCACTGTACTAGTTACCTTTACATAGGCAAGACGTGTATGCACAATACTGGCAAGTGTGTGCATGTTTGTGTGTGTGACTACCCTGTAGCCAGGCATACACATATGGAATGTCTTTTAGCACACCACGGTAGCCATCTGTGGTGACCAGTGTCTACAAAGTATTACATAGTTAGGAATGGTAAAGAATACATAGTCAAGCATGACTACAGTTGGGTATGTTATTTTCCTGTACCACTGTCGAGCAGTGACACAAAAGTGGTCGTTAAGGTGTAGGTCCATGCCCATCATTCCCCCACCCTAACTCCACAATTCCCGGGGTAGATTACATTAGACATAATTCCCCACCCCAAACTTCACATACACAACAACCATCCCTTCTCTGGTGAGCTGCGTATGATTTAAATGTTATAACACAAGAGATGTCTCTGTTTTGTGTACATGTCAGATCCTTTGGAACCCTTCTGTGTCACAAAAGGCATTCAGACGTGTGTATATATGTGTGTGTACATGTAGTTATGACAGTTGTACAGATGCAGACCTGTCTGTTTCACAAAGTACACTACATTTAAGGGTACTGTACATATGTACACAAATTGACTGTCCCATTTGTTTTCAGTACCATGGAATACCTGTAGTAGGATGTGCATTATAGACTCCATGCAATATGTATACAACCCAGATGGCTCAGTGGTATATCCAGTGACCTCAGTGTGCATGGTCCAGGGTTCAATACCTGCAAGCCTTGTTGATACTGTCAATTAGAACTGCATAAGACACTTAAGCAATTGTAATCAGGTGTAAATGTGTTTTCGTGACAGTAAGCAGCGGGTACACGCAGGTAACAGACATGTACAACCCATAGTAGTACACTTGGAATGCCCTCCTTTGACAATCCTGCTGATGTCACCCACCTTCGAATACACCTCTGGGACTGCTGTAACCCAGTAATCTCCATGGCTCATGGTGTAACTGCGAAATTCTGTAGTGTGTTAAACTAGTTTGGTAGGTGTTCTAATCCCAGACAGGTCAAGTGTGTGCATGTGTGTGTGTGTGTGTGTGTGTGTGTGTTGCTTGTGTAAGAAACTATGCTTTTAGAATATGCACACACTTTACAATTCACATGACCACCTTTGGCAATCCTGCTGATGTCACCCACCTAGAAATACACCTCTAGGACTGCTGTAACCCAGTATTCTCTGTAGCGCTTGCTGTAACTGCGTATTGCTGTAGTGTGATAAACTAGTTAGTTAGGGGTTCTATTCCAAGAGAGGCCAACTGTGTATGTGTGTGTGTGTGTGTGTGTGTGTGTGTGTGTGTGTGTGTGTGTCTGCCTGAGACAAGAACAATGCTTTTTAGAGTATGCACACACTACAATTCATATGACCACCATTGACAATCCTACTGAGGTCACCCACCTAAGAATACACCTCTAGGACTGCTGTAACCCAGTATTCTCTGTAGTGCGTGCTGTAACTGCGTATTTCTGTAGTGTGATAAACTAGTTAGGTAGGGGTTCTATTCCAAGAGAGACCAACTGTGTGCGCGTGTATGTGTCCGAGAAAGTAACAATGCCTTTTAGAGTATGCACACTCTTTACAATTCACATGACCACCTTTGGCAATCCTGCTGATGTCACCACCTAGACCTACACCTCTGGGACTGCTGTAACCCAGTAATCTCCATAGCGCATGCTGTAACTGCGTAATGCTGTAGTGTGATACACTAGTTAGGTAGGGGTTCTATTCCAAGACATGGCAGGTGTGTGTGTGTGTGTGTGTGTGTGTGTGTGTGTGTGTGTGTGTGTGTGTGTGTGTGTGTGTGTGTATGTGTTTGACTGTCAGAGCCTGTGTGGAGGTGGCTGTGAGTGCCTAACCACTGGACATGTTGGGGAGTGGATTTTGAAGTGTTCCTATATGGTGTCCATCTTATATGTCACAATGTCCACCTCACGAGGCGTACTGATGTCAAGTCAGCCAAGGGACTGTGTTGGCAAGCCATACCCCTACATCTGGCAAAAGGCCTGGTGAACAAAGCATGCAACCCTACTATTACCAGGAATATGTCCTGAACCCATGTGTCATACACAAACACATTTGCCTAGAATATCCCGCTATGTTGCTAGTACCCTGCACATTGATGACAGATAGTAGGCATGGTGTGATTGCAGTGGGCTGCTAAGGGCATGGCACCCTGTACAACCTGTAAAACAGGCACATAATTGTGGACAATGTGCCTTCACTATGTTCCCCATTGGATGCCTGCAACATATGTGGTGCCATCAAATGTGATACACAGAGGGCATACAATGCCTTACACATGTGCCCTGTATGGACCAATGCCACTGACACCGGGGAATACCTGTATCATGCTATCAATGCAGGTGCATGGTCAACCTGCTGTCTATAAGCAGGTCCTGCCACACCAGGCCAGCACTGGCATATCAGAGGATAACAGTCTGTGTACACATGTGCCAGCCAAACCAGGTACACCTGTACATATCACTGTACATTATTTTGGGAAGTGCACATCCCAGGCAATGTCCATGTCAAGGACTATCAAACACAGACATGGCATGCATTGCAAAGCTATGGCCATACACAATGGTAACCAGGATGTCAGGACAGTTCATACAATTCCCATCTGTGTGGGACATTGCAGACACTAAACCCCTGTACCACACTGCACACCACTGTCAGGTGGCGTGATGCCAAATATTACCCCTCACCCAGCCTTGTACAGCCATCTTGCACAGCCAACCACTACACACCCATGAAGCAATGGACACATGCATGTCAGTACTGGCATCCTGTGTCTGCGTGTGGGGTATGATGCTCCCAACCACAGTCACTCCCAGTATAACTCCCATTAGCATACTGACAGATGTCAAACACGTTCACATGCCCTAGCCCACAGAACCTCCGGATATCCCCTGTGGTGCATGTGGTACCTGTGCATTACTGCAGTGTGGCAAATTAAATAGTTTGGAAGTGTATTTGTGGGCCTGGCAAAGAGCGTCAATCTGAGTCCTTTACAGTGTGGTTGTGTTAATGACATCCGTTCAAGTGGACAGCCATGTGTGCTACACCTAATGTATGTCTACTATATCTCTGTTGCAGATGTCGCTCACCAGCACACATATATGTTCTTACAGCATACCAACATGTCAGCTTTGTGGCACATGGAGTAACTGCTTGTAATATTAATGACTAGTCAGTCAGGGGTTTGAACCCCAGTACTAGTAGGTGTGTGACAGACAATGCTTAGGTTTTAGTCTCCAAGCCCTTCTCTGATGTACTTTGCCTCTGTCTGTCCCTCCCACACACTATCTAGTGGATGCGGAGATATACACCTGCTCAGCAGCAGCTTGTGTTTTGTAAGTGATGGTCATGATCAGGTGATGGCCTCTGCACCTATTGCAGTCCTCCTCTAGCCGACTGCATGTGGAACAGCTGTGATGATGTTCCCATAGCCAATCGCATGAAAAAAACAATACAATATCTAGGAACTTCATGTTCATGTTTGCCCATGACAGTCGCTGTGAGTGGTACCTGGATCTGGTGTTTGGTAAACGGCATCACAGATGATATCTGGATGTTCCTCAAACATACACAATGGAAAATAGCCTAAAGACAGGAGGGTGATGTGCCAGACCTGACTACAGCATGTAAGTGTAGCTGTACTTCATTGAGACTACTGCCTGTTTAACAAGTGTGTGGTAATGGCTATTCTGCATGTTTTAAAACTGACAAGACAGTGCTCAATTTGTGAGGGACCCCCATCTGTAGGACCATCTGTGGACTGGTCAGTATGTGTGGAACCATTTGTTTCCTATGTTACTCACTGAACACACATCTGTGAACTGCAGGAGCATAGTGTGAGGACTGCAGTCAGTACAAGGTGATAGTGATGAGTTGCTGCCATCGCATCCCTGATTGGACATGTGTCACATGAAACAGTGGTGACAGACACTGTCTGGGGTTCTCAGTGACATGCCAATAATGGGCCACTGTTCATAGCTGCAGTTACAAGTCTTCTACACTTTGTACAGATGTCATGCAGTATATATGCATGTGTTGTGCTCCCTCTGCAAATGTATACCATCTGTTGTGTTGGGTTGATGGTCATATCTATGCATACTGTTATAAGTAAGCCTAAATGCTGTTGACTATTACTAAGCCATATCTGTGTTTAAACTGCAACACCATAGGCTGTATGGGTTTGGAGGTCTCGGAAGAACCTCCTGTCCCACTTTAGCTGGCCATGGCACCGGGCACCAGCACATCTGGGGCCCAGCCTTGGACCTCCACCTCTGTTGGCTCTGCACCACCTTCTGGTGGTACCACCACTGAGGATGTGGCTTGTCCCCCCCGGGAGCAGATCCAGACAGGAACATGTCTGCTGTCTCACAGTCCTGGACGTGGTGCATAGGGGGGATCAATAAGGAGTTTCAAGGCCAGATACACCAGCTCAAGGGCAGAGTGTCATATTTACAAGGTGAAGCTGCCCTTCTTAGACAGCCCCCAGCACTGCCACCTTTGCAGCTGTTTGGGGGCAGTGGTGGCTGCCCATGACTGGGGACCTCCGTCCCACTGTTTCCATCTGGGGGCTCATGGGCTTGTGACAGCCGAACTCCCTTCCCCTATCCGAGGTGTATCCACCCACGTGTCATATACCGACCCTGTATGCTGTCTTGTCTGCCATCCTGCCCTACCTATCCTCCATGAGCATACCTACTCTCCTTCCCCAATATCCCACACTCACCCTACGGAAACAAAAGGCCAATCGGTTCCTAGAACATTTGCCCCATACATAGCTGTCAATTTCACACGTGTCCACTGGACACATGTAACCCTTTTAATATGCATCACAACATACTCCAATTGTCCTCACCCCTGTCTCTCAGGCACATGATCCTAATATGCACATGACTCCTAAATGTTCCAGGTACACGTGATGCGGACGACCCCATTGCACACACAACACTACCGGTCCCTCTATGGTTACACCATTTACCTTTATCATGATGATGATGTCGCACACAGCACCTTGCAAGAGTACTGTTCTCACATAATAATTGGCGTGCTTGTCCAATGTACAAATGTTTGTGTGTATGAATGACATATGTCTGTCTGAGGGAGTCTTGATATTACATAGGACAACACCACTACATAATGCAGACGTTGCTGGTGTTTTCCTTTTTATTCCTTTGTAATGCTTTGTCACATGGGATGTTCCTGATATATCTATATATATGCATGTATCTATATCTGAACATAAACACTCACACATACATCTATATGATGGAATACATTTCCTATACTGTTGAATGACTGCGCTGGATGATATGTTTGTGAGAAGGTCCGATGTCTGTATATCTGCCATGGCTTAGTGGTAAATCACAACAGCTGTGTGTGCAGGGTCCTGGTTTTGAGCCTTGCAGAGGCAGTTTATTTTGTTGCTGGGCAGAACAAGGTTGTTGGATATGGAGTGATTAAGGCACACTAAAGCAGTTGTGAGCAGGTGTGTGTGGGTTTGCACAGAACTAGGCAATGCTAAGCTCTGGTTACAGTTTCTTACACTCAAGTTAGCCTCTACATTGCTTTACCAGTGTAATACTCGCATACCGGCAGCCAAACAGGCTTACACCCACTTGTCCCGTACTTGCAAATGCACTGCATTTGTTATTTGCATCTGACACACACCCCTGGGTGGGAGTGAGGACTATGATATTACCTTGTGATGCCTATTACATCAGATTACATGCCTACAGTATTGGGAATGGCTGCCCATTAGGCGACAGCATGCTGTTCGACTGTATGGAATCCACAGTCTGTCCAGAGTTTGATTCATATTATTGGTGTGTTCCTCTTACAATCTGCACCTGTCTGGCTTATACATGGGAACTGACACTCTTCAATACAAACAAGTAATTGGGTTTTGGAACCCACATCCTTCAGCCAAGTCATGCTACTGCATACCTAATATTCTATCATCTTTCTAAGGTTGTCAGTGGAATATGTGCTTTCTGTCCCTATCAGACCTCTCGTACGATTGGGGAAACATACAAACTGAATCAGGGACAAGGCATAACAACATCAGGGACACATTTAAATTATTGGTGCTATTAACCTGACACATTTGACAGACTCAGAGCATATGAATTCATACACATTTTCTGAGGTAAATGATGTTTATGACTCTTAATTGTTGTTATTCATCACGTGTAATTCACCACCTTTCCTCCAAAATGTCACTAATTTTAGGAGGGATTAAGTGGGATAGAGTTAGAAATTAAGTCGAAATCAGGGACATCCCTGGAAGTCGGGGACAGTTTAAAGGTATGGTCCCTATTTGTTCCCCCAATGGTTTATGTCCTGTCCAGTGGATTTGCTTTTAGGGGTTGAGAGTTATGGGCATCAGCTATGCCCATTTCGGAATATATATTACTTACATCCCTGGGGCAGTCCTAATAAGACTGCGCCAGCCAACACCTGCAAGCCTATGCCCATAATTGCACACCCATAGTTCCCCCACCTGCCTGTCCTCTGCAGCACTCTTCCTTACTGTAGGTGCAGGTAGGGTATAAACACACCACTACATACTGCCCACTCTCCCCGTGTCGGGACCCATGTCATACGTTGTGTCGACCCATGGGTTATCAGGCTTGCACAACATACTGGTCTGTGTACATCTACAGCCTGGTTTGAGGAGTCATTACCGGGACTGCCTCCAATGATCATTAATTTTTGGTGTCCCACAAGGGACATCTAGGTCTATGTTTCAAGATTAGACCTGGCAGGTCTCTCTCACTGGTAGTATCCTGCCGGTGGTCTGGGAAGCAGTGGTGTGTTTACTTTTATTGAGTGTCTATGTCTCACCGGCCTAGCTGGGGGGGGTGGGGGGTTGATGCTTCTTGTTACACGTTTGTTTACTGGACCCCTCACTCCCATATGCACAGCTTGTGAACATAGGTAACTCAACTGCTGTATCATATCCCAGCTATATACATGTGTATATTTACAATCATATATATATATATATATATATATATATATATATATATATATATATATACACACATTACTATATACAGATATCTGTATATGTATGCATACATGTATATTTATATTTTGCTGCATATATATATATATATATATATATATATATATATATAACATATGGGTCTATGGGTGTCTGCATATGTATATATTTATATGTGAGTATGTATCTGTATTTTGCCTCTGTATGTATACATTTGTACACTGTAGAGGGAGAGGCTTATCTCTGTCATTATGGGTAGATATACACACACATACCTCTACATATATACATCTACATCTGGTTATTCCATTCCTTGTCATATAGATTACACTTTGCTGCAGTGGGACTCGTAGTGGGTGTGGCTGCTCGTTGGGCGACACCTCTGCCCATTGAATACATTCGCTTACATCCCTAGGGCTGTCCATATAGGCCCACATCAGCCAACACCTGCACACCTACACCCATAAGTAGCTACCCATAGTTCCCCCACCCGCACCTCCTCAACAGCACCCATCCTTACTCTGGGTCCTGGTCTGTTCCAGACACACCACTACACGCTGCCCACTCTCAACTTCACGGGACCCATTTCATACAATTGTCTCGGCCCATTGGACATCAGGCTTTCCCACCCTTGTATTCAGAGTATGTATACACCCCAGCCAGAATGTTCAGTCTATCACCTTCTTTTGGTCTTGCCAATTTTTGGGGTGTCCCGCAAGGGACACTCCTGTGTTCCAAGATTAGAATTCACAGGTGCACTGTGTACCCCCCCCCCCGAGTATCCTGCCTGTGGTCTGGTGAGCAGTGGATTCTTTACATTGTTTGTGTGTATGTTTCCTGTGTCCGGCTTGGGGGGGGGGGGGGTGGAAGGTCATGCTACGTGTTTCATGTTTCTTGCTTGGGCCCTCACTTCCATTGGCATAACCTGTGAACATATGTCATTCATGTGTGCTGTTTCCTATCATAGCTGTATATCTACGAGCACACACACACACACACACACACATATATATATGTGTGTGTGTGTATATATATATATATATATATATATATATATATATATATATATACATATATATATATATATATCACATGTGTAATATATACATACACAGGTATATGTCTGCAAATATATATATATATATATATATATATATATATATATATATATATGTATGCGTGTCTGTAAAGCAATGAATACCCTGCGCAAACACACTTACACATGCTTACTGGTGTTTATATATGCTTGAACCTGCTTACTAGTGCCTTACTCATTATGACACTGACACTTCGCTCCAGTTAACTTTTAATTGATATTTTGCAGGTTACAGTGGACAGATGTCACAATATGTTCATGTACAGATTACCGATGGTAAATGGTATGTGATGCAGTGGGATTTGGTACAGGAATGTCTGTTCGTTAGGCGGTTGCTCTAACCAATACACTATTGCTGTGCTGCTTCATTTGCATATATACCCATATACCCATGGTTCCCGATTCCCCAAACACACACCCCAACGCCTCCCTAACACTGCAGTCATCCATTCTCCAGTTGGATTCGAGGTGTATCCACACTACTACACATTGGCCACTCCCTACTCCTATAGCCCCATCCCATCGGTTGACTCACTCCACGTATCGTATGATACTCCAGAACGCAACACAAGTACACTGTAGTTGGTGAAGCAGACTTCTTTCTTTATTGCATTCTGGTACCTCGGCCTTCGCCTTCTCAAGGAATACATTCATCTTGCATATCACCACACCTTTTATATCCTTAACCATGTGAAATTAACATAATTAAATGCAATCAAACAATTAATTAAACCATTCAACAACCATTAAGTGAACCTATTTAAATAACTTAATGAACATTGCTAAGAACATTATCAAATACATTGTTCCCATATATTAATGCCTAAAAACTTCAAAAAAACTTTTTAAATAAACATTAAGTACAAAAAAGCATTTTTGTATACTTTAGCACTAATATAATGAATGAAATTTAATTCTAGACATTATAATGAATAATATATGACCCCATGTTTGCTCTATGAATCTATACCAAACAATATATATAAATATATTTTTGTAAATATAGTTTTAAATATTAGATTTTTCTTTTATTTAATTAATTATAAAATTGTAGAAATATTTTTGTTTTTGTTTTTACCAGAAATTATCTTTACCTTATTGCTTTTTAATGTACAATGTTCATATTTCAAGGTTCATACCATTAGGAAAGTGAGTTTTGTAATTCAAAATAAATTTGGACTCCATTTCCAATAGTCTATTATGGAATCCTGCATCGCCCTCTGCATTTATTGGCCTTCCTAACACACTATATATAAATCCTTCTGATGTCCCCTTATGGAAGTCCACAAAATGTTTAGCCACAGGGCTCTCCAGTCTTTTATGCCTGATGTCGCCCAAATGTTCCATGATTCTCAATTTTACTTTTCTGGTAGTTTGACCAATATACCTATTTTGCTTACTACAACCACACCCTATGATATACACTACTCCTACCGAATTGCAATCATAATATTCTAAAGCTTTATAATTCACATTGTTGATCTTTGTACCATCTAAATTCCTAACTTTACTGCAAATTTTACACTTGCCGCATCTATATGTCCCTACCTTTTCTGTTCTGATGTTGTCACCCAAACTATGCCTAGTGTTCAAAATCTCTTTTAAATTGGGATATCTGCCATACGAGAAGATGATTTTACTGGGGAAAAGATTCCCCACTCTGTCATTTCCCAAAACTATTGGCCACAAATTTAGAACTGTTTCCCTTAAAATCTCAGAAAAATGGGAAAACTTGGTAACAAAAAATAACTTCTCTTGCTTACTAAATTCTAATTCAGTACTTCCTGACCAACTTCCTTTGAAAACGTGAGGACTTAAATGCTTATTTCTGACTGTTTTCCTGTCAGAACAATCCAAACATTCAGGTGTTATCAGGCCCAATTCCTTCTCAACCTTTATTCTTGCTGATTTAATAATAGCCACTGGATAACCTCTCAGACTTAATTTGCTTTCTATTTTGTCGAATTCATTTCCCACCATAGTCAGATCAGGAATATTAGCCCCAATACGTTTGAATTCCCCTGAAGGTAAAGAGTTTAATACGGACCCGCTGTGCATGCTGGAAGCATGCAAAAAATTATCAGCGGCTGTCTCTTTATAAAAAGGTTTAAACTGAATCCTGTTATTAAATCCTACATAGAATTCAACATCCAAATATTGTATACTCTTACCCCCTTTGGTATACGTGAAATCCAAACCGCATGGATTTTTCTTGATTTCTGAAATGAATGTGTCAAAATCTGAGGGATCACCCCTACACAAAAAAAGAAGATCGTCAATGTATCTTTTATATTTAACCACCTTCGTCCTGAAAAAATTGTTTGTATAAATGAAGGAATTTTCAAAATGGGCCATAAAAAGGACAGCATATGAGGGTGCATAAGGTGCCCCCATAGCTGTCCCTTCTTTTTGCAGAAAAAATTCTCCCTCAAACTCAAAACAATTATGAGTTAGACAGAACTCCAAAAGTTGTATAATGTAATTGGTTCTCGGGCCTTCCCCCAACATCTTTTCTATGGACACCAAACCCCAATGCTTATTAATGCTTGTATACAGCGACTTTACGTCTACACTTGCCCAGTAAAAATCTTGTTCCCAGAACATATTTCTCATATCTTCACTTACTTCACTGGTATTTTTGACATGGGCTTGTACCTTATGTAAATGTTGTTTTAACACTGAATCCAAGAAAATTCCTACGTTCTGCAAATATGAGCCCTTCCCTGAAACTATGGGGTGACCTGGTGGATTTCTTAAATCTTTATGAACTTTAGGAATAATAAAAAACCTGGCATTCCTTGGGTTCTCTATATACATCCTTTTCACATCTTTAGATGTAAAAAATCCTAACCGTTCACCTCTTTCTAGGACTTCTAATAATGCAGAGTTGAAATCCTTTAGCCTATTAGAAACCAACCTAGTATAGATCTTATCATCATTTAAGAGCTCTAACGCCGCCGTGTTGTACCTGTCTCTGCATAAAATCACCCAGTTACCCCCTTTGTCAGCTTGGGTAAAAACTAAATGTTTATTACATTTTTTCATAGCTGATAGAGCATACCATTCATTCTTGTTTAAATTATACAATTTTTTGCTTTTTACAAACTTTTCATATTCATACTCTAGCTGCTTGAATAAAGTTTTCTCAAAAACTTGTAGAGCTACACTATTTCTAGGCACATTGAATTTACTATCGTAGGGCATTCTTGGCACGTCAAATCTACCATAACCCGTGTCAAACCCTTCATCATTCACATTTAATGCATTTTCTTCATCAGTGAAAATATCTACCAAATCATTCTGGTGCAAAGAAATGTCCATTAATGAACTGTCCAGAATAGAGTCTGTAGTGTCATTCAGTCCGGTTTACTCCACGTATCCTCAGAACTCCCAAACATTTAGTCCACAAACATTGGTGACATTAGTGACCAAAGGAATACTATTCCCAATGTTTGGGTCGTCCCACATGGGACACGCATGTGTTTATGTCAAGATTAGACTCTATACTTCATTACATCCTTACTCCTGTTAACATGCCACTACAATAAATTAATAAGTATGACTATGTGGTAATGCACACGTTACACATGAGAGCCTAATTATGTACGTGTTTGGCGTATTTCTTTTACAAATAGACCGGTTTAGTAATTGGCAGATCACAGAAATGATTTTGTGTGTGGGAAAGTCCTCACATTTGATTTTTTTCGGCACAGACTTCGGACATTGTACACACTTCTGCGTTTCAGCAGTTTTGTCCCGTCCCTCTTCTGCACAACCTATTATTCTATCTACTGTCAAGGTTTGTAAGGGCACATTCATGTTATTTATGTCTGAAAATGGAATGAATGTGTTACAGAGAATGTACTTCTACATATTGATGTTTGCATGTGTGTTTGCATATATACTTATAACAAACTCACTGACCTCCACGGGGCGGTCCAATTAGAACCAGCCCATCCAACCCTGGCAAGCCTGGCTCCATAATTTCATACCCATAGTTCCTCCACCCCACCTGTGTTCAACATACACGCATACCATCGTTTGTCCACTTGTTATCATAGCCATGACACACCTCCACACATTACCCTCTCCCGAGCGTTAGGGGCCCTACATGTATGTTGTCCCAACTCATGTATTCTCAGGCTCTCCTACCATTTAGTCCTTGAACATACCTGCTCTTGCTTTTGTAATGGTCGGATGGCCAAATGGTCTATCAATTTTTGGGAAGTCCCATCAGGGACTACCCTCTGTGTGTAAAGTAGACTTAGCAAATCAGTAATATCCTGCTTGTGGTGTGAGTAGCAGTGCTTTGCTCACTCCTGCCCAGCTTGATATGACATACACTGACAGCGCTATATAATACTGGGGTTGCTGTTGATTTCCTTCTCATTCCTTTTGTCTGCTTTATTATGTCGTTCTTTCTTCGTGTGTGTATATATATATATATATATATATATATATATATATATATATATATATACATACATTATATATCTGTATATACTTGTATATATTTCCTGTGCTGGGCACTGCTTAGATCCACGCAAGCGCACTCAGACTTGCTTACTGGTACTTATATGTGTTTACTGCTGCTTATTTGTGTTTACACCTGCTTACTAGTACATTATTCATTATGACAGTGCCACTTTGCTTGAATGATATTTAAGTTAAATATCTCATATGATACTCATGTCGATTTTAAGGCAAAATGACATTCATTCCACATGGAAAATGATATGTACTATTGTTGGGCTCAAACTGTGAATGCCTGTTAGGCGGATGCTCTAAACACTACACTATTGAGATTTATGTTGATTCCGCATGTTTTTCTCTATTTGAATGAATATGATGTGTAAGCTACACTCGGCAGAGGACAGTGACACGCAAACATGATGCGCTTTGCTTACACCTTCGATATTGCAGAAATTCAAATCTATAATAGGGATACAGGGAATCGAATTGTGAAAGTTCTAGGAACAGGGCTCAACATTCCACTACGTGCTTGTGTGTTTACTACTTTGATTTTATTTCACTGTTCGCGGACACTCTTGCATGCTTAGCATACATTTTGGTATCCATGGACACTGAATTACTGACTTACTATTAGGGGCGGGCTCTACTAACAGGCATAGTACGTTTTGCAAGTGTTTTGGCATGTTTATGCCTCCATAGAGCACTTGTACATGCCCCCTGCACTCGCACACGTTTCCTGTGCACGTAGAGGTTGAGGCGGCACACCCACATACATATTCATATAGCGCTGCTGAGCCATCTGTAGTGAGGACGCTCGGCGCAAGGCTAAAACTGTCCTTGCTCTGAGCTTCTTGAATCCCGGGGATAGTCTATTTAAGGAAAACTGTAAACCATGAAATATCAAGATAGGTTATGACTGTTTTCAGCTTCTCTAACATCAGCACTGACAGTAATAAGGTTGAATTATAAAACTCAATAGCCATTAAATAGGAGACTAAAAGGGACTCCCATGGTAAATCTTTGTGACTTTGGTAGAAAAGAATTTCTCATGAAACCATCCAGATTCTGTTTTGTAACCATAAGCTCAGATGAAGAAGTCCATTTTAGTTAGCTTGCTCACGAACAGTGTGTTTAATCCTGTCAAATGTGATAGAAAAGTTTACATATACAGCAGTCATGACTTGCAGCTCAACATTTACATTAGTAACAAAATTATGAGAGAAATGCAATTCATATGTTATGTTTAACCACATTTTAATATAAGGATGTTGAATTCTAAGCAGATTTTTTTGTTCAAGCTGATTTAATAGTCTGCAAAGAATAACTCTGTATGTGTATCAGTGCTAGGAGGCAAAGTTATGGGTCATTTTATACACGTTCTGCCACCTTGATTTTTATGAATAGGGTACACAGCAGTTTTTATATAGCTGCTGCAAACCTTTCCTTTAAACTCGTAAAATAAAGATCAAATAACTGGTCTTGAAGTTTCTTTATATCCCTGTTGCTTATTAAACTGAAATCAACAACTTAGTTGAATTTCATAGAAATAACATCAAGAGAAACTAAATTATTTTCTATTACAGATGCATCAGTGAGTTGCCAGCAGTTAATATCAGGACCAAAATGGTTTGAAAATGTATATCAAATGTATCTAATTCAGAGTACAATAACTTTTTTAGTGTCATTACATAAATAAAGCAATAATCTTCCTGTGTCTATAAACATTTAAAGAGAAAGGGAAAGTATTTTTTGCCATGTAGACAGTTTATTGCCAAGTTTTCCTCATAGATGTTTGTCTGTTTAGACTGATAATTTTATAGGTTTGTATAACTCATCACATAAAGATGCGTGTTTTCGTTAGTAAGCATTTTAGAATTTCTGGAAAAATCCAATCAATATTTTCAACTTTTAGGAAGGCCTTTCACCTTTTTACTGTTCCGCACGTTACTGGAAATTATTTGCCAGAAAGAACATGCGGACTTGCTTACCTGTATTATCACAGTTTACCTGCATCAACCCAATAACCATGAAATTATAAATAGTACAGTTCACAAAATAACATTTTTTACTGTATGCAGAGGTTTGAAAAAAGTTAGCATCTTTGAGAAAGACTTCTGCTTTGAAGACTGCAGGTCACTACTAGCCAGGAGAGGTAGACTAAAAATCCACCTTCACACATTGGGTGCCAGTACGAAAAAGAAAGCTGCAGTCTCTGGTTGGAACACTAATAAAACAAAATCCAAAACCAGGACACAGTTGCCACAAGTCCCAAATGCTTTTAACGCTTTATTAATGGACATGTTTAAGGCAAGAGAACGTCCAACAGAAATGGTGGAGTGTGTGTACACAGAGGTTAGGACATCCTACCTTTGTTGGGTGGACTTAACACTAGGCTGGAAGGTGGTGGATCCAACAGACAACTGGTCACAAGGGAGTATGCATGTTCCTTTGTTACCAGATTTTCTGTTAACCACGATAACATTTTGGACGTCTTGATGAAGAATTGGCAGACTTTTTATGGACAGGATGACCTCCTGGATATGTTAGGATCAAAACTTAAAATTGTATTCACTAGAGGTACAACCCATCAATAATTTGATGGAAAGGAATGACACGGGGGAGTCATTCTCGGGGATGGGAGGTACCAAAGAGTGTGGATTTTGTACTCGGTGCAAGTTATTCATAATGAAAAGGTGAAGATTAACCACACTATTAGATCCAACGGGAGGTTTTCTTGTAATTCAAAAGGGGTGGTTTATGCCACCCTATGTACAAATGTAGTGGATTTTACATAGGGAAGACTAAAAGGAGGCTGAAAGAGAATTTATGAGCACGTAAGAGACATAAGCAATTTAAGTCACAATGATGCTTTATATAAACATGTACAAAAATTTCCAGCTCATGAATTTAAATTTGTGGTGATTGAGGGGGTGAAAAAAGATCCTAGAGGTGGACCATGGTTGGACTTATTAGAATTTAAAGAACTATGTTGGCAAGTCAGATTAAACGCCCAGGTCTTAATGAAGCTGTCAGCATTGGAAGCCTTTTTAAGGCTTTGCTCTTAATTAATATAACAGGTTTTGTTTTATACCTAGTATTTATTATTTTTTTGGGGGGGTCTGATTTATTGACATCATGTTTTAAAGATTTTTTGTCAAGTTGTTTTTTTACTACAGGATTTTACATAATGGTTGGTCTATTCCAACACTTTAGTTTAGTTCATGTGTTTTTTTAATTGGCATTTAAATCATTTTTTTGTGTTTGATATTCTGAAGAAGTAATCTCTTATATACTTGACGAAAGTGCTAAATAAACCTTGGATTTGGAACTTGTGGCGACTGCGTCCTGGTTTTGGATTTTGTTTTATTGGTTATTGGTTCTCAGTTTCGTTTGTGGTGGAACACTAATAACCTATAAATCTTATTTTCCTACAATGACTCTGTGCAGATTTTTGGATTTACAAGTACAGTTTACTGAATCCCAGGAAGCCTAGGGTAGATTAATGATATTGATGCATTCTTGATGGCCTAAATTGTACCTGGCAAAATTCAACTTTTCTAATATTTGTGATGAGTTTTTGGCCTGTGAACTTCTACTGATAAGATCTTATACTTTCGAACTGCAACTTATACAACACAATATCACCCACAGAATGATTACCTGTATAGACCTCCTCCACAAGAATACTGACTGAGTAAATTTGAAATGGTAAGAGTCACTATTTTCTTAATCCATCCTAAAACAACTGAAGTGTAACCCTTCACAGGCAGAATCCCATCCTAGTCCTGCAACCGGGTTTCAGTGATAATACAAACCTCAATGCCGTTGTTAACTAACTTAGCATGCCAGGGGCAATATTATGTTAATTAACTCAATATACAAGGGGGCAATATTACATTAACTCAATATACCAGGGGCCACTATTACATTAACTCAATATACCAGGGCCCAATATTACAATTCAAACATTTGATATTTGTCTACAGAATGTTAAGTTTACTTTTCATCACTTCATGATGTTTATTGGGGAGACCACCTGAAAACCCAAAGGGTTACATACAGCTTTAAAAGATGCCAACACTAATCTCTTTTCCTACAGGTGTGAGATGAAGAGCAGCCCTCACTGACCAAAGACTTAATATTATGCAGATCCAAAAAAATTCTGTGTTTTCTTTTAATAATTTTCATTCACTCCAGCACTGCATAAATTGCTCAGTTCCTGCCTTCCCTTAAACCTCATTATTCCTCCTCCTCAGTGTTATCCTGCATATATTACTCCCACCAGTTCTATTTGTATGAAATTTGCTCATTTTCTTTTCTTAGGCTCACACCTCCAACAGTCAAGCCCTCTATTATGGTTAGACACTGATAGCCATGGATTCTACTAGCATGAAACTTAAGGTCATAGTATAGCTAGGCAATTCACATTAAATATCTCTGCTCAAAATACTAAATTTTCTTACTACCATTTGCTCCACCCACATTTTTTTCAAATTACTCTATCAGGAATTTTTTAAATCCACAAACTCTGTACATTCACAAAAAAACACGTTCCTGATTTCCTCTCTCTTCCCCATCACAACTCCAACACTTTTCTCAGGAAAACATCCCATGAAGTCTACTAGTGGTATAAAAAGCCTATGTGAATTATTTCATGCAAAAAATACTAAATCTTCTTGACTAGTGCACATTTGGGATCCTTACTAACTTTTTCCAGTTGTTCCTTTAATTTCCCCTTCTATTTTCTTGTCCAAGTTTTTACAATATAAACATTTGTTATAACTTCATAACCGTTGAACTTTTTGAGATAATTTTCAGTGAAGGACCTATTCATTATAATTTCACCCACCCTAAAATAATTCTCCAACATATAATTTATTAAACAGAACAGGAATGCAAAAACATTTTATGATACAGTTTGCATTTCAGTGCACAGCCATGAAAAACAAAATCAACCTCAAGTTATTATATACTTAATTTTGTTTACTGGGGTAGACCACTGATCAGATTTGACATTTTTCAGCCTCACCCTGGATTACATAGAAAGTAACAGTAAAGTAAGATTAAAGGTATAACTAAATTATACAGTATAGTTACATAACAGATGTAAAAGAATTTGCACATATATAAAACAATAATGCAGGATCATAAGTATATCAAAAGAATGGACAGTTATTACAGATATGGATGGATATTTTAGTAGTGATTAGAGTAGAATTACTATAATACAAAGAGAGGCAATGTAATAGTTATTAGATACACAGTAGGCAGCCAGGGAAGCAGTGGTTATGAGTTTATATGTTACAGAAGTTAGGAGATTAAGCAGACAAGGTTTTCTGGGATGAATATAATGGCAAAGGGGGATACTGCCAGCACAGCTATCTGGAATTTTGTAAATAATTATATATGTCATTTGTGAATATCAACATGATTTATATAAGATGCCTGTGTTGTATTAGAACTGTATGTCATGTGTATATCAAACTGTTTGTACAGATGCATGTGTTGAAAAGGTTTTCACAAAGTGCTGTTTGAAATGTAACCACAGTGTGCCCTACTGGAATACAACAGAAATGAACATGCACTACTGTAACTGCTTAAATGTGTATATTTTAAAAGTGGAAACTAGAATGAATACAGGAGGTTAAACTTCAGAAAAAAAAAACAGCTGAAATTAAATTACTTTATGTCTAGGCCATAAAAGATGGTATCTTTGTACTTACTAGGGTGAAATAATTACAACCTCTGAAACTATGAAATAATGCAATTATTTTAGGACTTCCAGCATCTGCCAAAGATCTGAGATCTGTGTATTTTCACAGGTAGATGCTAAATACTGCTAGCTTTCAGCGGTGGGGGTTTCACCTGGGATAGTCAGATGACAAAAAATGATGTCATTCTGCAAGCTATCCCAGCAGTAAAATTTGAGTTATTCATTTGAGAACTATGAGAGACCTTACATTCTGTATGGTCTCCTGGACCTGACAACAACAGGAACCATTCACCACACATCTGCCTTGCTCTGATGAAGTAAGTTACTAGGGAATAGTACAATTCTCTTACATATAGTCAGGAATATAGTGACGCTTAGTTTAGATATTTTTCTTTCAAACTGTCCTGGAATGTTGTTTTAAATATTTCCTGTGATTTTGAACTCTGATGTTGCTGTGAATATATATTGAGTATTTTCTTTTTATTATTTATTATTAAATATATTTAAACCTTCATTGTGGCTGATCTGTCTAGAGATATTTAGGTTTTGAGACTATGTGCATATTTGGTGATACTGTGTGCCTACTCCTAATAGCCTTGCTCTTGGTTCATAGGCTGGTACTAAGCTATCGGCCCTTGGGCCTATACAAGCCTAGCCATAACAATTCCCTGACTATTTCTTCCTACAATACTTACTTCCCTGGTCCACTGTCTAGCAGGGCGACTGACGTGATCCCCAGGGTGAATTTTCTTTCTCCCATCCAATCGTCAAAGTTCCTTTTGAAGAGGGCCAAAGAGGCACTCAGCTTGACATGTATGAGCAGTCTATTCCAGAGTATGGGGAGTCTCTGGGTCAGGAACCTATCCCTCCAGCATGTTTTGTTCATTGTGAAGACCAGGTTTAGATCCCTGGATCGTGTGGCTCTGAGGGATTTCTTTAAGTGTAGCCTGTCCAACAGCTCTGGGTTTGACATGGCCTTGTATGTTAAGCAGAGAGAGTCTCCGAGTAGGCGATATGTGAGAGTATAGTTGGAGGTTTTTTAGAATGGTCAGCATACGGTATCTGCTTTAGGCTTGTGATTCTTTTAGTGAGGTATTTCTGTGGCCTTTCCTGTCGTTGCAGATGTCTTGTAAGGTACATACCAAATGGGGTGTTGTACTCTATAATGGGTCTAATGAGGGATGAGTACAGTGGGACAATGACTTCCTTTTTTCTGGATGAAAAGCCCTTAGTGATGAGGTGTGTGCCACATAGAAGGACTTCCTGACTGTTGTGGCAATGTGATTATCGAAGATGAGACCACTGTCCACCTGTGTCCCCAAGTCCCTTATCACACTTTGTGTTTAGTGTACTGCCACTTGACAAGGTCCAGATAGGCTGTGTGGACCATCTTACCCTCATCCACGGCTCTGGAGACTGATTCGGAGAAGTCAAATCAAGTTGAGGAGACAAGATCGGCCCTTTACGAAACCAAACTGGATGGGGTCCAGTGTTTGAAGGTTGCTAATGTCTTTGTTTATAAGTTCCATGATAATGCGTTCCATGCCTTGGCAGATCAGGCTCGTCAGACTGATGGGACAATAGTTTCGGGGAACCAAGCTGGATCCCCCCCTTGTGGAGTGGGATAACTGTAGCTGTGTGCCACTCATTGGGTACGAAGCCTGAGGTGAAGCTATGATTAAACATGATACTTGGGTGAGGTGCCAGTTCATTTTGTAGTTCATGTAGTACACAGCCTGAGATGTTGTCTTGTCACATGGATGCTGTATTTTTAGCTTTGGAGAATGCATTTTTTACCTGTGTGGCTGTGATTACTGGAATTTGGCAATCTTGTTGTATTGAGATGGGCCCTTTAGGGGGTGAAGATGGCACTAAATCGATCTGCCAGGATATTGGCAATATCCTTGGGATCAGTATATTTAATGCCTTTCTGTTGTAGCTCAGAGCAGATCTGAGCATTGCCATTTAGATTCTTGATATAACTATAGAATGCCTTGTGGTTGTCCTTGGAATCTTGGCAATTTTATTTTCGTAACTAGCTTTGGAGGATTTTTTGAGGGCTCTCAACTTCTTACTGAGGCTGGTGAGGGAGTATTTTGCATCCTGGGATTTTCCTCTTTTCTGCAACAGTTTCTTCTTTGTTGTATAGTTGGTTTATGGCAGGGGACCTCCAGATTGGCTTCCTTTTTTGGAGAAGAGCATCTTGGTTCTATTTGGAATGGCATGATTCATACATGAGTGGATGCGCTCATACAGTGCCTTAGTGTAGGATTCAGCAGTCAAACTTTCAGTTCCCGTCTGCATGGGTGTCATGAAGTTTGTCACTTATGACTTGAGTAGCATGAAGTTAGCTTTGGAGAAGTTTTTTATGGAGGTCTTCCTACCGGGGGGGGGGGTGGGATGTGGACGTCAAGGGCGATTATCTTATGGTCAGATCTGACCAATGAGGGGGTGACCACTGATGTGGAGCTTCGATCTCCCATGTTGGTAATGGCCAGGTCTAGGATATTTGAGCCCCTGGTGGGACTATGGATTAGCTGATCCAGGGCATTGGAATTTATGAATTCCAAGAACCATTGGGCAAAGATGTTGGTACCAGAGTTTTCCCAATTAATGGCAGGGTAGTTGAAATCACCCTGCATTAGGGTGTTCGGTTGTATCGTAATATTTTCCAGCATGTTTAGAAAGGTGTAGTGAGAATCTTGGGGCATGGTTGGGGATCTGTAGCAAGCTACAATTTGGATTGCAGTCTTACCTAGTGTTAGTTGCACCTGTAGAATTTCAGATGCTTTGTGTTGGGCGACTAGCCTGGAGGTCTGAATATCACTGGTGAATATGGACACTCCTCCACCTTTAGTGTTTCGGTCCTGGTTTGGTGGCTGAAAAGTGTGGTAAGAGTTGTGCTCTCTAGAGCCTTGAACCAGATCTCAGTTACTGCACAGATATCGTTCTCCATTATTAGGAGTGCCTTGAGAGAGTGCATTTTAAGGTTTAGACTTCTAGCATTGAGTAGCATTACCTTCAGATTTTGCATGCTTATATCCATTACGGTGGTGGTTTTGTCCTTTGAGCCTTGCCTAAAAAAGGTACTATAGGGGTGGCAAGAGCCTTAGCCAGTAATATGAATCCCAGGGGTGACAGATGCAGACCATCTCTGGCAAAGCATCTTGGTTTGTCGATCATGTCGTCCCAGGCAGACAGATACTGGATCCCCTTTGAATGACACCAAAAACTTAGCCAATTGTTGTAGTCACTCATTTTGTCCTTATACTGTGGTATCATTCTGGGCGAAGGCAGGATGTTACTCAGGGCTAGGGTCATACCTACCTGGGCCACATGATCTGAGAGCTTTTCCAGGTCTCTCTTCATTTAGTTCAAGGAGGTACATCTCAAGTCCTTCACTCCAACATGGACAATGACAGAGTCATATTTGTACTTGTGAAGTGACTTGAGTGCATGCGTGATGGGGCAGGAGAGCAGAGAACTAGCAGATCTAAGGGAAAAATTGAAGTGCAATGCTCAGAAGCTTACAAAAAGTCCTGGATACAGCAAATCTGTATCTGGGCTACACTAGTGCCAGGAAGGGAAGGAAACTAAGTAGAAAGTGAAGAGGCAGATAATGAGCTAATTCAATATACAGCAGCTAAAGGGGTGGGCCTTGAAGAATTCTATACTGCCTTCTGTTGGTTTCTTGCTGTTATTTGCATTTACATGCAAGCATACCAAAGTATATTTAATTACTTATTGTGATCAACTAGTCTTATTACTGTATTGTACGCAGTACAATAAATACACAAAGATAACGGTCTCCGTCAATACTCTACTTTCACATTTTTCTTTTCAGATCTACAAGCATTTAACACAGATGCTGTCCGCTCTCTATGGCAAATACCCAAAGCTGGTTTATGCACAGCCACATTTATACCAGAAGGTCTGGTATTTTTCTCAAAGTCTGATGTAAAACAGTTCTTTCTTTGTTTAACAGTTTTCCTTTGTTCCCTTGTCCTTGGTTCTTTGTAGTTTGATGATCCATGGAAACTCAGTCTTTTATTATCTGAAACGTGGTGTTCCAGCACCATCTGAAAGTTCATGTTACATCTCTCTATATCATTAATGTCCTTCCAGCTGCCATCTGCGCAGTTATTTTTACAGACTTTGTTTCTCAATAGCATACTCCTTTACATGGATGCCAAAAAATCTAACTAAGCTATATATGCAGCACACTTACTACTTCTAAATTAACACTTTATATTTTATAATCATTCTTGCAGCTTTTATTCAAGCTAATAATCATGCTAGCAGTAGTTTGAAAAGACAGTATATACTATATAGAACAGAGTATTCTTTCAGGCCTTTGCTAAGTTCTCACTCTTAACAGTAGAATCAGCTGATGTAGTGTGACTGGGGGAGTGTCCAGTATAGACTTTATACCAGAGGCGGGCAACTCAAAGCCACCAAGACAAAAAGACCACAAGAACTGGTAAGGTGGGTGGGAAAAGCAGCTGTACAGATTACAGAGATATTAAATCAAAAGTGCAGACAAATGAGAATAATTTCATCTTTTCTCAATATCACAGCTGGCAGTAGGTCAGTCTCTCTGCAGCAGCCTGAGCAATAGGTATATCTGATTTAAAACACTGGCTATTTAAGGCACAAGACAGAAACCAGACCAATTATCTAAACAATAATAGATGCAGGAATACCTTGGCTAGATAAAACCAGTTCTGTAAACTTCTACCATTTGTATTAATATTGCACAGTAAGACTGGACACCCTTTGTTAAGGGCCTTAAAGTAGCTGATAAGAAGTTGGCTGGAGGCAGTGATAACTACCTTATAGTCTGGGCTGAAGGGGGCATAGCTAGTAAACCTGTGCCAGCCTTACCAGGTGTGTGTGTGTGGGTGTGCGCGCATGTGTGAGAGCTACTTGGGCAGTGACATGAAGCTCTGGTTGGACAGAGGGTGCTGGGGATCTTGGCTTGGCTACTTAGCTGAGATCTTAACTCTATACCTGTGCCAGTGGGGAGTCTTATTGGAGATCTGCAAAAAAGGCAAAACCAGCCCCGGACTGACTGTAGTCTGTGTTCTCCTGAGGGAAACTGCACTTGATGCAAAGAGCTGCATCTGGAGACACTGTGTGTGTACCTGTCATCCTACCAATGTATGTCCCCCACTGTTGCCAGCAGTCTGTTGTAGCATATGTCCTAAACCTCAGGACAAGGCTCAATGAACTCATGGGCTTGGACCAGGAGAACCTGACAGAAGCCCAACAGCAGAAAAAGGTCTGGTATGACACGAATGCTCGAGCTAGAAAGTATGCTGTGGGACTTTAGGTTATGGTTCTCATTCCTGTCAGACACAAGTTGCAGGCAGCTTGGAAGTATCCCTTCAAAATGGTAGAAATGCAAAGCAGGTAGCAGGGGCACATAATGTGCCATGTTAACATGATAAAACCTTACCATGATAGATAGGCCATTGTGCTGGGTATTTTCAGTGGGTAGCAGGAGGAGTCCGAGGGGGGAACTGGTGACTGGTCTCATCAGTGAGGCTCGAACTGACCTCAGTGGAAGGGGTAGCAGTGTTCCAGCAGCTATCCCCTACCCAGGTTAGAGAAATCCAAGCAGTGTTACAGGATGTTGGGGACATGTTCACTGAGAAACCAGGTTGCACCTACCTGGTGCAGCACCATGTTGAAACAGGGCCCCAAGGACCTATCAAGCAGGCCCCTTACAGGGTGCCTGAAAGAGTCAGACTGAGGGAAGAAATGCAGGAAATGTTGGAACTAGAGGTAATCCAGGAGTCCAGCAGTCCTGGGCCTCCCCAGTGGTGCTGGTAAAAGAAGGATGGCAGCACCATGTTCTCTGTGGACTACAGGAAATTAAATAGTCACACAGAGTCTCAGATGCTTACCTCATGCCTGGGAGAAATGAAGCCCTATAGTAGCTGCATGGAGCTAAATATCTCACCACTATTTATCTTACCAAGGGATATTGGCAGATGCCTCGACTCCCAATGCTAGAGAGAGGTCAGCCTTTGTGACTCTTTTTGGCCTGTACGAGTTCATGAACATGCAATCTGGGATGAAAAATTCCCCAGTGACTTTCCAGAGGCTGGTAGATTGTACCCTAGCAGGAGCATGAAATTTCGCCCTTGCTTACCTGGATGATATTGCCATTTACAGCCATTCCTGGCAAGAGCAATTTCACCAATTCAGGGAGGTGCTGGACAGACTAGAGGGCAGGGTTGACCATTAAGCTCAGTAAGTGTCAGGTGGGTATAGCAGTGGTCTCTCACCTGGGATGTAGAGTGGGGAAGTAGTAAGATCCGGCCAGAACCTGCTAAAGTGGAAACTATTCTGGAGTGGCCTGCCCTTGTTACCAAAATGCAGGTGAGGACATTCTTAGGGACAGCAGGGTACTACAGAAAATTTCTCCCCAATTATAGTAATATAGTTGCTCCCCTCACAGACCTGATAAGGAAAAAAACAGGCCAGATAAGGTAGTGTGGACACCAGCATGTGAGCAGGCAATCCAGAAACTTAAAGGAGCTTTGGGAGGACCCCCTGTGTTAGCCAGTCCAGATTACAGCACATAATTTGTTCTGCAGGTGGATGCTTCAAACCATGGGGTGGAGGCTGCACTCAGCCAGGTTTCCTCAGAAGGAGAAAATCACCCAGTACTACATCTCAGGTCATAGGCTACAAACCCATGGAGGAATGCTATGGAGCTGTAGAAAAAGAAAGTCTACCCATAGTGTGGGCACTGCAGAAACTTCAGCCTTATCTGTATGGAAGGAAATTCACTGTAGTTACAGACCATAATCGCTTAACATGGCTACATCGAACCAGCAAGCAAAATGCCAAGTTACTAAGGTGGAGCATAGGGTTGCAGGCATATGATATGACAGTGCAGCACAGCAGTGGGGTTAGCAATGCCAATGCAGGATGGGCTCTCAAGACAGGGTATGGGGTAATGTATTCCCAGACAGGGTCATCCTTCTCTAGCAACATTTCTCAAGGATCACTTGAAAAACAAGCTTGAGTCTTCGAGGGGGGAAGTGTGACAAAGGGGGATACTGCCAGGACAGCTATCTGGAATTTTGTAAATTATATGTCATTTGAGAAGATCAACATGATTTATATAAAAGATACCACCAAGTCCACCGATCCAAGAAGTAAGCAATTTTAATGAAACACTTAGCGCCTCGGCTTGCACAGCCTTCCAAGAGTTTGTGTCTTTCAGCTTTTCCCAGTTAGGGGTCGCCACAGCAGAACTCCGGTCCGCTAATGATTGGCAGTAGAGTTTTACATACTGGCTTGCAGGGCCTAACGCACAACCTTCAATGAAGGAACACCCATTCACGCATGTCGCTACACAGAAGATGCTCTGAGAATTGAACGGGCAACATCTAACTGTGAGGCGACAACGTTACCGCAGCACCACCACCGCAGCTAAAAAACACTACTATGCTTATTGTCAACTGAACACTGATGCTCTCTCAGTTAAAAGAGCTTTTATTCCACCTTTTCTAAACAGCACTTTGCAAGGATATTTTGCTACACTTAATTTTGAGGTTGAACAAATGTACTGGTCTTGCATAGAGAATAAGTCTAATATATGCTTTAACTTAACTAAGTAGCAATGGCTAGTCCTACTGGAATTTGGTAATGACAGAAGATGGGTGGTTAAACCATCTGATTAGGGCAACCAGGTAGTAATCATGTATTTTACACAATATTTAGAGATGTGTTACAAACACTTGAATAATGTGAAAATTTATAGAAAATGTGACGTTTCTGATTACTTTGAAGCTATTAAGGAGTACCGACTGTTAGACAAAAGTCTTAGGTTGGGGTATTTTACCTCTAAGGATGTGGAAAAGAAGTTTGGAGTGGAAAACTGCTCGATGGCAGTTTTTGACTGTTTACCAAATACACACAAAGGTCTAACTAACCTTGTGGTTGACCTATAGTGTCTGCACAGAGGTACTTTTTGAAAAACATAAGTGTGCTGCTACATGAACAGCTTAAGAAATATGTCATGAGTACAGCCTCTTGCATTAGGGATAGCCAATATTTTTTGAACAAAATAAAAGGGAAAGTTTGGAATATGAACATGTTTTGGCTTTGCCTGAATGTCAAAAGTCTTTATATTAACATTAAGCATGAAATAGGGATTCAGGCCTTATTCCATTTCCTGGGGATTCTCCCATGTCTCATTCTTTGATAGATTTAGTTATGTTTTATTTGAAAAATAATGTTTTTATGTTTAATGGAGACATTTTTCACCAATTACAGGGCACTGCTATGGGGGCGGCTTTCGCCCCTATGTATGCTAATTTAGTTATGACTAAACTTGAAGATGATTTTGTTTATAGACGTGATTTTTTTAGATCAAAAGTTATTTTATATTTATTGATGATCTTATTTTATGTCAAGGAAGCCAGACAGAAGCCCTTGGGTTTGTCAATGACTTACAATCTAATACTATGGGCTTAAGTTTTGATGGTATACAGCTTGGACCACAAGTGAATTTTTTTGGATATTAGCTTAGATGGATTTACAACTAGTCTCTATAGGAAATTTGAACATAGAAATGTACTTTTGTATGGGAGGAGTTGTCACCCCAAACATTTGGTCAAGGTACTGCCTTATAATGAATTCTTACGAATTCATAGGCTATGTAGCCTTGATATGAGCTTTGGCAGTGAGATAGCAGAAGAGGCTATGATGTTCAGTTGGTTAGGGAAGCTAAACAAAAAATCATGGACATGAGGTATTCTTCTAACCCCCAGGGATACTCTCATTATGTCCATGTTAGTGGGAAATATAAAGTTGGTGCAAGTGCAAACAAATCCATCAACACAGTTGGAAATAATGGGGACCAGATGAAAGTTTTCTTAGTGACAACCTATAATGTTATAACCGATGAAATGGTTAAAAAAAACACGTAGTTTGTGGCCCATGTTTCTAAGGGGTAACATTTTGAACTCTATTACCTGGCCGAGTATTGCATATAAAAGAGCTAGGAATGTGGCTGATATTCTGGTACATAATCAATTTTGTTTATCAGATGTTAGTCAGAATTTAAGCACAAATAAGGGAGCTGTTCCATCTGTCATTATGTAGAGTTCTTTTCCTTATATTAATGGTATTAAATTTACAGCTATGTATGAATACAGTTGTAATACTGACGGGCTAGTGTATGTGCTGAGATGTGGATGCAAGAAGTTCTACATAGGGGAAACTTATAAGAGTTTTAGGGTTCGGTTACAGGAACATAAAAAATAAAAAACTAGTCTCCCCTTGGGAGCCATTTCATGACAGCACACAATTCTGATCCGGATTCTCTTAGGGGTTGTGTTCTGGAAAAAATTGCAAGTTGGTATAAGTGAATGTGTGTCCTTGAAAATAAACTTTAAAATCAAGAGGGTTTCTTTTTTTTTTTTAAAAGTATGGTACTTTGGAGCCTCAGGGACTCAACAAGGAATGTAATTGGAAGTATGTGATTTAAATTGTATGCTTGAGTGATTAATTGTTTTGTGCAACATGCTGTATTTGAGCAAAGAGTGTTTTGTAGTGTTTTTATCTTGGAAGGCTGTGCAAGCTGAGGCGCCAAGTGGTTCATTAAAATTGCTTACTACTTGGCTCGACGGTCTTGGTGGTATTTTAAAATTTTATTTTTTGCTTTTAAGTTGTATTTGTTATGATTTATATAAGATGCCTGTGTTACAAATGTATTAGAACTGTATGTCATGTGTATATCAAACTACTGGTACATAAGTGTGTGTTCAAAAGGTTTTTGCAAAGTGCTGTTTGAATTGTAACCACAGTGTGCCCTACTGGAAGAGAACAGAAACGTGCATGCATTATTTTAACTATTTAAATGTATGTAATTTAACAGTGGGAACAGGAATACAGGAGGTTAACTTCAGGAAAATAGCTGAAGTTAAATTACCTTATGGCTAGGCTGTAAAAGATGACATCTTTCAGTTTTCAATGTAGCAGAGACACAATGTCTGTACTAGGGTAAAAAATTACTACCCCTGAAACTATGAAGGAATGCAATTGTTTTATGACTTCCAGCATCTGCCAAAGATCTGAGGTCTATGTATTTTCATAGGTAGATGCTAAATACTGTTAGCTTCCAGGACTGGGGGTTTAACCTAGGAGAGTCAGATGACAAGAAATGATGTTCTGCAAGCTATCCCAGCAGTAACATTTGAAATATTAATTTGAGAACTCTCTGAAAGACTGTGCATTCTGTATTCTGTCTTGGACCTGACAACAACAGGAACCATTCACCACACATCTGTCTTGCTCTGATGAAATAAGTTACTAGGGAATAGTATAATTCTCTTAGATAGTCAAGAATAAAGTGAAGCTTAGATATTTTTCTTTATTTACTCGAGGCTGTCCTGCAATGTTATTTTAAATATTTCCTGTGATTTTGAACTCTGATGTTGCGGTGAATATATACTGAGTATTTTCTTGTTCTTTTATTTATTATTAAATATATTTAAACATTTCATTGTGGCTGATCTGTCTAGAGATATTTAAGTTTTTAGAGTACTTGCATATTTATTTGGTGACAATGTGTGGTCACTCCTAATAGCCTTGCTCGTGGTCAAACTACCATTTGTATTGATAGTAACATTACACAGTAAGATTGGACACCCTTTGCTAAGGGCCTTAAAGTAGATAAGGAGTTGGCTGGAGGTAGTGATAAGTAGTTTATTGCCTGGGCTAAAGGGGGCATAGCTAGTAAACCTGTGCCAGCCTTTCCCAGGTGTGTGTGTGGCTTGTAAATCAAACCTCAACAAGTGTGCGTCAGCTACTTGGGCAGGAACACAAAGCACTGGTTGGACAGAGGGTGCTAGAGGTCTTGGCTTGGCCACTCAGCTGAGATCTCTACTCTATAGCTGTGCCAGTGGGGAGTCTTATGGGCATCTGGAGAAAGAGGGAGAAACCAGCCCCAAACTAACCGTGGTCTCTGTGTGTTCATAAGGGAAATTGCACTTGATACAGAGAGCTGCATCTGGAATTACTGGGTGTGTACCTGTCATCCTCCCAATGTATGTCCCCTGCTGTTGCCAGTGGTGAGGACTGAGGCTCCTTGATTACTGGTCCAGTGGTGGGTCATCACAAATATAACAGCACAACCATGGAAATTGAGCGACATGGCCTATAGTCTGACATATGCATTTACATTGTTCAGTTAAGGATAAGTTTTATACCATTTTAGCTAAAGCGTATAATGTTCAATACATAGTCCCATATTTATTTAATTCTTAACCAACAAGTCTTTCATTTCTTAATTGCTTCTATTACATTTTCAGTTTTGTTAGTAATATAGCAGACAGGAAATCCCCTGCATTGTTCTTTGCTTATAATGATGGCAATTCATTTTATGCTGCTACAATACGTAATCTTCAGCTAGTCAAAACCAAAGTCTAAGCTTAAAAAGGAGCAAAACATCTGTTCACTTACTGCCACTAATGCAACAGAATGGGTATCTGTGATACAAGTAAAACCCAAATATCTGCACCAAGTTTGGTGTTCAACAATACTAAAACAATTATCAGTCTAATCATTGTAAATGACAACATTACTACCATGTACATCAGTACAAATCAGAATTCATGTCGATACATTGCTCTGGAACTATTTTTCTGAGCTACTTTTGCTCCAGTGTACCACTGATGCCAGGCCCCTCTATGGCCTGCCTCCCATGCTCCTATCCCTGGGGTTGCCACGCTGAGATGGCAACTCTGTTTGATTCTGAGACAGTCTTGCATACAGGATTGCTTGTTCTTAACAGTGTCACAGTTCCTAGTGGGACTGGGCCAGGTCAAGAGGTAGGAGATATAAGATTTTTTAATTTGAAATGGTTCTGTGAGTGAAATGCTGTCCTCCGTTCTAATGCCAGAAATCCTCCACCCTCTACAGCAGGAAATTGCATGCGTTATTCTGTTCTAAAATACAAAAATACCAAAACTGAATTCATGTCACAAATGCTGACAGGTAAAACAGCGTGTAATATGTAATAATCCAAAACTGAACCGTAAGCTGTAAAGCAAAATGACTATCATTGGGGGAAAAATAGCTTTTCTGAGTCAGTAGTATACAATGAAGTTTTTATCTACAAACTACTCATCAGCACTTACTAAAATAATTCCTTGCACATAGGCCAAAAAAAAAAAAAAAACATACAAGTGCCATAAACAGCTCTCTCCTACTAATGCACCTTCACCTCCTAAACCAGATCTGACCTTCACTTCCCTATTTGGTAATGCGAATGTGAAGTAGATAGACTTCAGTTAATTCTGCATTTTACAAGCAACATGCTTGCTCTGCATACAAGGCACTGTTTTTGTTCAGTGAATAAAATTAAACAAGGATTACTCATTTTATATGGATCGGTTTGTTACAAATACATTCCAGAGTATATGACTACAATATTTAATTGTGTATTATTTATTCTGTATTTTTTTTTACCAGTTTTTACTTCTGATAATCTTTGCTTTCCACAAAATCAGACTAACTTATTTTTTGAATGCAAATGGGGAAGCACCAGTAACAACAAAATATCAAAATGTTAACAGTATTTCACCAACGTAAAGAACTACTACAATGTTAAAAGCATCTAAAGAAGAGCTGTTAGTTGGAGTATCTGCCCAGGATGTTGGAAACTACAGAGCATTCCTCCAACGTAGTATAATTCTGAGTAGCATGACTGATCCCACAATGAACTGAACATAAACTTCCTGAATGACTGATCCCACCCACAATGAAGAACTGAACAAACTTCCTGACAGAAAGCGGTTTGATCCTAAAGGATCAAAATTCTCCTCTCAAATCCCCAAAGTGTGCATAACAAGTTAAAAAGCAAAAATAAAAACATTACATGAAACAACCAGAGGTAACAACAAAAAAATTAACTCAAAACCTCTAGCTTCTTCACACTCACACAAGAACTTTTGTCTCCACAATAAGTTTAGTGCTTTCATCCTGTGAATTAACAATGGACTTTTTCAAAACCAAAAAGCCACTAAAATTTTATGAATATTGTTTGGATATAAAACAAAAATTAAAGATTAGTCTTCTCCACAAACATACCAAATCTTCTAACTTCAATTCTTTTTTGTGCTCTCTAAAGTTGATACCACTGAAAGAGCGTATCCTTGGAAGGCGTTTTTGGAAAAAGAAGCTTGTTGGCAGTTGAGACTTGATGCTTCCAGTTATCAGGACATTAATGATAATATTTCTATTGTTGCTTTTCTCAAATACAAAGTATGTTTTGTTTGATTACTTGCACAATTCTTTAAGAAAAAGATTTTTATTTAATGAAATTCATTTTGTAGTAATGATTGATTAATTTTGGTCATGTGATTGTTGGTTATCATGTACATGTGTACCTCACCAGGTGCTCAGTAGCAAGGGCCCTCTAGATCACACTCACCACCCAACAGTCTGAGACCACAATTTTTTTTTTTTGTTTTTTTTTGGTTTTTTTTAACGTTTTTGCAGGGGGGCTGTGCCTGCACCCCCACACCCCCTACAAATTAAATATACCAACTCTGAGATTGCACTACATTGAAGAAAATGGTAGATATGCCCACAACACACCCACATCTGCACGAACCACCCGGTGAAGTACGCATGTACAGAATCGCCTGATTCTTTGGGAGGACATTTAAATGTAATTTACTTGAATGGACTGATTTTTTTACTTTGAAAAAGTCCATTGTTAGTTCACAGGATGAAAGCCCTAAACTTATTGTGGAAAAATAACGGTTTGTGTCTGAGTGCAAAGACTCGAGAGGATTTGATTTGTGCACAACACATTGCTGTTTTTTTTTTGCAGAGAGGCATACCCCTCACACTCCCCTTCATTAAACATGCTAATACCACTGCAACTCAGCCATGGAGTTAGGAGAAGTACTCTACAACTGCACATATTGAGGACACATGAAGTTCAGGCTTGCAGAAAGGAAAAAAAGGAAAAATCAGGGAAACAGAACTAGAGAGAGTTAGGAACTGTGGAATCTGGCCACATGACAAGCCACAAAGGGTCAGCTCAGCAAAACAGTTAATTAAAAGCTACAGTCAATACCTCAGTATGCAACCAACCCATGCACCCCAGTGCTGTGTTCCGAAACATAAAATCATGCACTAAACTGACAGACAAGTGAATAGTAGCTACAAAGTGGACCTCCCATATGGCATATCTACAGGTCAGTGAAGAGTTGATCAAGAAGTTTTAGTAATAAATATTACTGTTTCACCACAATATGTTGTATTGTGGGAGCTGCTGGAGTTCTTTTTAAGGGTTTTGCACTTTTCTCCTCTCCGGTGCTAATGTGAAGCTGGTTTAGGGAGGGGGTGCATGGAGGCTTGCCCCCCCCCCCCCGTTGAAAAGATTTTGGGTTTTATGGTTTTTTTAAATCATGGTTTTTGGTATTTAACTTTTTAAAAACAGCGATTTGATTGCACCTCCCACAAACTAAGATGTGTGGCACCATAACATGTCACCTAAATCGAATGTTTTTGAAATCTGGTGAAGTTTGAAGGAGGAGGAGGTACCTCACAGCTAAGGGCTTCTCCTTCAAACATCACCATATCTGACACTCCTTACTTCCGGGTCATCCAATGTAGAACCACCATTCCTGTGTGTAAAGGGGTTCAGTTATGTGTTTAGCACATTTTCTATACTCTGCAATAGCCCCAGGCTATCTGGGCTGGCCACACAGTGAGCTGCAGCCTGTTTTTTGTTTGTTTTTTTCATTGAGTTAGTGACTTGTGTGTGTCCAGACCCCATAATTCAGCAGACTTACTGGCAACAAATGATACATTAGTAACCTTTAGGGAAACTAGCATTATCACATGAGAAAAAAATGAGTATATACCTACCTATGAATCTACAAACGTTTGTTCGGTGTGGTTAATTAGCCAAATTATTTACTAGTTTGCCTTTGGTTATATCATATTTTAATAGCAGACTGTTATAGTGAAAAACCTCAAGTCCAAAATTGACCTGTAAGCACCACAAATTATATTTTTTTGGTACACCAACAGCTTTGACAAAATATACTGTCATTTTAACACTTAACACTGACAAATGAGTAAGTGGCTAATGGGATCTCACATTAATATGCTTGAGTTGTCATGACCAAATTATGTTTTAATTTTATAGACTGCACATGTTAAATACAATAAATCAATAAATATTAAATGTTACATCATTTATTACGGAGAGTATCCATGTATTTTGAATATTAGCCATTGGAACCAGATTTTGGCACAAGGCCGCAGGAACAATGAAGATGTAACCTGCAATTTTTTTTTTTTTTTTTGTTAAAGTTAACGCATTTTGATTTCTGCTTCCAAACAGACAAGGTGCCGAGATGGTATCAAATCTGGCTGACCACCAAACTCTTGCTATAGCAATTGAGGCTGCTCATGTTCTGTTCACGTCTTTCTTCATCGGCACAATGTTTTAGCCAAAGATTCATGGACTGTTACTAGGGTAAATGACCGAGGAGCCTTTCCAAGTTTTACTGATAGAATAATGACATCCTGTGTCCAAACAGGACATTGAGGGCCAGGTAATTATAAGTTACCTCTCCTCATTCCCCATCCAATTGTCTAGGTTGTGCTTAAACTAGGTAATAAACTCTGATTCACATAGATAGGAAGCTTGTTCCATAGGAGGGACAGTCTCTTGGGTGAATATCTTTCTCTCTGGCATGTTTTGTTTAAATGACAGCAAAATTCGGGTCCTTAGACTTTGTATTTCTGGTGCGGTTTCATTTATGAATATGGAGGAAATTCATAAGTATGGTGTTTAGAGATGTCTTGTAAGGCAGGCATCCATCACCCCTCAGCAAGCTATAGGAGACTGAGAAGAGAGAAAGGGCTTTAAGGCACTCTGAGTAATGTAGGTTTGTTAAGCCCTGTATTCTTTTATAAGGAACCTCCAGGGTCACTCTAGTTGCTGCATATGCCTGGTCAGGTACATATCAAAGGGAGCACTGTACTCTACGATTTGTCTCATTAGGACAGAGTACAGTGGGATAGTGATCTTTTCGGGCCTAGATGCCATGCTCTTACTTATAAGTTGTGCAACATAAAAGTATTTCCTCAGTACTGTGGCCACATGGTGGTCAAAGATAATGCTACTGTCAAAGTGCGTACCCAGATCCCTTGACCACTGGGTCGACTCTTAGGGGGTCAATTATCAACACGGTAATTAGCTGTGAAGTTGGACATCCCAAAGGCTACAATTATGCATTTCTTAGCAATGGATTTAGATCATGGCTTTGGGACCATTTGTTAATCGGAGATGGGCCTTCTTGAAGAATGCTAGTGTCTGCAGGGGAGTCGATGACAACAGTCATCTGCAAACTTAGTCAATCATAAAACCCTCAGCATTTGCTTCTACTTCAGAGAAATTGATGCCAAAAAGGAGCAGTCCCAGTATACAGCCTTGGGGAACTCCAAAAGTGACTCACATTATGGTGGAGGTGGTCTCACCTACTTTGACCTCCTTGGTCCTATCAGTGAGCCAACTGACTATCCAGTAGGTGATAAAAGGGTTTATACCTAATTTAGGTTGCTTGTCTAGAATGCCTGAGTTGGGTATTGTATCAAAAGCCTTGGCCAGGTCGAAGTAAGCTGTGTGCAAAGTCTTGCCCTCATCCATTGCTTTAGGTGACACTCTCAAAGAAAACCAATTAAGTTCTACACCATACATCAACCTTATATAATGCAATAGAAGATGCAATATATTCTATATGATGTAAACTGAAAAGAAACTGTCGTGTCAGCAGACAGAAGTGTTTACACACTTGATAAAGCCCTACAATTGAGTTAGGGTGAAAGCGCTTGTGATTTTTGGTGAATAAACTGTTTTTGGACATCCACTTCTGTCTGCTGACATGACCGTTTCTTTTCAGTTTATTGGTTTTGTTTTACGGTCTGTTTCTGCTTACTTGATTCTGGTTTTATATTCTATATGATGCCTAATATATTAGCCTCTTCCTACAGCAACACGTTGTTTTTCTACATAGACAGCTGCTGCCTTAACCAAAGACCGCACATATTCACAGAGATTACTAGAACAGTTTCATAGTTGAGTCATTCTGCATTTGAGACCCCAAGGGCATCAAAAATGCAGAATCCTTTAATTCATGCGTAAACTTTCTAATTCCTATATAATCATCTAACTTTATTTTAAAAATACTAAGTGATGTTGCCTTACATGTTGCAAAGTCACAGGTTTCTACAAAGTAAGGGCAGTGTGCTATACCTGCAGATGCAATGCCAAAGGAGCTTCCAGAGTTAAATACCTCAAATAATAATTCATGTCAGTTTGCACGATGTGAAAGAGAAGCACACAGCTATGCATAATTAATATGCTGGCATTCAGCAGCCAACATTGCTTCATAAAGACCTGGTTTGTAAACATGACAAAAGGATGGATAGGAACATTTATACAAAAGGGTTAACTACACATGAAGCAAAGAATCCAAGTTCCTCTTTTTTTTGGTCCACTCAAACCTCACTGTTACCATCCTGGACCCAGTTCTAAATAAATATCTATTCCAAATCTACCAGCTATTCTCTAGCTGCTGGGGCTGGTCGTGGACCTTGAACATGTCCTGGGGGCTTGGATCATCTGTGCTTTCTTCTGGGGGAGATTTTTTTTTTTTTTTTTATGTATGACCTACCCAGTCCCTCTCCCACCCCCATGCTTATTGATCATGTCTGATGTAAACTCCCCTTAGAGAGCATATCAAGATGCACCCTCCCACCTGGGACGGTCATGCCCACCCCTTCCCTACTTATCTGTCAGTCACCTAAACCACTAATCAAACCTGGATCAGTTGGGCTCTAAATGTCCCTTACTGATTTCATATTTTACAGTACTGGCTGGCAGAGTTTCAGAAGACCATGCAAATGTAAGTTAAAAGTTAACGTCCATACCTATGCAATTGTTTTACTTGAGGGATACAAATGGAGAGCTGCTTCATTCTCCTATTTGCACTATCTCCAGTCAGCTGTGAACAAAAGAAACCAAGGTCCTTTTGTTCACTATTTAACAGTAAATGCACTGTCTTGTATATCACTGCATCATACCACCTTATTTATTTACAGATATCTTAAAATTAGCTAGTGCCTCTAAATGATTTTGTTCGCTCTTACTTCTCAAAGCAGATTAACAAATCATTAACAGTGACAGTTTTGAGTAAGCAGTTTAACCCAGATTTATTTTGATTGCTTCATACACTGAAATATAAGCTTCTAGAACTTGTCTGCACTAACTGGACTGGAAAGCAAGACAGTGATAAACTATGAATATGATTTATTCAGACATGAAGTCCCTTTTACGCTCAGTTTTGATTATCTTTACACCATGGTCTGTTGAGCTAAATCTTTTTATGCAACTGGCACACTACTTCTTGCTTGTCATGACACATTCACAAAAAGTATGCTACACTTGCATACATATATGCATGCTAGAGCACTGATCACCCACACACACATCACTCCTCTTCGTTAAAGAAATGAAAACTAAAGATGCATTAGGGTGACATGTGGATAAAAGTTGATTTCATTTTTTTACACTAAGCCACTAAAGTGACAGCCTCTAACAACACGGGCAAACAGCAGTCTTGCAAATAATTTGTTTCTGTGGGGCACTGCACAGCTCATGCGTATCATCTAAAATCTCTCTCATCTTAGTAGAAAATTAGCCTTCTAAGCAGATTCAAGTCTGATATTCCTTAATATCTATGGGAATTTTCCATTCACATCTCTTACTGAAAGAAAGCTGAAAGTACAACTAGCCTAGGCACAATTGTTTTAACTATCTAGCATCCCCTTTTTCTTATTTTTAATTTATCTCATGCCTTATCAAATGGACCATTTCTCAGACAACCATTATGGAAGTGCATTCCACCCTTCCTGTAAAGAAATACTTCCTTACATGCAGGTACAATTTTGTTTCTATTGTCTGCTGACTGTGCCCTTTTCTCACTCCTCACACCCCTCTGGCTAGACACTTCCACCATATCTGCCATCATCACTCCCCCAAGTGCTTTCACATTAAGACCCTTACCATAAATTTGTGTTCTACTTCCTCGTTAAAATACAAACCAAAAACACAGTCCTTTTTTGTCTGCAATACTGCACTTTTCTAATGGAATAAAATAATATACTACCCTCTCATTCACATTATTACTCCATACAGGAATATACTTACTTTTAAAATGGAAATCTAGTGTTATCTGCCCCTTCTTAAAACCAGTAACCCTTCCCAACCAGAACAGCATAACCAATAGCAAATTCCCCCCCACTAGTCAAAAGCTTATAAAACTTCATAAACAAATGTTCTCTTATACTAATGACAATAAGATCCTTACTTCCAATAGATAACTTAAGAACAGGCTGTATAGCATACCTACTCTCCTATTACAGACACTTAACTGTATCTTTAGAACATCAGCCAAATAAAGGGTTACAGAAAACCTTCTCTGATTTCAAAAGAATGCCTGGACTAATAGATCATCCATTATTACAAAAATGTTACAATATAGGTTCTTGCACAGCTACTATCCTCTGGTTTTGTAAATATCCTTGAAATATCATCTAAATTATTTTCAAAATACCCCACTTAAAGACAGTTCAGAAATCCCAGAAGGTGAATTTCTAAACACCATTCTATGCCCTTTGCTTTTTCTACAACCTTTCTGGGAAACTCCTCCATCTTAAAAAGTGCTATTAAGCATAGCACTTTATTCATTACTAAAACAACATTTTGAATTGTATTTCATGACTTATTTTTATGGCATTCAAAATAAATACATTTCTGTATGAAATAGCTGCACGTTTCCCATCTCAGTATCAAACTTATTTGCTGCAGATATTGCCAGAAATCTCTTTGCTGTAAATTAAAAGACTTTTGAATTTCAGCAAAAAAAATTTCAGAATAGTAGGATCTATACACTGTATATTGCAAACCAGCTTGTATGATTGCCTGACATCATATGTAATCTAGAAGTAATCCTGGATAATATTAAGGACAGGTTTTGCATATTGGAGAAAATTTAAATAAAAAAAAATGTTTCATTCCAAAAACAGAATGCAGCTCTCATATTTAACAGTTCAGTGCAGGACTTAGTCAGCTTTTATGCTAAACTAAAACAGTTAAACTAAAGGCTGAGTGAATCATTTTTTTATTCTATTTTCATCCATTTACTGTGGGATCTGTGGTAGGATTTCTTGCCTCTGTATCTATAGTTGAAAGAGCTGCATAAAGACAAAACATTTTCCTGGAGTACAGAAGCAAATAGCCTAATGCAGTAGCAAAATAGTATGACCAGCAGCTACAATGAGGGGCGGGGCAATTCAAAGATATGCTAAACTGTAAAAAAAAAAAAAAAAAAAAAAAAAAAAAAACCGCAGCCAGCATACAATGCAAATAAGGGAAATGAGCATTATTATAATTAGGGTCATGGAGAATGCAAATGTGGACAAGCAATATAAAGGAGGGATTCAGAATTGCATAAAAATAGCACGCACACACAGCCACCAAAGTAGCTGCTTCCAGAAAAACTCTGGCATTCCAAGACATATAAAATCATGTTGGAGTAGCGGACTATTTAATGCAAATGTACATGTATTAATCTGTCCTGCCAACAGATAGCCTCAGATGGGCCCACTGTTGCCCCCTACAGTCATCTGACCATGCCTAACATTTCAGCATCTCCATCTAGACACAAAAACAGTTGATTGCTACCTTTATGGATATACACCATGCTGGGGATGGTAGAGATGTGTCACTCTCATATGCAATTATGAGATGTTATAGGGTTCCCATCCTTTAAGCAGGCCAAAGTGGGACACGGGGGGTGTGGCCAATATGACAACTGCCACACCTTCTACTATGACATCACCACAGGAGTGGTAAAGGAGATGCAGTTATGGGTACAACAGCAAGCTGGCTGACTGACTGCTGGAGTGGCTAGCTAGATGGGTGAATGGCTGGATGAATGGATGGATGAATGAATGTATGGCTGGCTGGATGGCCTGGCTGGCTCAGCAGTTAGGAAGAAACAAAAAAAAAGACCTCTTAGTCTTTTTCTTTAGAGGCTATAGAAGCACTAAAAACAAACCACTCTACAGCTGCAGTCTTTGTAGGGCTCTTCCTACCCCAATCCCCACCACCTTCATGAATTGCATCCAATTGCAATTGATTTAAAACACCCACACCCAACAGGGAATACCTGTGCCTGGAGGCCCAGTTTGGTGATGTAACTGAATAGCTGTGGAAAAGCCGGAAGTAAATGTGGGTTTTCCATGGCAATTCAGTACAATTGAAAAGTGTTACTTTTCAAGTCCCACTGCTTTGCTCAGTGGGCAATGGGATAAGGCAGCTCAACCCATGAGTATCCCGCTGATAAGACGGGTGGCAACCTTATATGGAATAATTATCTCTGTGGACATCAAAATTGCTGACAACAAAGACCTACCAATGACCAGGGGGTGGGAGGATATAGTGGATGTATCCTTGGCATGTGACTCAAGGATGCTACACTAGTTTCTTTGTGCCATGCTACAGAATATATGTGATTCCCATGAAGTACAGAGGACAGACCCCATTCCCATGAGGCACTGGGAGCCACCGACTGCACCCACATTGCCATCAAGGCCTACATGGAGAATGGGATTGAAGGTACATCACCCATAAAGGATTCCATTGTATCAACTGCCAGGTGCTCCACAATAAACAATTTACAATGTGTCAACATGCCACCCAGGCAGTGCCCACAGTTCCTACATCTGGCACATGTGATTCCTGCTGGGTGATAGTTCCCTCCCACACACCATGGCACAGAATCCATACAACACTGAACTCTCAGTCAGACTGATGAAGGCCAACTTCCTCTGTCTATACATCACTTGTGGTGCCCTTCAGTACAATCAGGAAACATGCAGGAAAACATTTGCAGTCTATAAAGTACTGAACAACACTTTAGTTATGCATTCAAGAAGAGGAAGCCCTGGAGTTAGCAGTAGAATATCCATCTGTTGTGAAGGGGATGACCATGAGAGGCAGAAGCAGCCACAGTATACTATGATACTGGCTAAGAAGCAGCATCTACTTCACCCCTATGAGCCAGATTAGCCATAAGAAGCAGTAACATTTTGCATGCAGTATTCCAACCAGGCTAGGCTAGGTAATGCACAGACTTACTGCACTTTTCAACAGACACAGGCTACCCTGGTAAGAGAGTAGAGAGAGCAGGGCACAGTTATGTGCACAGGTGAGCAGTGCTCCAGTGACAGATACAAGCAAGGGTGAGTGGAGGGGTCAAACCGGTGTATGCGAGTGTTTACTTTCATGATTTAGTAATTATGGTAATTCATTTAGACTGGTCAAGGAGGGAGCGACATCTTTAGTGTGGTGCACCTAGGCAGAAGTGAGTGATGCTGATGGATGGATGTAACTGTGAATGAAGATCAGTCATGCAAAAGATGATGCAAGTGTCATCTACACTGACCTTGTACATCCCCTTGCATGGCCACATCCTTTCTGCAGATTGTTACTAGCACAATCCACAGCAGACACAAAGAATGGCGTGCCCCTTTATCTCGGATGGGGAGAGACGCTATGGTTAATGTCATCAGATGCACCCCCCATCTGTGTCTACATCTATGACATCCTGAAGTCCTCTGAGCATTGGTTGCAAGTGTGGATGTGGTGGCACTACTGGATGCAGACCATGTGCTTGCCCTACCACAGTGATCATCCGCACCAGAAGTGGAAGAGGATCAGTCAAGAGTGAGGATGCTGATGACCATGATGTGCAGTCACACACCTGCAGCATATATACTCCATATGGTTGCTTTCATAAATGTTGTACAAACTGGATAGGCCCATTCTGAATCTGTCAAGTAAGCTGCATTCTAGACCAATCAGTTCTGCTATGTCATGCCAATATCTACAATGCAGGAGGATCCAGACATTGAAATACTTGTGAAAACATGCAAATGAACCTCAGTATATTCGTGCACTTTTCACAAACACTCAAACAGCGTCATAGTGCAGCTATAAAACTGAGTTGCATGCAAATTCTATAAGCACTATACCTTGTGCAAACTGGTGCTGCTGCAGCTGAAGTCTCAACCTGCCTGTAATAAGTACACGGGGGGGCTGATGGGTGGTCATCTCCTCAGGAAAGACTAGGTGTGCCACAAGGTTCAATATTAGGACCAGTATTCTTTAATACATTAATAAACAAAATTCATACAGCATCTCTCCCAGCAAGGCTAATCCAATATGCAGATGATTCCACATTAATATTTATAGCTTCTTCCATCAATCAGCTCCAAGATGAACTACAACATTCTTTTAGATTGCTGAAGCCATTCTGCAATTTTTGGAAACTACTCCAAAATCCAAACAAAACCAAGCTAATGGCATTTTCACCTCCAACCCAGCAGTCAAACTACTGCAACTTAGAAATAATATTAGTTGATAATACTAGAACTGAGCTAGTACAAACCATAAAACTACTGGGTATAATAACTGACCACAGCTAAAGGCTGGTATTCATAGTCACCTGCCCAAATGCGATAGGAGTATTCCTGATACGTATGGATGAGCACAACATAGGCAAGATTCATAGAGACTATTTACAGTATTGTGAAAGGCCTTAAAAATAATGATACAAAAGAGAAATATAATAAAGCGTTGTATGCTAATGAGATGATTTTGCAATTCACAGCCAGACATCTGTGTGGTGCGTGCATCCCTTGTTAAATGCAGAGCTTTGCCTTTCATGTTGGAGTTACAGTCTGCGAGCTTTCCCCCAGCCATCCCCTCAGTAGTTTTTCCAAGTATGCACAGGCACTTCCCTGACACAAAAATGAAATATTTCGCCCAGCAACACTGTCACTTGTTTATATTACATTTGCACAAGCACTAAAATGACACAAATTATTTTGCCCACCAGTCACTTCAGCAGTCTGACCATGTATGCACAAGCACTTTCCTGACCCACAAATTAATTTTTCCAAGCGTCTCCTTCAGTAATATTACCACTAAAATGAAACACTCACCCAAGTGACCTGTTCAGTAATGTGTCCTGGTATGCATAAACACCAAAATGAATAATTCACCCAAGTGACCCCTTTGGTAACATCCCCTAGTATGCACAAGCACTAAAGCAACCCCTTCAGTAATATGTCTGGGTATGCAGAACACCAAAATGAAACATTTACCCAAGCAACCCCTTCAGTAAAA
The DNA here is from genome assembly GCF_019279795.1 of Protopterus annectens. Lineage (NCBI taxonomy): Eukaryota > Metazoa > Chordata > Ceratodontiformes > Protopteridae > Protopterus > Protopterus annectens. Next base: position 1,833,642,522 of record NC_056729.1, read on the forward strand.
GTGTCCAGGTAAGCACAAGCACCAGCCAATCTCCCCTCACATCTCCATATTCTGAAAGAAAACTGCAGCTTATTGGCATAAGGTCAGAGCTATTTACACACCTGGTATGCAAATGAACTCATTATAGACTCCTGTCTTTGAATAAAACTCATATGCATATGTGTAAAGCCCCTAAACAGTTTAGTAGTTGTTCCCCTATTGTTTATATGTTAAGCATATTATGCTTTTGCGATGGGGGCCGTGTCCATAAAAAGTCCTCCACATTTCTGTAATCATCTGAAATTTGGAGGTTTTCATGCAGTTCCACTTTGCGATCCACCACTATAAAAATGCTAAGACCCAGACTATGAATATTTCCTGTAGATTCAATCAGCATATCCAATCTGCTGCTTTAAAAAAACAAACAAAAAAAAACCAACCACCATAAATTTTGATGCAGTAAAAACTTTTCTATCAGAAAATTGAAGTACCTGCAAGACCATAGCTCAAACCTATATGCTCCCTAGTCTCCCATTTGCTTCATCAGTTTTGATGACATTACAGTCATCTCAGCGAGTGAAACTGGGGTAATTGTTTAATAAGACTGCAAAGTTTGCAAGTAGCTATACAAGCTATTCGCCCACACTCTTGCTAAGACTGCCCACATCATCTACAGCCTAGACCAATCAATGCTCTGCCACTAGCTTACTTAAAAATCTAAAGATCATAGTGATGAGTACCTATATTCTATAAATGGTGCAAAACTGTGGAACTCTCTCCCAACAAATGTCAGAAATATTTCATTTCATCTACTGTCTAAAATAGACTTGAAAACATTACTGTCATCAAAATGGTCCTGCACTTCTGACACCCCTATTACTAAGCCCCCACTCAGATTCAAATTATTCCTCATCTATATTTTAAAATCCTAAGGAAATCCTTCCCATCAACACAGTCCTGCTCTTGTACCCGAACCATTACCAAGTACACTCCCAATGCAGCCAAATCAAGCAAATATTATAAGATTCTCATACCTTCTCACCTGTTTACATGTCTCAGGTATAGAACTGGTTGTTCATGCCTAATCTACTGTCTGTGTTCTAAAATTTCAATGAGACTATAAATTATAGAATAATGCTGAATTTTCTTTCAATAGGAGTAACTTTAGCATGTTGTAAATACTGTATAGTGTACTTAGCCTGGTGATAAAGTATATATAGCTGTGTTATGGAATATATTTTTATTGTTAGTGTATGTGAATTGCCTGTGAAAAAAAGTATGTAATAGAGATTTACCCAGTCAGACTTTCCTCAGTAATCAAAGGCTAATAAATAAAATGGGTTTACAGACAATGTTGAATGCTAAATGGTTGAAACTGAATTGGTTGAACACACTATATTGGATGATCAAAATGTTGAAGTAAAATTAGTCTAAACACACAATGTTGAAAGTATCGAATATGCCCATTTCTGCACTGTCGTGTGATCTCGGAGTTGATATATTTAAGTGTGGGGGGTGCACATGCAGGGGGGCATAGCCCCCCTGCAAAATAGTAGGGTTGATCTCATTGCTTTTTCAATTAAATGATTGTAAACATTTTGATAATTCAATGTTTTGGGTTGAGATGTTATTTTTCAACCAAATGACTTTTAGACATTATGAAATTCAACATTATGTCGGTAAACCAATAAAATGATCATGTTGAGTAGGGGTATGGGTCTAACTCACTCAGCTTGAGCTTTGGATTTTATTCTATATACGTATGGCTGCATATGTAACATTGCCTAGCTGGGGCACTCCTAAATGATACCCAAGGTGCTTTGAAAAATTCCTCACCAAGGTCAGGTTAATGGAAAATGTAACGTAAACAGCACTTTTGATATAGTAGTCTTGACAAACAAATACAGGATACATTTCTCAGGCAAAATATGAAGTCAGAAGTAAATGTTATTTTTTCTTTCTTCAGAATGTGTTGTATAGTAAGTTTGGAAAGCTGCTACAAATTGCTAAATAGGTTGTTTGAACTATCAATGTTTATTTAAATGAGCTCACTGACTGTTCATATTACTTTCTCCACCCTTGGAACCAAAATATCAAGGCAACAGTGACATAAAATTTGTATGATAAACTGTAATAATTATATTTTGCTCAGTTTCTTTTTTAATCTAGAAGTTTTATAATGAAACCATGGAATAATTGATGACAAAGTTTACAATACCTACAATCTAGAGGGACACAAAAGGAAAATCATGCTAGCCAAATGCGGTGAAGTCAGAGTAGTAAGTCATGATATTAGGTAATGGAGAAGATGTGGTCATACTCTTCTTACACTTTACCAAGATATTTGATATATTATTGCAGAATGAGTCACTGAAGAGATCAAGGTTTAAGGATTCAAAGCAGTCTCAAGATGATAATATAATGTTATATTTAATGTTATCATAATATACATTCACATAACTACCAAGGACTACACATATTGGAGACAAATAAAGCATTTGGTTTTATGTCCACTTCTAATTTTAAGCCCTAAACATTTGTTCTTCCTGAAAATTACATTCAAGATGTTGAGAATTTATGTAAATTAGCTTCTACTAGTATGTCAGGACCTTACCAATTATGAGCATCGCTATAGACAATAGGCAGAGGACTACCTCTATGGGTCTTCATTCTCTGTCTCTATCATTTTTTTTCAGTAATTCTGAGAGATACTTTAATAACGTCATTTTTTAAACAAGAAACATCTTTATCAAATTGTCACTTATCACATTGGAAATCATACATTTATAAAAATAAAAGCAAACTATAGACATTTTCAGTTGCAAACATTATAGATTACTTATAATCTATACAGTCATTGCCGGTCAAAGATTACATAGTTCATTCAATTACAGCCTTCCCTTAAACCTCGTTCCTCCTCTAAAACATTATTCTGCATGTATTGTTCCCACAATTCCCATTTTTTCAATGTAAATTGCTCTAACCTTTTTCTAACGATGACACTTCCAGTTCTTTTATCTCTGTTACTATATTCACTACTTCTAGTACACTTGGACTTCCATTTTCTAGTAACTTTTTTTGGCAGCAAATGTAAAAACATTTTCACTGCTTGTATCTTGCTATCCATATCCATAAAATAAATCTTCCAATTTCTCAGTTTATTATCTTTTGTTTAGTCTCTACACACATATCCTTTGGCTGCCATAAAATCCATTTTTATCCAGACTCCTAAGTACTTAATTTGATCACATCCCCATAAATATGGGTATTGCTGAACCAATTCATGTGTGGGTGCATAGTTTACAGCTATTGCCTTTGTTTTATTTTCATTAACTTTGTATCCTGAAAAGACTTTAAATTGTCTCAGAATGATGCACAACACTGAAATTTCCTTTCCTGGTTTTATCAGGTATATAATAAAATATCAGGTGTAAAATAAAATATCATCTGCAAATAAAGGCAACTTTTTTGATTACCCTACCAATTATATCCTTTATTTTCTTTGCTAATGGTTCTAAAAATAATGCAAACAAAGGAAAAAGAGGACACCCCTGTCTGGTTCCTCTGCTCAAACAGAACTAAGAGAGGACCCCCAACGCACACACTTTAATCTTCTCCTCTGGTCCCTCAAATATCCCCCTAATCAACCTTATATTTTTATCAGGCAATGCAAATACTTCCGTTACTCTACTCAAAATCCCAGCATACTCTGTCAAATACCTTCTCTGCATCAAGCCCCACCAATACCAGTGGTATTTTCTTACATTCTGCTTCCCTCTGGTTCTTCAGTGTTCTATTACTGTTGTCAAATGTTTACCTCCCCTCCACAAAACCACACACTGAATCAAGTCTATCAATTTTGTTATCACCTCTGCCATTCTTTTAGCCACTATAGAAATAAACACTATAATCATGGTTTGGAATCGAAATAGGCCTATATGCAGAGCTGTTCGACATGATACACTTAAAGAAATCCCAATCTCTCAGTCACACACTCAAGGGATCTAAACCTTCTCATCACAATGAACAAAACATGCTGGAGGGATAGGTTCCTGACCCAGAGACTCCCCAAACTCTGCAACAGACTGCCCATACATGTCAAGCAGAGCTCCTCTTTGGCCCTCTTCAAAAGGAACCTTGATGATTGGATGGGAGATAGGAAATTCACCCCGGGGATCACATCAGTCGCCCTGCTAGACAGGGGTCCAGGGAAGTAAATATTGTGGGAAGAAATAGCCAGGGAATTGTTATGGCTAGGCTTGTATAGGCCCTAGGGCCAATAGCCTAGTAGCAACCTATGAACCTATGGGTTTGATGGATCGTTACCAACTTTAGGTATTACAGCCACCACCACTTTCTTCCGGGATTGTTGGTGCTTCTCCTCCTTTTAAAATATTGTTAAACAAAACCTTCCAGATTTTGATCACTTTCTTCCCTCCAAACTTCCACAGAAATACCATCTATTCCTGGTGAATTTCCTGTAGATTGGTTATACATCACTATTTTTAATCTCCTCGTATCGTTAGTAATTGAGCTTCATCTACCTCTTCCATAAACATTTCCATTTGTATGTTTTCTTGATTTCCATATTTTTCTACAAAATACAGATTTTCATAAAATTTCTGAAATATTTCTAATACCTGTACAGGATCTTTGGTTATTTTCCTGTTTATTGGCACCCTAAGCTTGGCAAAAACCCCTTCTACTTTCAGTTGCCTGAGCCATTGTGCTAAAAGTTTTTGTGCTCTGGAGTTATCAAAAACACTTGCTTAACAGAAATCTTTCTAAATTAATGCATATTATTGAGGTAGTCCCTTATTTCCCTGTAGCACTCTGCAACTGCAGGTCTTTCTGTTCTGTGAGATACTTCCTATTCGACAATACTTTAACCTTTGTCAGTCCCTCTAAATAATTCTAGTTTCTTCTTATCCATCTCTTTTTTATTTCCACCCTATTTTTAAACTTCACATTAATGTTATCCCATCCTCTAGCTATATTTTCAGAAGAAATTTTTTTCTTCCCTAATAACTCCCAAATAACTTCCACATCCATTCCTTAAATTCCTCTCTATTTAACAGACAGGTGGGGAAGCACCGATGTCTCATTTTTATTTCATTACCATGCATTTTTATTTTAGTTATTACTGGCACCCGATCAGAAGTATTACTGGATACATATGAAATTTTCAATTAAATGCACAAGTTCCTGTGAAATATAATTTCTGTCCAGCCTAGCCCAGTTTTTGTACCTTGGAGAACAGCATGTAAATTCACTCCGAACTCCTACTACTGAATTCACATCTTCCATACCAAATGCTTTTATAAACGTCTTCAAAAATCTACCATTTTGTTACATTTTCCCTTCTAGGCTCCCCAGATACATTTTCACTGTTGCAAATGAAATTCCAGGCCCCACCTAGAAGTAATATTTCTTGCTGAAAGTTGATTACTTATCCCAGAATTTTCTTAAGTTCTATTTAGCAGTTTTAGGTGGAATACAAATCCATCTCATAATAATCATCCTCTTGTCAGCAGCCCCTTAGTACTACAAATCTGTCATCATTCTCTTTTTTCCCTGTTCTGTCACTAATGGAGCTCCTTTTGCAACGGATATAAGTATTCCCCTTTTCCTTTGTCCCAGATATTCCATGGATTCATAGGAGATTACTACTCTAACAGCTCAACAGCCCTTACAATCCTAGCCATTTTTATCTGAATTTTACATGAGTTTTGATCCCCAAGGGCTAGAAGATGGCTTAGGTTTGTGTCTATGCCTTTGAGTAATTTACATACGGACTCTGACCATAATGGAAATTGGTGCTGCCCAGGAACGACTCCAAACAGACTTTGAAGAGGGTCAGGGAAGGAGTCTGATTTATGTGAATAGAAATCTTTCAGCCTGCATGTTAGTGGTCATGTACGTCTCCCAGTTAATGCAGGGAGTAATGGAAGTCACCCGTGACTATTGTACTAAGCTGAATAGTAAGTGATTCTAGTAAATTTGGGTGCGATATATGGTTTTCCTAATTCATGGTTGGGGACCTGCAACTAGCAAAAATATGGTAAGGAACTTTTCCTGTGGTTAGTTGGACATGGAGTAGCTCAAGCATGTCATTGTTTGACCAGTTTTGAGGTGTGCTTATCGTTTATGTAGATAGATACACCTCCACCTTTTACCATTTCATGTGCAGTGGGTGGTCTCAACAAATTAAAGGCAAATTAAAGGCCTTGCACTGCCGGGGTGCTTTCCATGGCCTTGAACCATGTTTCACTAAATGCATAGACGTCAGCATTCTCCAGATAGAGGAGTGCTTTCAGAAAGTGTAATTTCTTGAGACTCCTAGCATTGAGTACTAATACCGTTAGCTTACTCTGAGTAGATCTTGCTATGTTGGAAGGCTGGTCTGTTTGGCAGTATCTAAACAAAAAGACACTATAGGGGGGTGGATAATGGTCTGGCCAGTATCCAAAACCTAGTGGCCACAAGTGAAGACCATCCCCGACAAAGCAGCATGGCCTGTCAATCATGTTCTCCCAGGCTGATAGATATTGCACCCCTTTAGAATGAGAGCAGTAGCCAAGCCAATTATTAAAGTCATTTATTTTCTGTTGGCATTGTGGCATCATCTTTGGAGACAGCAGAATGCTGCTTAATGCTAGGCTCATACCCGCCTGTGTCACATTCTGAGAGCTCAATTATGTCTCTCTCCATATAGTTCAGGGAGGTATGTCCCAGGTCACATTCACCCACATGGACTATGACGGACTCATACTGGTCCTTTGGGTTTAATGATAGGAGTGCTTGCATGATCTAGTAAATCCTGGTCCCTGGCAGGCAACTAACTGTAACCTTCTCCTTATCCAGCCTGGTGTGTCTCACAATGGAGCCTCCTATTACCAAAATACAGGGTTGTTTGGTGTTGCACCTTATGGGATTAGTAATTGAGACATTATGAGATATAGTTTCATGTGCTATGGTAGGAGTTGTCTTGTTTGTGTACATTTAGCATTTCTGAGGACAATTCTGGGAGACCTTTGAGGTTTGGGCAGTGATTGTTGTGTATGTGTGTCAATGATAACCTGATTTGCATTTTTTCTCTCTGTATGTGAGAGTCTTGCACCAACTGACGATGTGTAACTACATTTCTCACATACTGTATTCATCTGTTTCAGAATTAAGTGGTTGTCTGTATACATGATGCAATTGCTACATTGTCTCAAGATGCCCAGGTCCACCAAACGTGGTGCAGAGATAGCAGGAAAGGGTCTATCCATGGTTGCAGGTCCTTAATATGTGCTTTACAAGGGAATAGAATGAGGAGCGTTTGCAACCGGATGAGGGATGGGTACTTAGTGTAATCTGAAGCTAACCTATGCAGTGATGTTGCCAATTTTGTATACATATCTGTGAGACCATTCACATTTAAAAATAAAAAGGAAAGTGCTGTCATTATGATAAAAATATATTATTCCCACCTGTTATGTATAGCAGTGTTTTTTTAATGTCTAGCTTCAGCTTTTGTATTACACGCTTACACCGTTTGTCCGGTTGATCTTTTATACATTTGTTTCTTCTCATAACTATTTGAACCTATGTCACATGTTACAAGACTTTCAGTTTTGATTAAAGCCCTCAAACAAAAAACAACCACCAGAACTTATTAACTGTATACAAACACACAAAACTATGTACACTTTCAAATAATAATGTTTAAGTACTGTCTGTTTTATCTTTTCTTTATTCCTCTCCCAGGCATAAAAATAACTACTTGAATACATTTAAAAAAAATTATCACTTCCCAATTACCTGGACTACCTCCAACTCTGTACAGCCCACAAGCTTATTTTCAAACCTAATATGTCCAGCACTTGCTAACATCTTACCTTCTTACACCCCTCACAGACCCCTAAGATCTGCCCACCAAAACCTAATCTCAGTGTATAAACCAAATCGTCCCACTGGGCAGCTACTTCTATCCTTTACCTTAGCCAAAAAATGGAACTCTCTCCCTCCATCTCTATGAATCTCTGAAAACTTTGAACACTTCAAAACCCAGCTCCATTCCTACCTCTCCCATACTTGAAAGTGCAACTGCTCTCTACCTACCTAACCTCCTTAACTCATGATCACTTTTATCACATTCAAAGTCCCATTCTTTCCTTACTTACCAGGGATCTATCCCTCAATAACTACTTTCAGATCACTATCTGACATTTCTAACCAATGAACAAATTCTACTCTATACTACTGGTCTCAACCTACAAACATATAAATATGTATTATATATTGTATATATGTTGCAGTTTAACTGTTCTTAGTTTGCTATTTAATACTTACAAGTTGTTACTGCACCTCTTTGCTACTGTGTATTGTATTTTGTTAACTATGTATTGTATTTTGTTAACTTTGAATTATCTGGCTTTTCTCTGTACTATGTAGTCTGAATTATGTAGTTTATATTTTGTACTATGGAGCTTTTCTCCCTGGGCCTCCACTGAAAACGGGATATTTGAGCCCACTGGACCTCCCCGGTCACCAAACTGGAAATAAATAAATAAATATCTTCTGGCCATTGAAAAAAGTAGCATTAAGTTTTTATTGCCCTCTTATCAGCTTTTATTGCATTCTTATCAGTAGAGACATGAGAACCAGACACACAGTTGCCTTCAACTACAAGCTTCTCATGTTGCAGTGTGAACATTTACTTACTAGAGGAAAACTTATTCAGTGTTCTTTTATTTACTTGGTTCCCCTTAAACATTGTTAGTAGAGCAAGCCAAGGGCCTTAATCCAGTCATTTCCCTGTGAAAAAGCTAAGAAAAAGCAAATCAGTTTTACTTGTATCACATTCCTTTATCCAGGCTATCTTCTCTTTTTACATTATAGTGCCTACATTTCTTAAAACTTGAGAACAAAAAGAAATAAAGAAAAAAAGAATTAAAATAGGGGCAACTGTATACTTTAGTATTCCTATCACACAAAAAATACTGAAAAAGCTTTAATAAAGGTCTTTTTAATTCAGTCATGAGAATGACTTCATTGATGATTCTTTAATTCCAAAATTCAGCAAAACATAGCCCCCCCCCCCCCCATTTATTACAAGCAGTGGTAGCACATAATAAAATTTCAAAGTATAAATTTAATCTTAACAAGGTTTACTCTTCCATTTAAGTACCATGGATGAGGTACAACGTCCTATTTGGCAAATACATTTAGATTTAATATTGCAAGAGCATCCAACATCAAAGTTAATATTTTCCCGGGCTACTTTATTTTTAAAACTATATGTCACAATGTCATCTTGCATAAATCTATTAATAAACTGCAATTTGAACCTTTTACAAAAAACTTAAATGATCTGTCCAATGCCAAACAAAAGGACGGGCTTAATTTCTGAATGTGTCACTGTTATACTGTATGAAAGACTAGTTAAACATTTTACTGTACTAGAATACTCCGCTAACAATATCTCCCCTCTTAGATTCTTCTTGTTAGGACAATTATAAACAATGTTGATATCTCAACTAAATCTCTACATTTTATTAAAAAAATCTTTGAATACTTTCACCAAACTCTGTCTGCTAAATTATTTTGCATGACCATGGTTTAGTGAAAAAAATTACAAATGCTTAAAGAATTTGTTTTAATCTTGTAAAAATAATCCAGACATAACCATTAATAAAACACCTACATCTGTAGGCATTCTAATAACAGATAAATGCATACACAATTTATTAACAAGTAGTATTTTAATCCCTATGTCAAATGTGTTAAATTTATCGCGTCTCAAAACCAGTTCTACTCCATTACTGAACTTAAGAATTTCAGTTACAATTTTTTCCTCATTTTTGAAGTTGGATAATGAAGACTTTGAACTGATTTTGCCAAGGTTGGAATACTGCAAAACAGAAATATTGTATTTTTATATAACCTGCTTCATAGTATTCTTCCAAGATAAAAGTTCACTATCTCACACTATTCCATAATCTATTCCTGATTTTTATTAGGTGCAGTGGGTTAAACTGAATCCTCAGAGTATAATCTTTGTGAAAACAATTCCACTGCTGACACATTTCATGTTTTGGGTTAAACAAATGCATTCAACCAGTCTGGTCATTTTTGCTGGAAAAAAAAAATTAAGCCACAGCATGATAAATGTGAACAGCATAACCTTCTGTCAAGTATCTCTGCATCATATATTTAGAGAGAATTTAATATGGTGATGAGTCATCTCATCACAGGTATGGCATTTAACATTCCTAAATAAAGCTTTCACTTTCTTGGTTCAAATTCTCACAGAAATTTCTCCAGGTCTCGAGTAAGGTTTGTCTGATGTGGTCTTAAATAAGTACAGCTTGCTGCAATGAATGTTGAAATGTCCTTGCTCTATGCAATCATATTATGCTGCCATCTCTTATCATATCCCCCATGATGGCCCTTTGATTTCATGTGCCAGTTATTCATGTCATACTGTTAATATGCAAGTGGATTGCAATCCTTGTTCTATACATTTCATGACTTAATACATATGAGTAGTTTGGAAACAGACTCCTTGTTTAGAACATTGGTAACAATAATGATACTCTACTTCATATTTTAATCGTTTTTTTCCCCTCATGTTTTTAATTTCTCATTTTTTATGTGCTGATTTATATGTAAATTTTTTAACAAGCATTGTGATTATTAAAAACAATACTTGCATTAGCACTCTTTCATGGCTTTGTTTCTCTGCGCTTAATTTGTTTCAGTGGCAATATCTCATTGATGAATTGGGCATATGAATACTAATGAGGCAACAAGTACAGAGAACGTAATACAAGCTCAAATTGTATCCTTCAAATTTTGAGGTTCGCAGTTTTGCTAACATTTTAGGTTTTGATTTTTAAATCCTAATCCAAGTCAATAATGACACCTGCACAGGAAAATGTGTGTAGCAGGACTGATACCTTTGACATCCTCATAGTTGGACTATACCGGATTTTTTTTTCTACTTTGGTTTTACTGAGCATACTCAGAGTAACAATGGCAGCAAGTTTGCTTACCACTGTTTCTAGGTGACCTCATACTTAATGTGGGGAGAATTTTAAACACTTTTAAAAAGATTGTTATGTTAAAGGAGAACTGCAGCCACAGATTAAAAAAAAAACATGTTTATCTCATCATGGTTTGAAGTTTCCTAGATTTTAACACCACTCAGACTATTTACAGGTTTTTAAATATTTTTATAGGGTCTCGCATGTTGAAATAATTCAAATTTAGTCTGCCACTAGATATCTCATAATTCAGTGCTTGTCTGTAAAAAATTACATCACGCAGGCCTCTTTCCTCCTAAAGCTTCTGTCGCTGCACTGATTTTATATGCATACACTGCAGTCACTGTACTGATTTTACATGCATACACTGCAGTCTTTCAGTTTTAAGTAACATTTCATGCCGTTCAAGGACAACTTAAAAACCGTGCAAATGCCACAGAACAGGCTTTCAAAGTGCCTTTTACTGCTGCTTCTTTTTAGAATGGCTAAACGTCAGTCTTTTATGAAGCCTGAATTTGTACTAACTTGACTCATCGCCCATCCCCCCTTTACACCTAACTTCCCTAGCTGTCAAAGTGTTGAGGTTAATTTCAGCTGTTATCTACTGTGATTGACAGCACACAGCAGGAGACTTGACTCATGTACTGTTTCCTTGTTCTAGCCTTTACTTTTTGTATGGATAGGGGAAGGACCAGGGAGCTGTGACATCACAGCATGGGTGGGTTTTTAGGACGGTAGTGGCGATGTCAGTTTGAGGAGGGAAATGGCCAGAAAACTACCTGTAACCAGTGGCCTTGATATCAATGAATTGGACACTTTTCCAGGGAGGGACAAAAGTTTTTTGAAAGTGAAACCAACACAGTACAGTAAGGTACTGTTCTAGTGGAGAAAAACAATATTTTTAATTCTGTATTGTTGTTTATTCATAGCAGAGACAGTAAATAGGGAGAAAAAAGACAGAAGTTGGGCATTTAAAAATAGAACCCCATTGTTGTCCTTTAATCAAACAGCTGAATGAGAAGACTACTTAGATGTAGTAAATAACTGCTAGAGATAGCACTATAAACAAATCCCTGCAATGCCTGCTTTACTGTAAGCATCATAATCTGTGTGCCAGCTACAAGTCATTAAAATCAGTTTTTCTTCGCTTAAGTGGCACTTAAACTGCTTTTTAATTTCCCAAAAGGAAGGTTGCTTTCACCAGCAAATTAGGAACTAGAAAATCACCCATCAGTAATAAAGTGACATGCCTTCTATTCATTACAAAAAATTTCAAACTCAAAATCAACATAGACCGCACATAAACCTATGTACAGGCTAAGAAGGCAGCATACTGGGAAACCACATACTCCTTTACTTAATGTCCACACATAAAATCATAGCCAACTGAAATATTAATCAAATCAATCATGTGGGAAGTCGGTGCCACTTACCAGCAAAAGATGATGCTGTCAAGTGTCACATCTGACAAAGTGTCTGCAGTCTATTTTATCATATATAAAATCCCAGAGTAGAAAGAAAAATCACTTATCAGCCAAGTCCCTATGGCAACTGACCCAATCACTGTAGACTGCCTCTGAATACCCACATTTTTGAAGCACAGCTGACCCTTTTTTTCCAAGACAGTGTCTTCATAATACTACTATCTGCCTACAGTCAGTCATCTGAGCTTTCTACCAAATTCACTATTTGGGGCCTTCACTTTTCCCTTCTGCATTCTTTGAAGCACTGTGCCAAAGGCCTTACTGAAGTCCAAATACATTTGCAAAGAGATTCCTTTCTCTGTCTCACGAGTGATCCAGTCATACAAGTGGATTAAATTAAACTGGAAGGATCTGTAATGGAAGTGATGCATGTGTCTTTTGTTACAGGAATCATTTTTAGAACCATCTTCATGGAAGAGAGCCCCACTGTCATCATCCAGTCCTGTAGTTCTTTTTCTGATTTCTAACAAACTGTAGAGTTTAGCCAGCTACTCACCAAATTCAAATGGTCAGATGTGTAGCTAACTATTCTATTACTTGGGACTATCTCCCAAACTTTTTAAACTGTAGCAAACAGCTTGCTGCATGTAAACAGCAGCATCTGCTACAGTTTCTCCTCAATGCCCTGCAACATGTGGACAATAAAGTACTTTATACCAGTATTTGCTTTCAGAGCTAAAGTCGGTAAATTTACTAAAGAATAAGCAGCCTCTGTCAGTAGTCTCTCTAACACTTTGTGCTGGGATGGCTGCCCCTTCACCCCACCCTAGCTATGCTACTGCCAATGACAACTCAGTCAAAATCACGAAAGGTGAAAAAAAAAAAAAAAAAAAGTCTGCAAAACACTGGGCTTTTTCACCTAAAATTCCCTTACCCCCATGAGATTATATGTCACACACAACAGAATAGAAAAGGGATGGCTCCACTGTTGCAGTAAGGTGTTTCTGCATAATTTGTTTGATCTATCAGCAGTCAAAGAAACAGGTTCCTATCAGCATTTCGAATGTTGAAAACACTGAATTTGATTTCATCGAATTGAAATGTTCGAAATCTGAGAGGAGTGAACTGACAGAACATCAATTTCTTTCCCAGAGAAAGAAATCAGTGGGCCATCATCGGAGTTTATTTCCTCCACTGTGGAGCAGTCTCGGAGTTGGTATATTTAAGTGGGGGGGGGTGTGGGGAGCACAGCCTCAGAATATTATTAGTTAATTATACTAGTAATACTGAATATTGTGAGACTAGGTGGATAACTGAACTAGGAGCAAATAGGTATCCAGGGCTTAATGGCATGTTACCTTTAAAGCCTGTTAAGTAGGCTTAGGCCTTTTATTCAGTAATTTTAGTACCTTCAGTACTTTTGTATTTAACTAATTAATTGAATGATTGTTTTTATTTGTATTTAAACACAGCTTTAAGTTGTGTGGTTTGTGTCGGGGGGAAGAGTTTGTACCTGAAAGTGCCAACACTTAATAAATCACATTTGTTTTTAGCCTGGTGGACTGCGGTTTTATATTCTTATATACAAGTCTAATGACCACAAAGGCCTTTATAAGCCTAGCCATGCAATCCAACCCAGTTGTGTCCCAGTGTATCATGGGCGTTTATTAGGAGGGGACATGTTAAGAAGTTTCTAGAGGTTATGTTGGGGGTCTATTAGTTTGGGTATTACTGATTGCCTCTATGAGAGACATGGGGGGGCCATACACCTTCAGATTTATTTTGTCTGGAATATACATTGCAATTCTACTTCCTTTGTATGCTCTATCATCTTTGCCACTAAACCTGAGGATCGCCATATCCGGGTTCTCTCCAAATTAACCCATGTTTCATGTCTGGCTCCAGTGTCTGCACCTCTCTACCCAAGTGAAGCAAGAGTCTAATTTTTTTTTCCACATGCATTTCCAGCACTCATCACTTCCTTCCTTCCTTTTCCCATTATAGCCTCCTGCTCTGTTGTTCTCCATTCCTAGTATGTGTATTCCATAACACCCTCACTAATGAGGCTTCTTCTTTTTCCCCCAGATGTTTGGTTTGGCAAGACTCAATACATCTTTCCATTCCATCTTTCAGGACTTTCCTCTGCAAGAACTCTCTGTCTACAAAAATTGAATTATAAACAACTCTTTGAAATACCCAGTGTCCACAAACAAAATACACAAACATACAAAATGTACTGATATATTTACCTCCAATGTATGTATATACCACACCTTCAGTCTATGCATTAATTGCAATGGATAATATAAAACTATGCTGTTTTAGAGAATGATTCTGTAGCAGGTAAAACATATCCTTCTACCACTTTACAGACCAGTCATGATGGAAATTAAAAAAAAAGTTAATTGCTCATAGCCTCTACGCAGTCGAGTATACTTTATACTACTGTGTGCATCTCTGGTCTATGAACAGTTATCCAGTCATTATATACAATCTGATGAGCACTGACTTAAGATTCAGTGCAAAGCATCATACGTTATATATAAAGCCTAAGGATACAAATAACCACTGTTATCAGTAATACTTTAGCAGTTTCATGTCATCCACAGATCAGGCATACATATAAATAATATATTGGCTTTTCTCTCTGCTGCACTGGAAGACCACCACTACTGCATTAGTATTAAGCTGTGCATAATGGCAGTGAAGGAAGAGACTAAGTCACATCTGTGTCACAGACTCCAATGGTAAAAATAGAAAGTACAGCTGGAGATTACAGCATCCCTGCATATCATACTAATAATCATTAGCAACAGCTGAATTACACGGATTTAAACAGTTGGCAAATGCAAAAAGAAAAACTGTCACAAGCAGGGCTAAGGAACTTTATTTTGTACAGAGAAATGCCGCAGGCTGCGTTAACACACAAATTCGAACTTTGTTAACTGTTATAGCATACGTACAGCTATCATTATTACCAGTACACCCACTTTCCGAAAAAGGATGTTGGAGAAACTGTGCGTTCAAGTCTAGATATAATACCAGTAAGTATAATAGTGTAATAATCATGGATGTGGGAATACCTGTAAACTGTTTGGGAATACATATATGTTGCTGCCTGAAAAGTTCACTAGTAAGATATTGTGAGTATGGCGATATTTTGTCCATTTTAAGTGACAGGAAGTTAGGTAGTTCCAAGGTGATACCCAGATTTGAAAAGGGATGAGTGGACAATTCAGTTTTTTTTATTTAAATCCATCCATCCAACCACAACCTCATTTTCCCATTTTTGTACATGGGGTCAGGGTGTCACTTCAACAGTGACAATCTAGAGCCAAGATTTACACTGCCAGGTGGCTAAGCCCTGCTGCAGTAGTTCTTCCACAATACACACAAACACATATACAGCCAATTTGGAATGTCCAAACCACCTACTGCATGTCTTTGGAATGTGAGAGGAAACCGGAGCACCTGGAGTAAACCCACGCAAACACAGGGAGGACATGCAGACTCCACACAGAAGGCACCCCAACAGAGACTCAAACCAGGAAACCTCTTCCTGTGAGGCGACAATACTATCCACTGTGCCGTCCATTTTTTTTTTTTAGTATCTTATTGTAATTTTGCATAAATTAACAAATGCTCTAATATAAAACTACTATTTCCCAAATGATTAGAGTAGTTCTTACTATATGCATTATGGACATTCATTAAATAGTATAAACAGATTGTAGAACTCCAATAAATATTGCTCTATTAATTTCAGTTTTATCCAATAATATTGTGGTAATTTTGGTTATTTTCATCTTACTAGGCATTTCTTTCTGACACAACAGTGACAGTATTTATAAATTCTGTAAATGAAAGCATAGCCTCCATTTTTCACTTCTTCATAGTCATTTTTCTGGTTATGTTGAAAATAAAACTTGGGTTCACTTCTGGCATTTGTTGCACTGAACACCAAAAGCCTACTTAAATTTATTAGGTCAAATTGCCTGCAGGAAGCGTCAACTTTTTCCCAAAAAAGGTTAAAGAAATTGTGAGTGGTCAATTTGCTAAGAGAGATTTAGATGCATTCTTTGAACAGCTAAGTGAACTGGTCCTTCTCTAACCCTTTTCATAGGTTCTTACTAAGCTTACAACCAAAGGAGACCATTAAGAACTCTGCCACATCACACAGTATGGGCAGCAAACTGGCAGTGTTCCCCACTGAGCAAACGTATATTGATGAAAATTTGTGATCACCCATCCAATCATCTAGACTGATTTTAAAGGTTGCTAGGGAAGTATGTTGTTTGATAAACAAGGGCAACTTGTTCCTGCACCAGGGAGTAGGTTAGGCATCTGCCATCTGGTCTGGTTAATGTGAGAATGTAAGTTTAAATTTCTTTGTATAAATTCTTCCTCACTTTGCTGGGGGTCTTCCATGGCTTATTCTTGCATGCTTTTATTTATTTCATTTTGCTATTGTCATAAGTGGGCTGGTCAAAAAAACTCTGCAGCCAAGCCATGACCCAGGCCTGAGAAGCACCAAACAAGCATTTATACAGAAGTAGATGTATTACAGCAATTATCACAAGAATGTTTGAACAAATTAAATTACTCAATTACATAAAAGTATGAAACAATATTTACAATGAGCAATTTGAAGAGCAGATTTTACAATGAGAACAGTAAGTTACTTCATAATGATTGAGCAAGTAACAAAAATGAGCCAGGTATTCATTTAGCAAATGCACATTCAGACAACACATTTACCACTGTAGAGGCAGAGAGAGTACATGCCACATGCAGAAGGCCAATGTGAATCAACATTGTTCCTAGCCCTTTTCTTCATAGCAAGAGCAAGCTGAACATTTCAACAAGTATTCTTTTGGCTTATTTCTGAGGTGGTTTTGTCTTACTTCTGATAAGCGCTGGGTCCAGACTGCTGGTACCAGATTTAAGAACGCCCTTTCAAAGGAGGTTACTAGGCTAGCGGCCCTACAGCCTTTACAAGCCTAGCCATGTTAATCCCAAGTATCCCCATTTGTTCTTTTTGGATAGTTCACAGAACAAATTTATGAACAGAGCAGGTCTGTGATCAACACCAGCTACCCCTATTCATGAGGGACATGGGTGCCAACCCAGGGGTGAATTTGTGGTAATGTGTGGTCTCCCATCCAATTATTTAGGTTGTGTTAGAATAGGTTCAGTGAGGAGCTCTGTTTTACATGAACAGGGATTCTATTCCAGAGAAGTGGCAGTTTCTGGGAGACATACCTGTCCCTATAGCGAGTGACTCTTGTGCCATTGGACTAGCGGATGTGCAGCAGTTCCATTAGGGCAGGGTCAGAGATTGCCCTATACTCCAGGCACAAGTCACCTCTCAGCATCCTATAAGATACAGTGTAAAGTAACAGGGCTTTCAGCCTGTCCACATAGGTCACGGTTTGCAGTCCCTTTATTTTCTTAGTGAGAAATCTCGGAGGTCTCTGCAGCTGCTGCACGTCTGATGGTGTATGCAAAAAGGTGCATTATACTCTTAGTGGTCTGATGAGCAAGTACAGTAGAGTTGTAACATTCCTTGACATGGATACTATGCCCTTGATTACGAGGTGCGCTACATAGAAGGCTTTCCATACCAATGGGGAAACTTGCTGGTCAAAGTTCAGATTGCTGTCAACCTGTGTTCCCAATTCTCGCACCAGTGGGTTGGAACTCAGAGGGGTGCTGTCAATATTGTAATTTGTAGGAAATTCCGTTTTGCCAAAGGGAACAATAATGCATTTTTTGCATTTAGTTTTAGACCATGGTTTTGGCACCAATCGCTTATTTGCTTTAATCCTTCTTGTAATAGGTTGACATTGTTAAGGAACTCCATGATTGCTCCTAGTTTGCAATCAGTGAACTTGGTGAGCCAGAGGTGGTCTACTTTGGCCTGGAATTCTGAGAAATAGATTTCAAAAACTGGGGGATCCAGCACAGACCCCTGTGGTACTCCACAGGTGACAGGTCTACTGGTGGAAGTGGAGTCACCAATTTTGACACCGTGTTCCATCAGGGAGCCAAGTGGCTACCCATGTAGTAATGTAAGGTTTAATCCCCAGCTCGGAGAATTTCTCAACGATGCCAGAGTGGGGAATTGTGTTGAAAACTTTACCAAGGTCAAGATAGGCTGTGTGCACTTGCCTTAACTTCATCCATGGCTTTGGTGACATTCTCAAAGAAGTCTACCAGGTTTAATAAGCATGATCTACTCTTAATGAATCCAAACTGGATTGGGTCCAGCTACCAGGTTTAATAAGCATGATCTACCATTAATGAAGCTAAACCAGATTGGGTCCAGCATGTTTAGGTCACCTATGTCCTTGTTGATAAGGTCCAGAATAATTCTTTCCATGGCCTTGCAGATGAGGCTGGTTAGACTTATGGCTCTGTAGTTCTCCGGGCCAGTTGATGGCCTCCCTTTGTGCAGTATTACTGTTGCTGTTCTCCATTCTGCAGGAACATGGCCAATTCTCAAGCTATGATCAAAGAGAATGCCAGGTGGGTCTAGTAGGTCTCGTTTTAGATTGTTTATTCAACAACCTGGAATATTATCCAGTCCCATTAAGGCTTAGTATGCTGTAATTAGCTTTGGTGAAACATTACTGCTGGGTAAGCTGGATGACATCACTATTTTCACCTGCCTCCAGTTCCCAGGCTAAACAGATAAACAGAAATTAACATTTCTCTGTGAAAAATACTTCTTATCTCTCAGACGTTTGCCTAGAACTGGAAGTCATAAAACAATTAACACTTGGAACCTAGTAATCATTTCTGTTTCTAGGCAATAGGAAAATCTCTAGCTTTAGACAATGTCCTCTTGCTGCACCGAAACTAACTTTTTTATAGCACATCATTAAACACAATTTTCCTGACATTTTGCAAGTTAACTCTGTATGTTCCAACTTCTGCTATTAATATAGTTTATATACATTTCTGTTCTTTTCCAGTAGGGTACACTGTGGTTACATTCTTGAAATTCAGTACAAAACATACAGTTCAACACACACTGCAATAGTAGTTTAATATCCAGATAACATAGTTCTCTTACATTTGCAAGACAAACCTATGGATCATATTAATATTCACAAATGATATAGGATTTATAAAATTCCAGATAGTTGGGCTGGCAGTGTCACATTTCTATATAAACCACATTAATATTTTCAAGTGACATATATTTACAAAATTCCAGTTAGCTGGGCTGGTAGCATTTTGGTTTGTCACAGGAGGTAACTGCAGAAATGCCTGGAGGTGCACTCGGCCGTAATGAGTTGAAGATGGATTCACCTCCACCTTTGGTTCCTTCTCGCTCATTTTGAGGTCTGAACTTTGAAAAGGCATTGTAGTCTTACATGGCCAGGGTGGTTTCAGCGGCCTTGGACCATATCTCAGTAACTGCACAGATGTCTGCATTCTCCAAAGTGATGAGTGCTTTCAGGGAGTGCAGTTCCGTGTTTAAATTTCTAGCATTAAACAGCATGACCCTGAGTTTGTCTCAATTAGATTTTGTTACACTGCAAAATTTGTTGCTTTGACATTGCCTAAAAAAGGCACTATGGGAGAAGTAAGGGCTTTTGCCGGTATCCAAAAGCCTAGGGGGGGAACAGGTGCAGACCATCTCTAGCAAAGCAGTGAGGTCTGTCTACCATATCCTCCCAAGCTGACCAGCAGCTGAGCCAAATGGTGAAGTCAATCATTTTTTGTTTATACTGAAGCATCATCCTGGGTGAGGGTAGGATATTGCTTAGGGCAAGGAACATACCAGTCTGGGACACAGTCAGATGGTTCCATCAGGTCTGTCTTCATATAGTCCACAGAGGTAAATCTCAAGTCATTCACTCCAACATAAACTGTAACACAGTCATATCAGTACTATTTGTTGAGTGACTTGAGTGCATGCGCGATTTGTCGGATTCCTGGCACTGGACAGGCAGCTGACTGTGAGCGTCTTGTCCAGTCTGGTGAGGGGGACATCTGTGTATCTCATTATGGGGTCACCTATGACCAAGACATTTGGTGAGTTTTGCTTAGGGGCTTATTTATTGAGACATGTATGTGTGTGTGTTATGTGTAGTGGTTTCTTTTTGCTTAGTGGCGAGTGTGTGTGGTGTGCGTTTGGGAGGTCCCTGTTCTTTTGGTAGGCTTTTAGTGAGTGCCTCCACATATGTGGGTTTAGGTGTCATGACTTTATGGTGAGAGGGGTGAGGTTTGCATGAGGTGAAGGGTGTGTGTGTGTGTGCTGACAACCTGTTTGATGTCTAGTTTGTTTTTATGTGAGAGAATTAACTCCAGTTCCACAGTGTATTTGCATCTCTCAAACGGTATTAATTTGCTTTAGCAGTAAATGGTTGTCAGTATACATGAAGCAATTGCTACATTGCCTCAGGCTCAAGATGTCCATATCAATCAAGCTGGCAGGAGAATGATGGGAAACTGCCCATCCATTGTCAGTATTTTTCTGAATGTGGTATTTGGGAAGGAAGTGGGCTAGCTGGACTTGAGATTTTGGCCTAAGTAGTGGGCAAGTTTGACTTGGAGTAGCAAAAGCAGAAGGTGTATAGCAGGTTGTGGATGATAAGTGTAAGAACCCTACTTAGAGAGAAACTGAGTTGCCTTTTGCTCAGCAGAGAACCCTGAGGGTTCTATTGGAAGGTCTCTACGGGAAAATAATGTTTCCAGGCATCTATACAGGGCACTGCTAAACCCCATTGTGCAGTGCACAGCAATGGGCAAATGCAGGGCTTATATACAGGCATACAAACACTTTAACACAACTACCAATGGGTAAGCCCCAAATTGAACATTTCTCCAGCAATCCCCAACTCAGATGGGTCCTAAGCTACAAACTTTTGCCACAAAGGTGCAGGGGGGGCCCTCTTAATGTAAGATGGTTGGTTTAAGAGCACAGCTATACCAAACAGTCTAGATTCAGCAGGTCTGAATCTACCCTACGCTATGTAAAGCAATGAAATAAAAGTTCAAAGTGCAGAATAAAAAGCAGTCACAAACAGTAAAAATGAAGTAGTAATTCAATTAAATACAGTTAAAGTGTAGTGCTGGCTTAAAATAAACTTTTCATTTTTTTTCAGTGGATGCCTTGCATTTCAGTGCAGATGCACTCCAGATACCTGGTTAAAGTTGCCAAATGTTGAGCAGCTCTGATAAACCGAGTGCAAAGCCGCACAAACATGAGGCTTATATACAAGCAAATTTAAACAGTTTTAACACAACTACCAATGGGAAAGCCCCAAACTGAGCCCTTTTCCAACAATCCCCAACTCAGATGGGTTCCAAGCTACAAACTTCTGCCACAGGAGTACAGAGAGGTCCTCTTAATGTAAGATGGTTGGTTTACGAGCACAGCGATACCAAATAGTCTAGATTCAGCAGGTCTGAATCTAGCCTATGATATGTAAGGCAAGGGAACAATTTCTAGATGAGAAGGATTAGGGGAGAGTCACTTAAAGCTCAAAGTGAGCGTGTTTAGTAGCATACTATTAGATCTGCAGTGGTAGCACCCTCTGCACAAACTGGCAGCTCTTCGAGCAGCTGTGAACAGTGGGAGAGTATGTAGAGTGTTTCAAATAGAGATTTTAAAAAGGAGAGGTTTGCTCATGCGCAAATATGGGGAACCACATTTGCACAATGTGCAAAAGCGAGGCTTTTATGCAAGGCTTTCATCCTGCTGGTAAAATTAAACCCTCAGGCCAATCAGATAAAAACACAATAAGCTAGAGACCATTAGTTCCCACTTTGGATGGGTTGAATTTAGCTCTGCTCACACCAGTGCAAAAGAACCCTCCTAATGTAAAACAAGCTGGTTTTGAGCTCAAGTGCAGTAACAAACGCTTTACAACAGCAGTCAGAATTCCTGGAACATCCCTGAGAAATGCTCCCAAAACTTAGAAATATTTTGGCAGACTCGGGAGAACTTTGGCAAACTCAGAGCAGCTTTTGCAATGTCAGAGGTGGTTAAGAAATATCAGAATACTGTTAAAACAACCTAAGAGCAGTACAGTAACAAACAGATGGAGTTTAACATGTGCAAGCTGAAAAACAGTGACATATACAACCAAATCAATAAATGCAACACAGAAGTGTTAAATATCATTGAAATGGCTGCAGCAAGTGCAAAATATACTTATCACCTTTGTGGGTCTAGATGGTTTTAGAAGCAATCCAGGTTGTGTAGTCACAGGTGTCCAAGCCAGGCATAATGAAGCTCTGAATACATAAGCCTACCATTGTTATGAATGTGGGCTTGACGAGGGTAAAATCTACACTTACCTCTCTAAGTGCTTTATTTTGTTCTCTAATTTATACTTTTGCTCATAATGGAATGCAGTGTCCTAGCTTAACAGTTTTGCAGACCTGTGTGGAAAGTAGCTGGCAAGCATCTGCAATTTTTGTCAGTTACATGTATGTAGGGATTTTTTGGAAGATTTTATGTAGTGGCAAAAATCCTAATGATAGACTAAGGTATTCATGAGAAGTAGGTTGGTGCATGCAAAGTTGCATAATACTGTGAAACTGCTTTGTAATTTCTTCTGGAAGGTAGGCAAGTTTTTACAGGATTCTAGGAATAGTTCATCTGCATCCATGATTACATTTAATTGAAAAAGCTCAAGACACAAGTTAAGTAATTCAGAAGCAAACAGACTTGAAATTCAAAATAAAGGTGTTAGACTTCAAGGACTCATTGCTGCACTTCCTTTATCGTGGTACTTGGAATTTTGAAATAGTGCTTGCTTATTCATAATATTTTGACAGGGTGAATGTACTGGTCTGGGAATCCTTTTCAGCCATGGCTCGGATACAATACAGCACTTCATTGGATGAAATTTTACAACAGCTTACAGAAAGACACTTTGTTTAAAGTTTACAGTATGACTTTGGAAAGATGAAGTTGTAATCAAGTGGAGAGAAACTACAACAGATGTTATGATATCAAAGGTCACTTGCATTGGCTTCTGCGAGTATAATGTGAGGATTTAATTTGCAGCTTGTTATTAACTGAAGGTCAAAAGCTGGATGGCCTTGAACCACCAACTATTCCAGTTAACATAACACGCTAGTTGTGCCTCAGTCATGACCTGGGTCATAGTAATGATAGATAAATCCTGAAGGTTAGACTAAACTGGTGTGCAGAAAAATGAGACAAAGATACATTTGCATGTTTCAGACACCAACTAGAGATCAAGACTGAATCTCAGATGCTAATGCTATTGAAAGATGCCATATTCGTTGAAAATGAATGATTTTCTGTTAATGGGTTTCCAGAGCTAGAATATTGATGCCAAAATATCACTTTTTTGAGCTAGAATACCACCGAATTGTGTGGGTATAGAGATTATAGACTTTTAATGTAGAATGTGGCGATTCATTTTGGGGGGGGGGGGGTTGCTATCAGAAGACTGAGATTTGATGAATTGTTCCAATAAGCTGCCCTAATGCTAGTAAAATATACAACAAAGAGATAGGAACAACTGGTAGGAATCTTTTAAAATGTCTCATGGCAGGTAGCAGTTGAGAGACTTTGCTGGCCAAATTGATGTCTAATGTAAACATTTTTTCTTCCATTATGAAATTTATAAAGGCTTCAACTATCCCTTGAATCTCACAATTAAAAGATCTTTTTAATTTAAAAATGTAGACAAGTACTGACTAGCTAAAACCTCAATTACTTCCAGGTCAGTATGGCAAAATATAAAAATGTACTCTGAAATGTCCTGAATTCATTTTGGGATGTCAGAATCAGAGACTCAGAGGGGTTCCAGCACAAAAACATAGAATATGTCAGCAGATAATGAGCATTTCCCTGCACCTAAATTGTACATGGCATTATGTAATGATTAAATAAAATGCCTTATAGATACCACATGTTCATCACTGGATTAGCCTTACATTTGCCATACATTTATTTTATTACTGGATTAGCCTTACATTTGCCATACATTTATTTTATTATTGGATTAGCCTTACATTTGCCATACATTTATTGTATTACTGGATTAGACTTACATTTGCCATACATTTATTGTATTACTGGATTAGCCTTACATTTGCCATACATTTATTGTATTACCGGATTAGACTTACATTTGCCATACATTTATTTTATTACTTATTTATCTTTGTTGACTGGAAAAGTCAAACTGAGCAATGCCCTTTTTCACCAGAGGCCCAGGAGAAAAGCTCCTTAGTATATAGTAAAAAAAATAATAATAAAAACAACAGTTTGGGAATTTTTTTAACAGAAGCATAGATTACTTATTGAAATTACTAGGACTTAGAGAGGTGTATAGAAAATTGATATTTAAAGTTGAAATTACTTCATACTATACAAGTGTATTGGCACAATTAGATTGTGGGTCTAGAAAGAAAAGTGAAGAAATATGAATCCTGGAGTGTGATTAAGTTTACAGTTTTCTAAAATGATGGAGGTAACAGGATATTTAGATAAGGACATAGGGGAAAGATAGCATGGAAATTGGGTAGGTTTCAACTATAAGAAGGTGCGTTAACTCAGTGAGTAGTTGAGAAGTTCTGGTAGCATGACATATGGTCTAATTGTTAATTAATAAAGACCATAGGTAGGTTATGTTTTTGTTGGGGGTAGATAGTAGTTATAAGGAGAGTATGCTGCCAGAGAACTGGTCAGAGAAAAGGTAGCGCGAGATGGAACTTGGGGGATATTTGATTTAGCCAAGTGAAACACATGCACATTTACATTATGTTTTATACAGGTTATGTTTAAGGAGGTTTTTGAATTTTGTGTACTTAGCAACTAGTCTTAGGTCTTTTGGGATGTCATTCTAGATGTTTGAGATGCAGTGTGATTACAGGGAGTCTCCTGCTGAGATACGTAACCTAGTTATACCTGGTAAGAAGTTATCACTGGAGCAGAGATCCCAGTTTGGACAGTAAAGTTAGAGTGCTGGATACTTTTCTGTAGTGTGTATGAGGTTGCGTGCAGTTAATAGTTGTGTGGACACTGGAGTTAGGAAGTGCAAGCCAGTCTAGTGGTCCTAGGCCATGACAGTGATGAGTTTGCTAGGCAAGGTTTGTGGCAAATTTTGCTACTCTATTACAGCAGGATGACATCTTGGTGAGGTATGTGATGTTAAGGTCAGTAAGGATAGAGGAAGCATAAAGTAATTATAAAAGTAGGCAGATTGTGGTTAATCTTTTTCTTGTGGAGTCACTAAGGTATTGCTTTGGTAGGTCTTACTGATCATTTGCAAGATTGGGAGGGTGGCCTAATGGTTAAGCTGTTTGCCTTACAAACACAAGGTGCAGGGTTTGAGTCTCACAAGGGATAATTGGCTAGGCTTAAAATGGCTCACAAGGGCAGTTGGCTTAATACTAATCTATGAATCTATATGTTCAAACAACTTTAGATTGCAGTCAATTGTAGTGTCTATTAATATTGTATATACATTCTTTTGGAAGACCATTTTATAAATCCAAAAACCCCTCTCAGAAATGATGACTTAAGAATACTGAACCAGCTACAAACTTGGGCAAAATAAACTTTATGCCAGGAGTGTAATTGTTGCTCAATACTGCCAACGAAATGCAGAGAGAGGTGGTGATATTTAACCATTTCACTATCTTGTTGCTGTAAAACATTATGCAGTAAACTGTTAATTCAATATTAATAACATTTGTTTATATAACTTAAATGTAATAGTAATTAAAATATTGCACACTGTCATCCATAATAATGTTTGTAAGTGGACTGTACCCTTAAATCTCCCTCATCAACTAATTTGTAATTAAGAAATATTACATTCCTACAGGCAGATCTTAACCATTTACTTACTCAAAAATAAAAACACTGCACCAGAAATATCCACAACTTCTTTTATTGTAAAAAAACTAAGTGCTTTCATTCTTGAACTTAACAGAACTTCCTCAGATTAAAAGAAATTGCATCACTTCCCGCTATTTAAATACAAATTTTGGCCTCAAAACCAACATGTTTTATGTTGTCTTAGTATGTCTTTCGTGTTTTTGGATTAATTTGCTAAGTATACATAGCACTGTAGAAAACAGAGCTGGCAGATGCATGTGTACTCTATTCTTAGTGCAGAATATACATGGTCTGGTGTTCTTAATTTAAAAGAATATTTTCTCTCATTAATTCAGAATTCTTACCAGTCTGTCTTAGAAAGAAACATAGGCATTGATACCAGATGAGGACCATTTTATCTACCTCATCTGCCCATTTCTTCACTTCCTAAATAAACTAGATAACAGGTGTGTTTTAATCAACTACTTACTTTTTCCTCTCTCATCCCTTAGCAACTTCTTCATCGTTCCACAATTCGTTAATCAGCTCTGGGACAGATTTTGAGCTTATTAGTTCAGGATGGCTGTTGCAACATTTACCACCCTTTACGTGTCAGAATATTTCCTTCTTTCACCCTTGAGCCACACACCTTCCAGCTTCATTTATTTTTTCAGTAAATCTTACATTTCACCTCAGAAAATAATGCTTCCCTTGCAGATTACAATTTTGTATTGTGTCAAACATGCATCTAAGGTCATAGCTTTTGTTAAATGCATGGCCTAAAAATGAAAGTCACGTGACATTACCAGTAAAGCGATCTTAAACTTGGTCTTCCTCTTTCATGCCTTTATTCAATAGGTCTTTCCTTTAAGAGTGATACAGCGACTATCAGCTTAGGGGGAAATATTCAAGATCTGTATTCTTTAAAAGATTCTTGAACAAAAATCTAACATCTTTCTAAACAAGAACAGAAGCCTTAGAGCAGTAAACTATGAAAGCAGGTGTTTCTGCTCGATTCTGGACATTATAGAATCACATGCTGGGACACCACTTCTATTGCCCTTTTCCTATGAGAGAAATTATACTTTACATGATGTACAAGTGATCTCATGAAAGAAAACATCTGGTTTCTATAAAAGTGCAAACATCTGACTTCTAACAGGTGACAGAAAAATGAACTGACACCATGTACAATGACTGGGCAAAATGCACATATGTTGCTATTTTATGTTAACAGATTTATGTATTTCATCCACCTGTTTAGTATGGTTTTCCCACCATAGCCATATACTGTTATCCACTCAAAATATTACTTGGAGGAAGGTCAGTTTATCATTATTCATATGTGTTCTAGCTAAAACAACACAGTAGAAAAGGGCAGGGTTGCAGCACTATACCATATCTCTATCAGACTGTAGGCAGAAAAAAAGTGTCAGCATTCACAGTATACCTACACAAAATGTTGCAATATCATAGATTCATTCAGCAGTTTAGATTCACAGGTGCGATATACTGAATGCACATGTGAACACAAGTATGTTGTCATTAAATTTACCAGCCAAATTCTGTGTCACATTTCAGAATGATACGTGATGTGTGACACGTGTGGCTGGAACAATATGATGAACCACTATATAACATTCATGAGAAGCAACAAGTTGCACAGAATGAGATCTGTATCACCATCACGTGATAATGACATAACTACATGCTGCACAGAGCTTAAAATCAAATGTCTTGCCTCTGCCTTGTGCATTAGAGAGATGTAGCCTTGACTAATACCCTTATGATGGGGCTCAATTAGCTTTTGAGGTCTTGAAAGAGCCAAGGCAAGGAAAAGTAAGAGGGAGTAGCCATTGATGGATTACTCATTTGGAGGGGGGAGGCAGAGTGACCCACTGCATCAGTGACTCCAAAAGGAACGTCAGGTTAGCAACTATTAGGTCAAGTGGCTCATGCCAAATGCAAGTCAGGGAATTGTTCCTAACTAATTGTATGCATAGACTGGGAGCTCCCTTGAATATTGGCATCAGTGAAGCCACCAGGCACTGTGGAGTCAGTCTTCAGATAAACTTAACTGCTGTCGTCCATTTCTTAGAACCAGACTCGCCAAGAAAGAGATGGAATAATTAGGCTCTGGCCCTGTTCAAGAAGTAAATGGGCTTTCTTGTCTGGGAATGAATATGCCTTCTCTTCACCCAATGGGAGGGAATGGACGGGCTGATTGGGTACAAGACAGAGAGCCACTGGGCTTACCAAGGGAACGTGTATGGGAAATACTGTGTAATGTAATGATCAGCTTGCATTCCTCAAATTATACTGAATACTCTCATGTTACTGTACAACTAAAGACTGCAAGTTTAGTTTTTATGTCGCTGCCTGCTGCATCATCTTCCCCGTACTTCCCCCTAAAAGGAATTGAAAGATCACCAAAATAAAAGAAATAGATGCATTTTGGAGAAACATCTATGATCTATGAAGATCTGTGGAACATAAAGATGCTAAATGGATAGAAGTTAAAGAAAGAATAAGAGGTTTAAAGGTACAGGATATTTAATGGGATGAAGTAACAGCCAGAGAGATTGAAATAGTTAAACGCCTCTAATTGGAAAACCCCAGGCCCAGATGCAGTAACTAATTTTGGCCTAAAGTATTAACATCTTTGCATGAAGATTTAGCCACAAGTAAGAACTATTTATATGCACACCCCGAACAGACACCAACCTGGTTAACAGGAAAAACAGTGCTCTTAAGAGTGAACCTGCAAGTTACCCTAAAAATTAGACCAATAACTTGCCTTCCAACAACATATAAACTATCCACAGGAATTGATGCTGACAGAGTTAATAATCATTTAGAAGAAAACTCAATTATGGCAGTAGAACAAAAGGGCAATAAAAGAAAGAAATATGGAATAATGGATCATTTGTTGTTATTCATAGCAGAGAACTGTAAAAAGGGGAAGAATCTAAGTATGGCATGGATGGACTACAAAAAAGCATTTGATAGTATCCCACATTCACGGATAAAAGAGTACTTAAAAATTTATAAGATACACCCTACACTAATCAACTATATTACAGTAACCATGAAACAGTGACAGACCAATTTGCAATTAAGCCATGATAAAGGACAAATTATTATCCCAGGGATAAAAATTCGAAAGGGGATATTCCAGGGTGACTCTCTATCAGCGCTGCCATTCTGCCTTGCCCTTAACCCATTAAGCTGTCTACTTAACAGCTTAGGCCATGGCTTTAAAGAGGCTCGTAGAAAAAGTGTAAAGACTTATCTTCTCTTTGTCGATTTAAAACTGTATAGCTCATCAGATGAGGAACTGAAAGCACAGCTGCAAATTGTCAAAACTTGTTGACCTTTCACCAATGCCAACACACAACACAGAGATAAGATGATCATAAGAAACAATTGGCAAAAACACTGGTGTCATTCAAAGGGGATCAGTAGTATTTGTTCTGGGATGACATGCTGGACAAGCCACGCCTGTTCAAGTAGGGACGGCTTGCACCTGTTAATGCTGCTCAATGCCAGAAAAATATCGAGTGTGATGCACGAACCGAGGCCCTTCTCAAGATGGCCTGTGCTATGCTTGTCTTACCCAACCTGAAAACCTGGTTACGCCCTCCTATTAGCACCCCAGGGTTCAAGTTTTACCTCATATCATGCTCATCCAGGACACCCACCATTACCAACAAGGAGGGCTGTGCATGCATCGCAAAGGACACCCACACCTCAGACTGACCAACCAGGTGATGCATCGGAGCAAATCCAGGTGCACTAACAGCCACCCCTCACAAACTCAGGAAACTCACATGGCCTTCCTCCAAACCACAAAGGGAATCAACTGATCACTAAACACAATCATACTAGGTGTCTTCTAATGTATCACCAATAGACTGGGAACACTACTCCAGCATTAAACCCACATAGACTGGGAACACCACTCGCTTCCAAACAATGCCAACCAAATTCTCCTGGAACAGCTAAACTCAATCACCATGGAACAGATCCATCACTATCCCCACAAGAGAGCATAACATATCTCATCTCATCATCACTTAATATACAACATCTGAGATCACACTCATCCTCGCTGACTCATCCCACCCCCATCAGATCACAAAACAATCAACCAAACCACCCTAATAAAACCCCCACCCAAATATAACTTCCTAACTCCTAAAGAACTTCAAAAGCCGACTCTACACTCAAAGACTAGTGTGGCCCCAGAGGCGGCCCAAAACGCGAACTTCTACCAGCACCTGCAGGACTGCATGGATAAGGCAATCCCAAGCAAACTAAAGCAAACAGTACCAAAGAAGCAAAACAAGGACTTGCGTGTACCAAGCGTCCAAACAACAACCCCCCAGTCCAACAAAAGGAAGCTACTAACAACAAGAGGAACAAAATACTAAAAGAAAAGATCCTTAATTAAAGGGTGTAAAACACTTCACTCACTATAAAAAAAAAAAATAAAAATTTCATAAAAAAAAGCAGCAAAAATCAAGAAAAGAATAAAAGAAGACTCAAAAGACAAGTTAAGGCCTTCTTTAGCTAAATAAGAAACCTAGGACATAAACTCAGAACTAGTTCAAAATGATTTCAAATGATGTGAAGATTATTGATCCTACAGACATTGCCAACAACATGGCTGACAGGTTCAGTGCACCCCAAAGAGAGAGATATCTAGACCAATCTATACCAAAGCCCCCATCTCCCCCCACAAATCCAACGCCGCCCCAGTAGAACTGCACTTCCAGCAAAAACACCCATGGTGTGGGACCCGATGGTGCCCCTGCTCTAACTCTCTGAATTAACTCAATGAGGAATTAAACCCAGGCTAAACAGCTGCTAGTCTCAAGTCTACCTCTGATACGCGTGCCAGGAGTGGCCACTGCAACTGTGGTCCCCACTTCACAAAGCGGTGCCTCCACAGACCCTGGAAAATTACGGCCGTGGCTTGACAAGCCTTATCTGCAAAGCCATGGAGGATCATAATGGGACCTCAAAATAATAAAGACATAGGGAATTTGCACTTTGATCCAACCCAGTTTGGCTTTGTCAAAGGCAGATCATGCCTTTTCAGATGATATAAGAATGTCATTTGGTCTTGATAAATGTGTAAAAGCAACCTTTAAAACAGAAAAACTGCAACGTCAGAAAAACATCAGTTTGGGAGAGGAATGTGATATAAAAGAATTTAAGCAAGAGGGAGTATATAAATACTTGGGAAATGATGAAGGATCAACAATAAAATATGAACAAATGTGAATAAAACTTAGTAAGGAATATTTCAGAACACTTGATCCTGAAAACAGCACTGACATCTAGGAACAAGATTCAAGCTATAAACCAATTTGCTCTTCCTGTCCCAACTTGCAGTTTTGGAGTGATTGACTGGCCCCAAAACATTTTGGATAGATTAAATAAGAAAACAAGAAGGATGCTTCATGCTCACCAAATGATTTATAAAAATCAGTGCATACCAAGATCATATATTCCTCGTTCTGAAGGAGGGATGGGATTCCTTGAAACTGATTACATGTATAGATCTGCAGTCGTGGGACTCCACACATCTGCTGACCTCACAAGATCCAAATGTAGTGAAAGTTTTGAAACATGAGGAGAATAAATCTAAGATAGTTTCTCTGCTTAATTTAGCAGAAGCATATCGGCATCGAGCAGGAATCGAAATCAAAACAGAAGTTGATAAAAATCAGGCAGCAACTGAATGTGCCAAAAAACAAAAGAAAGAATATAAGGTGAAGGACCAGATGAGAAGGCAAGAAATGTGGAAAAAGCATAAATATAGTTGCAAGTAAAGAAAACTTCTGGAAGAACTTCATGTTGATCAGGAACGAATGCAGGAATGGTTAAGGAGAGGCAAATTCAAACCAAGAGATAAAACATTAATATTGGCAGCCCAAGATAGTGGGCTACATACACATTGGTTTACAATGTCCACTGAACATGTGGAAAAACAGACAAATGTAGGTAAATCCAAATTGAAACAGTCCTTGTTGCAGGTTACGACATACTAATGACAGGAGGACTGTATAATGAAAGGCATAATACCGTGGCAAGATTGTTGCACTGAGGATTGTGCAAACATTATGGTATTAAAGTGGCTGAAAAACAATGGAAACATGATCCAAAAGGCATCGTAGAAAAAGTCTACATCACATGGGACCACCCATTACCAACAGTTCAAAAGATAGATGCTAGAAAACCAGATATAGTGGTTCAAGAAAAGACAAGAGTAGCATTGATCTCGCCACACCCAGCAACTACAGTGTCTTGCATACAGAGAGACACAAAGTCATAAAACATCAGGATCTGCAAGCAGAAATGAGAGCAATGTGGAAGAACGATACCCAGACAGTTCCAATAGTAGTAGGAACAACGGGTCTTATAAAAAAGAATCTACAATCAAATTTAGATACATTACCAATCCATGTAACTCCGTACAAATTGCAGGAGTCATTACTGGGCACATTGTGAGCACTTTTGGCTGACATCAAAGATTGAAATACTAATTTCATGAACTTGAATCCTACTTTGACTTGGGAATGGGGTCCATTCCCATCATGGTATTAGAAACCCAAAAGACGGAGAAATTGAAAAAGACAGACAGAGACCCTTTTCACTACAGATCCTAGAAGTCCAACCTATAGAACTATACATTATATAATGGCTGTATATCCTTGTCATATCTATTATGTTATAAGGCAAGTAACACACATCTGCAGATAGTACAATTGTAGGGCCAGTGGTTCAGTGAATATGGCTAACAGGAGTATATTATTTGATGTGCACTCTGTAAATTTAGCACACTAACACATGTGCCTGTGATGTAGATCTACCACTTTTAAAATGAATGGCTAAACTGCAGTCATCACCTTATTGTGAGGTACTTATCTCACGACTGCTTTAGATATTCAAGTACATAATTTGCCTAGAAGTATGTACAATTTTATACTCCCTACCTTGTCTGGAAACAGATAAATGTGTTCCATATGCCTGCATGCTCTGAGAATCTGTCCAGATGTGCACACTCAACACAATGAGCCATGTTCATAACTACTCTTCTCCTGGTCACATACTAGAATGGCTAACATGCACATCACATGTAGCTGACATGTTTAACACATAACCAGTTTCTATCCATGCATGTGATCTTGTTGACATTACTAATATTTTTTGGGAACATGAATCGGCAACTACAGGAATCAAGAACTGTCAACATGGGGTACAGCAATCATGTTTTTGAAGGGGAGAAGATTGTAAGTTTGGCACTCAAAACTATTTTATGAGCATACAACTCCATCCGCTGTACTCCATTTTTATGCATTAGGATACTACATGCATGCAGACATGAATCATGTCATTGTTTCTTTGCTTTTTGTGTTACATATCTGGCACCCACAAGGATAAAGCCACAAACGTCGGACATGGTGGTCCAATATAAAGGGCAAATTTCTGCATTCTGCCGAATAAAGTCAGTTGAATGTGAGGCTTTGTGTTTATATGCATTTCATGAAAAGTGACATTTACACGCAATACATGGCTTACTTTTTACTACAATCCACACTGTTCTGTGACTGCATCACAGCCCAATTATGGATATGTGACAGTGTTAAATGACACTGACATCCATGTACATCAATAACTGTGGGATGTAGTTCCACAGCACTGTGTGAGCCCACTCAATGGGACTGGGGAAGTAAATTCTGAAAGATGCATTTGTAAGGGCATCTGTAGGAGACCTTACATATGCTGCCCAGACTTGTATGTCAAAACTTCTTCTATTACAGAAAAAGCGAGTACTGAGACAACAGAGAAAAATATGTATTAGTAGCCCCTATTTACGGGCTGTTGAGACGGACATACCAATCCATTTTTCACAGCAGACGTTTGGATATTATGACTGCATACTACACCTCTGAATGGAACGGACTTCCAGCAGTTCGATGCTCTTCAGTGTTGTCTGCTCAGACTAACAATGTTCATCTGTTCTGACATGATGGTCGCAGACTCAGTACTGTGCCGTTAGAAGTAGTTGAATGGCCTTCAACACTTTGTGCCCTTTCCTACAGTATAATGAGATGAACTATTATGTACAGCAATGCATGAGTGGAGAAGACACTTACTGATAAAATTGCTTCATTGTTGGCAGACAGCTGCCATGACTGCTGTCTAGTTTGACTGTCAGATCAGGGATGCCGGATTGGAACACATTTCCATACTAGATAATTTGCCATGATGACTTAGAGTTTGTTACTTCATCTATGTGGGCTTTTATACACTGTGATCCTTTATATTACATATTTATGGTTTATAGTGGACTCCTTACATGCATCCATTGGATAGCTTGTGTGTAACCTGTGTGGTGTTGTATTGCACCTGCATCTGATATATATCCAGCTGTTCAGCTATTTCCTCAGTGTCATACTCCTGTGATGTACCTTTAGCCTGGACACATTTTGTGCGTGTTTCCTGACCCTATGTGCTATGACTTCCGTGTTACCTTCCTGCATCTCTGGTGGAATACATGTTCCTCTGCGGTTACCATGAGGTATAGTGCTGGCTTTAAATAGTTTTACTGCTATCCGTGTCTTCTACACATATGGTAACTACACATTGCATCTGCAGTTCTTTCTAATGATATAATGCAGCTTATTTCTCAGATCACTTCCACACAGGCTCCTTATCTTGCAATCACATCTTAAGCATCAGAATACTTTTCTTCTGGTATTACCATTGTCTCATCTCTGTGGGGCTCACTGTCACAAGTCTCTAATCTGCAATTGCTCTTATAGGAGCAAGATGTCCTAGCACATGATTTACACCTCTCTAAAACATGAACCCAGCTGGAGATAAAGCAGTGTTACAGTGAGTGACATGTATATCCCACCGTTCATCAAAAAACCTGCAGTAGAGCCTTGAGTAATTGTAAACAAATCATTTACTTATTATGATAGCTGCATAAGCACCCTGTGTAATTACAATTATAAACCATGGCCTTATATATGGCATTAGACATGTTGAAATCAGAGGGGTTCACCTGAGGAGAGAGACCGACTTTGAAGCATTTTCAGACCAATGAAAATTCAAAATGAAGATGTGAGCTGATCCTTATGCTGGGCATTCGGTCTGCCCAGATGCATCCCTCCTTTTAAATGTAGCCACAGAAAGATACTATTTAATAAGAGCATCCATAGTCGGGCCTACAGATTTTTATTAATTTACAGCACAGTAATAGTCTTACTATAACAGATTTGATACACCTGTGAGTGCCTCTGTAATGATAAGTTTATATTTCAAGTTTAAAGTACTGTTAGTGTTTCCACAATAATTTTCAGTTTATTTGTTCTGGCACTTTTAAATGTGCTTTTGTATACCCTCATCAGATCCATCATGCAGAAAAGACCTGCTTTTACCAGGCTTTCCAATGCCAAAAATTTATTTTACTATTTAATTTTATGTTATCAGTGTGTTCTTCTTTCAGAGGTAAATTATGACATGTATTTATTGCCCATTTATCTGGGGCCTTAAAACCATCAGAACTAGAGATCTAAAGTTCAAAACCCTCTAGAAAGGGGAAATAAAAATGAGCATTCAGTGTGCAGGGTAAAATTTAGTACAACGGGTGTAAATATTGCCCACTTTTACAGGTCATGAACCGCTAAACAGACCATAGCCATAACCAACACCTGTGGAATATGGAGTAAGCAGAGGGAATCTAAAGTGCCAAACTATTACAAATAGCTGTCTTTTTGTCTGGTTAAATACATCCTGGTGCACTTTCATGGCAAGAACTTCTTTGGTGCTGATCGCAGGTCCAGGTAGCAATTATTGTGAGCAGGGATAGCCTGGCCCTTTATGGTGTAGCCTCACACTCAACCCATTCATTCATGGTGTTCCTTGGGGGGGTTTATTTCACTCAACCCATTCATTCATGGTGTTCCTTGGGGGGGTTTATTTGTAATATATCAGGGTATAGAAACAATCAAACTCTATACACTGCTGATACTCATTTTGTCAGATCAGTGCATTCATACATCACTGGCCAGCATAATTATATAGCAGAACGTAAAGGACAGTAACTATATTGTCTATTAACTAATCTCTCTCTATATATATTTTCTTGTTACATGATGATCCTAATATTGCACAAAGCAGGCTACCTGACATAATGTAAAATACTATAAATTATACTTACAGACCCTAGGAGAGAGCCGAGATGCATGGGGATGCTATTCTGTGCATTGCTATATATTATACGCGATTACAGCTGTACCGGTCTGAAATGACATGTAGTGCATCTTGCTTGCATTCCATATAACCATGTTCTGTTCATGTTTACATGTTTTCTATACTTCGATTATTTTTATTGATACATGGCCGCTCAACCCTGGGAAAACTCCAGCATTAAGCCTTAAATGCCAAACTATCTGTACTGCAGCCAGTTTTCACCAGTCACACCTCTTAAGAATTCATCATTACTTTTTCTACTATCAAAAAAGGAGTTTTACGAAATTCAGGCAAGTGATGGAATGATTAAAACAGCATTGTTACCCCTCTTCTTAAAGGAATATACATATCAGTATAGTCTCTCTTGCAGTTTTCCTCAAATAAAATCATTCACATGTCATGTACTTTACAATTTCTACCACTGCCTCTGAAATGCCCAGATTTTTGCCTCATATTTTTGGTCTGCCCCCCCCCCCCCTACAATTTGTGGTTTTCTGGCAAAACCCTTGAGGATGTCATTAAACAATAGCATATATTTGAGTTTCAGACTTCACAGCCCTCAGAAATGCATACCAACACACATCCTGTTATTCTACTAACTCCTAAGTTCATAAGGCCAATATTTAAAAAATGTCCCTGTTTTTTGGGCCTTTGTCCCCCAATTACTTTAGGCTTTGCCCAGATTTCCTGCATTAAGAGGTTGACAGATATACTACACCTTGTGTACAACAGTTCAATTTACTATCTGGGACCTACATTCTCAGGGTAATTGTGCACTGTTATGTATGGGCCGTCCAAGATGAACCTGTACGGACTGTATTTTCATTTAACCTCCCAACCAAAGCCTCCTTATTGTTACTTTCAAAATAATGATGCTTCAGTACCTTTTTCTTCTTTTTTTTTTGTATGTAAATCTAAGTTTGTGATCCATGTTTCTAGAATTGTCTTTGTTGGCAAGTTTTGTTAATAGCATTCTTAATGGTGTTAGCATTACTAGAAAAAGTAATGACCTTAGTCCTAGACAAGTGGTTACTCCTTGGTTCATTTTCATTAACTGTGTTCATTTCAAAGGATTTCACAACAACTGCAGGAAATCAGTATCCCTTCTATTAATAACGTCATTAAACAACTTCATTATAATACACATAGGGAACTCCTATCACTGAACATGTTCTTTAGAACATTCATCTCTCTCTCTGAAATGGATCATCATCAGAAACTAATTTGGCAAATGTATCACCTGTCCCTTAATCGCATTTTGTTTCAGCCACCTGGGGTGCCTGCTATCATAATGGAGAAGTCAACTGCACTATGTCAGCTTTCTAGAAATGTTCAAAACAAAATTTTATTTGTTCTTATCTTTCTGTAACAAAACATCCAGGAAATTCATTTTGTCCATGAATACTTACATTTCAGTTTCAAAGAATTGGTGGTGGCTTTCAAGTAGGTCATGAATACACAAATGCAAACCCATCCCATAAAAAGAATGTCATCTAGTTATCTGACGTACATTCTAATTATTTGGGAATGTACACGTTTCTTTCCTTATTTTGTTATGTAGCGGCATTTTCACTAACACAAAACCAAATTAGCATATGGCAGGGCCGCTGCTTTCTCCATCACAAAATCCTTCTTTCGATAAATATTTTATCAGACAGAAAACAGGTACTTTTGTAAACAACCAACATTAATGCACATATTACTCAATGTCAGGCCTTTATAGTTTGTTGTGAGTTAGTAATAGTCTTCTAAACTAATCCATGTCCATGCCATGGGTTATGACTGTAAATAAATCACAAACATTTAGTGTGACCATGATGCATTACTAATCATTGCACAACTGAATAAGACTGAAGTAGCTTTATACTGCCCTACCACATCTTTTTAATAGATGAAGCAAATACATGAAATCACAAGCATTTAAGTTAAAATAAGCTCCCACTGCTACAGAAAATGTCCATTTAATTGCAAACATTTTAATTTTTATAGGTCTTAAAAACAGGCATAGAATTATATAGCAGACATCATCTTATTGCTTAAACTAAGAACACTTTGAATTAAATTATATAGCAGACATTATCTTATTGCTTAAAATAACTAAGAACATTCTGAATTAAATTTAAAAAAAAAAGAAATGAAAAACTGGCAAAATACAATTAGTGATAGAAGAATGTTCAACACTATTAAAATGGTAATTATGTGAGAACAATATGAAACTGGAAAGGTTCTCTAATCACACCATTTACACAATGGAATCAAGTGCATAACCCATGCCTTAAAGCTTTTGTTTATAGAAAAAAGCATATCAGATATTATGAGTTATATTAACATTAGAGAAAGATGCAGGATTGACATTTGTCTTAGTAATATGTAAAAACACATTCCAACATAGCTAGGTGACATTATTGCCTTTAAAATATTACATATTTTAAAGAACATAAAATGCACATATGAATGCAGATTTAGGTTTAGCTACCGAATATTATAAACCTCAAACCACGAAACAATGAAAGTAAAACAGGGAAATGGAGAATTGCCGAACAATGCCAACATCGAAAAAAATACATTGAATGCCCATAGTCTGCTAACATTGCACTCACAACCAACCAAGAGGGGGGTTTCACCCCCCACATCCCCTAACATATATATATAAATATGATATATGATATATATAACTCTGACATCGCACTACAGTGGGGAATGGGGCAAATTTAAAAGATTTCCCTTCACTTACCTTATGCATTGCATTACTTTCTGGTTGTTGGCCAACTATGGCCATTCCATGTATTTTTTTCGAAGTTGATGTTCGATAATTGTCCCTTTTGCTGTTTACATTTGTTATTTCTCAGTTCAAGATTTTTAGAATTCGGTAACAGAACATGGACCTGTATGAATAAATGTGCAAGAATAACATATCTTCACCCCATTAATCTAGGATACAAGAACTGGCAAAGACAATATATGGCCAGTGCTCCAATCCAAACCAGGTACTACCACATGTTTACTCATGCTTAAATAGATGCAGTAATCACATTTTAAACATTATCTTTATTGAGAAACCTGCCATTATGCAAAATTAAGAACTGCAGTTTCTTAAAAAAAAAAAGTAACTAAGGCTGTTGGACATGCTCCACTTAAAGAAATCCCAATCCCTCTGAGCTACACACTCTAGGGACCTAAACCTTGTCACCACAATAAACAGAACATGCTGGAGGGACAGATTCCTGTTCCAGAGACTTCCCATACTCTGGAACAAACTACCTAGCTATAACCAACAAAGCTCCTCATTAGCACTCAAGAAAAATCTTTATGACTGGATGGGAAATAGGAAATTCACCCCGGGATCACCTCTGTGGCTCTGCTCAACAGGGGCACAGGGGAATAATTTTCTTGGGTGGCGAAAGCCAGGGTACCTTTTTGGCTAGGCTTATATAGGCCCCAGGGCCAATAGCCTAGTACCTACCTATAAACCTATGAAAAGAAAGTACACAGGTTAGCATTATAAAATAAATTACAAAAATAAAATTACTACAATCAGTGTCATTTAGAATGAGTTGACGCAAATTAATTCCTATAAAAATATTCAAATGTGCAGCTACAAAACTTGGTGCCGGCCTAATTTTACTGACCTGCAATGCTGCAGTCAGCCAAATAATAACTAAGGCTTTGTCATTTTTCTACAAACAAAAAAACAGTTGCAAGGATGCTAATTTGTCTATTTTACCATAATGGGTTTCCTTTTTATTTCACAAGATTACATCATAGTTTCTAGAATTTTGTTAAAGGCTCAGGCTGTGGGCAGTAGCTGGCACACATTAAAACTTACGGCTTCTAAAATCTATTCTCTAATGTTAACTGAAACATCTTAAGGGGATGAATGTATGTCGAACTAATGATTAGCTGTTGTGTGTGCATGGCAGCATCATGGAATCTCATTTAATCAAATGCAGAGGTTAACCTGTCACTTTCTTGGCTTGAGATAAGCCTCACAAAAGTTACAGCTGTTATTACACCAGTTAATGTGAATGTAACAGACCAAATCTATCTTCACACACACACACACACACACACACACACACACACACACACATACACACTGGAACAAGTTAGTGCCCTGCACCTTATAGGTCTTATGGCTGGGCACAAACTCACTGGCATAGCCAATTTTAGGCACCAGTGAACCCTGCGGTTGCTGGGAGCCCCCTGATCTTGAGGGGCCCCCAACCACAGCAAGTTATCTTGTTTTGATATTTTGTTAAGTTTGCCAAACAACTAAAGCTAGTACAATAATCTTGTGTATAGGTTGGTAGTAACTCTTAGGATGACGAATATTAAGGACTGGTACCACTTTAAAATTCAAAGATATAGGTCATTGTAATAACAGCGTCTTATCAAGTAGCACGCTTCATAATTTCATTAAATGTTTTGCGATTGGCACAGTGCCCTTGACTCGGTTAAAACCTGCTGGAAGACATTCTATCCACTAAAATGGTCACAACTGGCTTTTGGCACCCAGAATAACTGTGCCTGCAGGATTACCCCTACTCCCCAGCCGCCCAGTCATCCTACTGTGCGTGGAGAGTGGAGACCCCAAAAAAACAGATGCTGGTTGGGGAACAAGAGTAAAAAAGATAATTCATTCTCCGATTATGCACTTTATTCTAAACAGAGTTGTGATATCACCCTAATAGGATAAAGCCGGTAATCAGTGAATTATAATGAGTGAGGTAAGTGCTAGAGATTAGCAGTCCAGAGCAACTGATAACACTGGTTACCTGGGATTTTAAAAAGAGCAGACACTCCTGATCTTCAGGAATGGTTTTCTTTTTCTGGGAGTTTTACAAATACTGGAAGATCATCAGATATTATAACACTAAAATTCTTTGCTTAAGAATTCTGGGCAAAGCTAAAATAATGGCAGGATAAAGGCTCATACTCAGGAACACCTCAAATATTATTCTAATTCATTTTAAAAGTTAATTGAATAACATGTTTTATATCAACATGCATTTTTGGGGGATAAGCATCATGAACCTCTAATGTATGGCATTATTTACAGTCTGTGAATCCTAAATGATTTACTAGCAAATTAAAAGTTTTATGAGGGGCAGTACAAGTCATACTGCTCAACCTCTCAGAGCAAAAAATCTGGTCAAAGCCAAAACTAAATGAGGTGACAAAGGCCCAAAAAACAGGGACAGATTATAAATATTGCTCCTCTAAGCTTAGGTAGTTTCTAGAACAACAGGTTTTGCATTATGTATTTTCTGGAGGACATGGTGTGAAACTCAAATGTCATTATTATTATTTACTGACGTCAGTCTTCAGTGATTTGCCAGAATACCACAAATGTTATGAGAAACAGACCACAACTAAGAGGTAAAAATCTGGACATCGTGCAAAAATCTGGACAGTTGTGCGGTATGGTACAAATATATGAAGCAAAAATCAGGGACAGCAAAAGGTATGCATTACTCCTGAAGACTGCTAAGCAACACACACTGATCTGATGTGGCAGTACTAATGTCACAGAATGTACTGCAATTAGGCAAAATCCGTGTAAGAATAGTAATGCTACTTGGGCATTTTGTGCATTACATACTGCGTGGGTTTGTGTGCGCGTGTGGGTGTCTGTGAATGTGCCGAGGTTTCAATACAAGTGTAATAACCTGGCTATAATTTCTTTAATTTTCAATTGCAGTCATTATCTACACTTCCATTATGTTTATGTGTGGGGGAACATGGTGCAGGTATAGTTAAGAGTCACAAGTTAGCCATAATTTCTTTCAAGTGCCATCACAAACATAAAACTTACTCATGATAGGTGGTTTTCTTTGGTGGTTTTTCAAGATGTGTATGAACACAGCTCCTCATTACCAAAGTAGAACAGTGAGTTGTACCAACATCTCACAGTGCTTTGTCATGCCTGAGTTACTGTCTGTGGCTTTTTCTGTGTGGACTCTGCATGCCCTCTTGGTCTCAGTGTGCATATGTCCACATTCTCTGGATTCTTCCAACATCTCAAAGATATGAAGTAGGTGAAGTGGCATTCTTCCAAATTTCTGAAAGGCAGACATGTAGTGTGTGTATGACTTGGCAAGCACACACACACACACACACACACGTTGGACACATACATAACACTTCTGGGTTGCAGTAAAATATTCAGTTACCAGGTAATTGTCTTTCAAAAATAAGGCATAAATACATCACCGAAAATTCAAACCATTAGAGCTTCTAGGACTGTATAAATGGACTTTGACATGGACAGTGAGTGACCTCTGGTCTCTGCTACATTCATTCTAAAACAATCGTTGTCAGAGTTGTTTACAGACCTTTGCTGCAACTTGTGTGGAGGGCTGGAGATAGACACATTAAAGGAGGAATGACCATACTAACAATCAAACCTCAGATGTATGCACAGGAGGTCATTATAGCCGTATTTCTGGGACTAGATACCGTGTTGGTCTTTCCCATTTTGTATTTTTCTTTTTTTCACTTCTCACAGAGCTATGAAAGATGACTATAGGCTGAGGAGGGGCAGTGCACTGCCTAGGAGCAGCAAGTTGGAATACATTAATGTGATTATTTTTTCACTTTCCTCACAGTCAGGCATCAGGCATGTATACAGGTGTTTGCCTTTGGGGGAGTAGATGAGCGAGGAGGCATGGTACATATATGTATGACAGCAATCACTTGAAATACATGACTGTTCATTTCAACCTTTGCTTTCATCCCAATTTAATACCAGAGAGATGCACAGACTGCAACTTTTGTTGGGGGTGAGGGGAGTAGGAGGCAGGCAGTATTCCAAGACAGTATTATGTATTATCTCAAACATTTGTCTTGTTGGGTCTATATCAGCATTTCAAAAATGTAATAGGTCGAATCACTAAATGTCGAACTGAAATGATCGACCTATTACATTTTCGAATGCCTTTAAAAAAAACAAAAAAAAAACTAAAGGGTGTAGGCAGGGTGGGCAAGCCCCCCTGTACTCCCCCCCGCTACTTAAATATACCAACTCAGAGACCGCACTACATTGAGGTAAACGGAAATCTCCCCTTATGGAGATTTCCGTTTACCCGTTCCATGTTCTGCCCTTTCGGCATTCTTGATGCGACAATATCAAATTCGATATTGTCAGCATTCGAGATGCTGACAGGGACCAGTCTTGTTGGTTTATATTGAGATACTATTTTATCAACTTTGAATATCAAGCCTTCTGCACAACTTATGTATTCCTTTAAAGAAAATAAAAATTAGACAAGTCATTTTCCTTCTCATGATTTAATTCAGGCCACTACTTGATCAAAGGTTGGGAAAATGCATCTCAGAGTATCTGGGTTTGGGGGGGGGGGGGCACAGTATAATCAAGTTATTTCCTACACAGTTATGGCTTTGCTGTCTTGGACAGGTAAGGTGCAGTGAAAAGATGCAAAGAAAAGTATAGTTGAACAGCAGCACTGAACATCTTTCATTAATCATAAGTTTTGATCAAGTCATCATTGGATGAAAAGGCTGTAAAAATGCACGTCAGAGCATATAAAAAGCTGTAGGTCTTTAAAAAACTTAAAAGTAAAGCAAAATGTAAGACAAGGAAGAAATTAAATGTGCATGGTATGGGCAAATGGAGACAGGGAGGATGAAAAAGTAAGCCATGGGGGCACTATGAAGCTATTTTCCCAACGCCATCCCTGTGGAGACAGGGAGGATGAAAATGTAAGCCATGGGGGCACTATGAAGCTGTTTGCCCAAGGCCATCCCTGTTCATAGGGTTGTTGTAATGCATCATCACTGCAACTTAATGCCAGTCACTGTGAATGGCCACTG
This sequence comes from Protopterus annectens, assembly GCF_019279795.1. NCBI lineage: Eukaryota > Metazoa > Chordata > Ceratodontiformes > Protopteridae > Protopterus > Protopterus annectens. Next base: position 1,833,686,888 of record NC_056729.1, read on the forward strand.
TGAAATTTGTAGTACACAGACAGGCCAGTCATAATGCAAGAGCATTTTAGATGCGGTTCAATCTGTGCATACTACTCCTAAAACTCTGCATCATTAACTAAAATGATGCTTAGGAGGGTTATCATTGAAAGGCTGATGCTCAGACTGGAAGTATCCAGTGGCCCCCAACATGACACATGCTGGGGGCCCCCAAAAATCTAACACTGGCCCTCACTGGAATGATTTCTCACATATTAACTGACGTTACTGATCTCTGAAAGCCACCTTACAAAAAAAAAAAAAAAAAGCTGTGAAGAAATGAAAGTCTTACAAGTCAAAGTAATATTTCCAGAATCATGTCTTAATTCTGACGTTATGCAGGATTATATAGGTTTGCCATGTTCCCACAAGTGAACTGATGGTAAATGACCTTTCAAATTGGGAAAAGAGTGTCAAAAACAGCAATTTAATGTTACAGAATATACTAATAACAAGGAACTACAATTTCTTTCTCTGACTCATTTTTGGACATTGTTGGGGGCTGCCATTCACCACCCTCTTGATATTAACAACTCTGATACAAGTGAAGTCAAGGAAAGATTTTATTCTTTTATGTTCGAAAGTTAAATAATGCAATCATGCAGTTTAATATGTGGGTTTTAAAGAAGGCAATGAACATTACAAAACACCCTCTGAAGTCAAATTGCAGCAAATCATTTTTAAAAATACTTTATTACATGGAAAAGAAAGTATTATTTAATGCTGCCAGAAACATGGGTCTGCCCAAGGGCATATTCATGAGAAGTATGAGATAGGTTTACGTGGACTCATTTCTGTTTGTGCGCAACTTGGATCTATTATAAAATACTACATGAACAAAGTGAAAAAGCTATATGGACAATGACCTCATGTCCTGGTACGATTTTAGTAATTTTATGAAATAATTAATATATGGACTTAGGCAGACCGTCTGTCACAGTAAGGGTCAATGGCACTATAACATTCAGATGTACTGTAATTTAAGTGAAAATTTGGTACGGTTTGCTGTAATACATCTATCCTCAGTGTTTGGTTCTGACTTAATATACTGCTAAATCAGATTATGCCAGACTAGAGAAAGTGAAATGTATGCTTGTCCCCCCTCCACATAGAATAATGCACATCTTGGCAGTAATTCCTGCACCAATTCATCTCATCAAGGCTTTGTGTTCACCTAGATGTTACTCACCCCCAAGCGTCTTGTAAAATCACAAGACTCAGAACTGTTTAAGGCATTTGCAATAAAATATACAAACTTGACTCACAGCTTACCTTTGATAAACTTAATTTGCGGTCATACATTAAGTCCTGACTCCAGACTAATTTCCCTCCCCCCTTGAATACTGACCTCAGTTTTTGAATTTGAATATTGTAGTAGTTCTGGCTTGTGGGACGGCAGAAGCCATCGTTTCTGTAAGTTCCTATCACCATTAATAATGATGATTAGAACAAACTAGTTCATTGTTAATCTTTTTGTATATATAAATAATCCTGGGTGACTACAACCTTATTTATAATGTTCATCTCCTTCCTTCACACCACTATCAGTCTCTATGGCCTTACCTAAATGTCGTCCTCCTGCACATAAGTGACCCTATAAACTTACAATAACTTGCACAGTTCACTATGCTTTTTGACATCACCCAAGTTTAAACAAGAAATAATACAGGTAGTATTAGCTGCACCTGTACCATATTCATCACTTTGGTTCAATGAAGTACTTCTTTGAAGGCTGCTTGGACTACTACAGTGGTTCAAGGAAAGTTGCTGAAATGGCTTAATAGGGTCTTTGTCTTTCGGCCTTTCCTGGTTAGGGGTCGTCACAGCAGAACTCCGGTCCGCTAATGACTGGCAGTGGATTTTTATGGTGCCGAGTTGCCAGCCCGATGCCCAACCTTCAAGGAAGGCACACCCATTCACGCACATACCTACCTGCATGTCTTTAAACATAACCAGACTGTGGGGAGGACATGCAGCCTCCACACAGAAGGCGCTCCAGCAGAGATTCGAATGAGAGAACCTTTTGCTGTGAGGTGACAAAGCTAACCGCTGCACCACCGCAGCTATAAATGGCTTACTAGGGTATTTTGTTAAAAAAGACTTCAGTCTTGTTACATATTCTTGTGGTGCTGAATCAGTGCATCCAGCAATATAATTTAACAGTAAAAAATAAATTCTAACTGCAACCGAAATGGTGAAACAATACTTTTATCTCTGCAGAGAATTTAACCAGCAATGGTGGCATCATTGAGTCACTTCTGTTAACCGATCTCTAACCTTTCTCATTCTCCCACATCAAGATATTCCTTTATTTGTTGTCCAACATACTACATATGACTCAAGGCAAAATATTTCCGCTCTCTATATGTGAAGCCAAAATAATGAAATGCCCATAGCTGTTGGAGTTCAAAGATAAATAAAATTGCTTTGACTCTGAATTAATAATAGCAATTGCTCTGACCTGCACTAATCTTTTCTTGAGCTAAAATATGCCACCCCTGACTGAAGCTAAAATGGAAAACTATTTCTACACCAGACAACTCTAAGAACTCTGTACTTATTTTTTAACCCTCCCAATTCAAACTTTCTGATCTTCTACCCTAATGCACTGATCCATCACCAGTTGTAGGAGCCCCTCCATTCATCCCAAAGACCAACACTGATTTTTTGAGGGGGGGGATGGGGCCAGCATGAAACAAAGACAACTGGGGAGGGGTCTCACTGTCCTCTTCCCTGAGGAAGAGGGGGTTAATATAATGACCTATTATACTCTCTATCTCCCTTATAACCATCCTGGAATTGTCATAGAGCTACTCTCCTTGTCATGGATCATGTTTCCCCTCAGGAAGCGCCAAGATGAAAGTTCCTCCCCCTTGGCATAGGCATGTCCATTTCTCCCTGCCAGTGCCTCAAACACCCAAGCAGCTATTCAAACCCAGGTCACACGGACCATAGTTTGGGCTTTATCTCTCTACATCTTGACATAGGCTAGTAGTCTGTACATACAGAGTTGAGCACATGAGAATATCCACCACACTTACTCTCCAGATATGTAGTGCAGAAGTACAGTCACAAAGCTGTGGATGAAGCCCCTACGTGTTACTTTGCATAATCATCCAACCCCTGCGTGATTTGGGCATCCTAATTCAACCACATATTTATCATCCATTTCTACAGCTCCGTGTTAGGCTCAGAAAATTCATTTTAAAAGGGAACTAGACTCATTATTTCCAATGCCTTGCAAATCAGACCATTACAACATGCAGACAAGACCCATTAAGGTACAGTCAGCAACAAAGAACTACTCAGAGAAATGATGGTTTCCTGAAACTGATACATGCATAGAAGCTACGTTATACAACTAATCACCTGACTTATCAAGTACACCAAGAATGCAACGCCAGTAACTGTCAAAATCACCAACAAAAACTACAGGAAGACAGCGAGTTGAAAAAAATTTATGTTTTATTGAATTTTACTGTCAGCCAAATATTTAGTAATGATTGCTGAGGATTAGAGTAGGTTTCCAATCATACAGTGATTACTGTCTATTTTAGCATTAACAATTACCCCAGTTATGAGCAATGTGTTCTCCACATTTGGTGACTAAAACAAGTCGCATATCTAGATTTCACTCCTGACAAAATAATATCTGTGACGTCAAATTGCTTTATTAAGCAATTCATGAGAACACTTAACTTTACCAGCATCAGAAATATGCCTTATCATGGTGTAAACTCCAATGTTCTTTAAAAGAAAAGAGAGAGTCATACCATATAATATTAGGAAAACGACCCCAGCTCATTTGTTGGTGATGTCAGTTTCATTTGACCCAAATTGTTACACACAGTGAAGTTAGTGAGCATGGCAAAAAAAAAATACAAGACGAAAACTTGTAATAAAAGATGCTTATCCTAACAAGAACTTAATGTTTTAGACTAATGCTTGGGAAATAGTTAGGATTTATCACGTGTTCTTCATAGCTGTCAAAAGAACCATATAAAAAAGTTAAGTAACAGCTTCTGTGGGTTTAACAATGCAATGAGGAGACATGACACAGCAGACATATTACCTTGCCCTCCAAAGAATGCGGTTCAAGTCCCAGAAGGAATTCTGCTAGAACTAAAATACTGTTAGTCAAACTCAATGACTAAATATAACATGTAAAAATAGCACTGTATGTGCTACAAATGGCAATCTGTTTTGAGTTACATTCCTTCCTGCCACTTAACTTGACCCACTCCACATCTATAGACCAGAGTTTCTCCAGGTGACAAAGTTGACATCATGGATGCAAGCATAGTAAATGAATCTCTTTCTCAGAAGGCCTAAAGTATCTGACAGAGAGACAAGTATATAAATCTGACAGAATATTGGAGTAGGACCTACTACTCCTCTGGGTTAGACGAGATGGGCTAGGAGGTCACACAGATACAGCCCACTGGGAAGAGGTCACAGAACACACCCAGAACACACTACAAGATTACATTTCTCAGTGTTGTAGGAAATACATAGGAAACTCAATATCACTTGGGGATTGTTGCTGGGAGTTTGGGAAGTCTGGCCTACCCCACTCGGCTTAATACCACCATAATCCTCAGCAGGACAAGTGGTTTAGAATATAGATAGAGGAATGATTCTGAAGTGATATTTGTTTGTTAAATAAGTGTTGGTACTTTATATATATATATATATATATATATATATATATATATATAAATAAATATATATATATATATATATATATATATATATATATATAGCACAGGTCCATAAATATACACAGTATATTGATCATCTTGGAAAATTTTCAAAACAGACAATGAAAACTTTATTTAGTGTGAAGCAGGCTATATCAGAAAAAAAATCCAATAATACAATTTTCTGATACAGGAAACAGTAGGTTTGGTTTTCATTTAACAAAAAGGCTCATGATGATACATCTTCAAGTCCTGTCTAGCAACTAACTGTTTCTTGAGCTTCAGTCTGTCCCAAAATTCTTGACTTGATAGCAAGTCTCACAATGGCTTTTTATTTTTTTTCAGGCTGGGTTGAACTTGCCCTGTTTCTTAGTTTATCCCTCATATTTATGAGTGTGAAAGAGTTTCAAGCTGGATTCTTGTTGTGACTTTTAATCAGTTTTGACAAATGTCAAAATTAGTTTCCAAACTGTAAATAATGACAAGTCTGGTGTTGCCAAGGTGTTTTATTTTGACAGGGAAGTAGATTTGGTTTAGGAAAAGTTTAGTTTTAGTGAAGAGATTTACAGCTTAATATAGGTTTAAAATGGTAATCCCCTCAGTTATTGACAACTAACATTTTCCATCAAAAAGTATTTGTATACATAATGTTCAATATTGGAATGTTTAGTATCATCAAATCAGGGAAAACAGATCCCACCACTTGAATTCTGTTCACCACATGTACTCCTCAGTTACTATCAACTTCACAAATACAGTAAACTATAATCTGGCTTGCAGAAATCAAACATTCAATATAATTTCTAGTCTATTTTTGAAGAAACTCTTTATTGAAGAAATGTATATTTCCATGAAAGTGGATTTATGTGGTACAAGTATTGAGTGTAAAATAATTTTACCCCCCACCACCACTTCCAGATAATACCAAACTAATTAGAAGCTAGAAAAGGTGATATTTTCGATAAACAATTATGCATGGTATTTCACAGCGACTTATCATGAACTACCATGTAAGCAGAAAGCCTGATTCACAGAAGCTTTGTGAAAAGCATTGTGAAGCCATAGGGTTCTTAGATGCTCTGAAATGCACTTTAGAGTTTTTTTAAACCTTTTCATCCAGTGATCATCTAAATAAAAATGACTGGAAAGGAACTCAGTCTTAGGCTTCAGCTGTCATTTTCAGCACATCCGAACTGGTCAAGACTGCAATGCAATAACCGCAGAATATATCATTGAATTAAGCTGGGCATACCTTTCAACCTACCATCTTCAAAGTGTGGAACACTACCTCTTATAATGTGAAAGAAATAAGCAAAATTTAGAACACCTAACAACTGACAGCTTCAGCTAGGAAGAACGCAGCATGATTAAAATATGCTACTTTATGCTTACAAAAAAGTTAATTAGATGAATTAATATGATTCAGTGTTACCTAGCATGGATATCGGTTAAAAAAAACTCAGTGATGAATGTGTGCAGAGCCTTGCAATGTGGAATATTATGGATCAAGGGCTTAAGACAAAGTGAAGAATGTTCCTCATAATGAAATACATTTTGGAGGTAAGAAGCTAAGTCATCCAATGACCGTCTGAACAAAAACCTAAATAGGGAAGGAAATTAAGCCTTGTTTTTTTCTTTCAAGGAAAAAATAAGTTGTCTGAGAAAACAGCAGTTCACAGTAAACTAAGACAAAATGTTTGACCAGGATGAAAGTTAGGACACAAACAATACAAGTCATATTTCACGTGGCTGCTATCAAACACACATGCATGAATGCCTCTTCACTCTTGTCCTCTAAAGACAGCTACTTCCTATGTACCACTCTGGTGTTGGACTAGGCCAAAACTGAAACAGCAGTTCAACTTGTTCCTGTAGACAAATACAGACAGCATCTCTTGTTAACCCTATCACAAAAATGTAGCCACTTTTACACATCTGACTGTAAGGAAGAGTAAAACAATCACAGTAATGTATTCCAACATGTTGATAAACAGTTTACTACAACTGTGCAGGCTTTAGTGACCTTCCATGCATACTTCTGAGGCTTATGAGGAAAGTTAAAGAAGTGATCATGTCAGCTCCTGTTCCCCGCAGAACCTACAGCCACCTTCTGTACATACCTGTCAGCAGACCCCTTATTAGACAAGATAAGGTTAGTGGCAGAGACCATTATTAAGCCTGTGTCAAAATCTACATTAGAGCTTAGAGTATGGATCTCCTAGGCCCCAGAATCCCAGAGGGACTGGTTGTCCTGTGATGCTGCCTTAATTTTGAAAGAAAATTTTTTTTTTGTTTTTTTAAATGTTACCTGGAAGAGTTCTGTATGTAATTGTCAATATTGTTCATAGGTGTGTACTAGGCCAATGGCCCTGGTGGCTTTATAAGCTTAATCCATAAGATTACCCTGGCATCGTGCCACCAGACCTTAGTTCCTAGTGCCTCTGTCGAGTAAAGCCACTGGAATGATCCCTGGAGTGAATTTTCTATTTCCCATCCACTCAAGATTTTTCTTGAAGAGGGCCAGTGAGGTGCTCTGCTCGACATGTATGGGAAGTCTTTCCATAGCATGGGCAGTTTCTGGGTTATGAACCTGTCCCTCCAACATGTTCTGTTGAGTGTGGTAATGAGGTTGAGGTCTCTGGAGCATGTGGTGAGGAGGGATTAGGATTTATTTCTAACAGAGCTGGGTCAGACATGGCTTTATAAGTCAAGTTGAGATCGCCTCTAAGTAGGCGATATGAGACACAGAATAGTTGGAGTTTTTGAGTCTGTCCATATAGGACAAATTTTTAAGGCCTAGGATTCACTTTGTGAGGTTCTTTTGCAGCCTCTCCAGTTGTTGCAGGTGTTTAGTGAGGTACATGCCAAATGGGGCACTGTACTCAGTGACTGGCCTAATGAGGGAGACAATGACCTCTTTCTTCCTGGATGAGAAACCCTTAGTAATGAGATGTGCCACATAGGACTTTATGACCAGAGTAGCAATGTGGTGGTCAAAAGAGAGGTTGTCAATCTGTGTTCCCAGATCTCTTATAACACCTTCTGTGTTCAGTGGACTACCATCGATATGGTAATACATGGGAACTGGGTTTTTCCCAAAGGGGATGGCAACACATTTTTTGGCATTGAGCTTAAGGCCATAGTTCTGACACCAGTCATTGGTCTCAGTGAGGCCTTTCTGTAGGATGTCAACATCACTTGGGGAGTTGGTAAAAGCTCCCAACTTGCAATCATCTTCTAAATTTGTCAGCCAGAGTCCCTTCGTGTTGGCCTGGACTTCAGACAAGTAGATACCAAACAGGAGAGGACCCAGGACTGAGCCCTGTGGGACTTCACACGTGACTGGTCGGCAGCCTGACTTGGAGTCAGCTACTTTCACACTCTGTTCTACCTCTGAGCCAGTTTGCAACCCACCTAGTGATACAGGGGTTGATGCCTAGCTTAGTGAGTTTTTCTAGGATTCCTAAGTTATAGATTCATAGATTGTTACTAGGTCAATGACCCGGGGGGGGGGGATGCTTTCTAAGCCTAGCGAAGTTTTCCCAAAAGAAAATAATGTCGAGCTAGGCATTAAAAGCTACCTCTGTCCATAAGGGACATGGGTGCCAAGCCTGGTTTAAATTTCCTATTCCTCATCCACTTGTCTAAATTGTGTTTAATCTGGGTAACAGATGAACTTGGCTTCACATGGATGGGAAGCCTGTTCCATAGGAGGGACAATTGAGGTCCTTAGATCTTGTATTTATTTATTTAACTGAAATTCTACAGTTTCAACATGCATATCATGAAGTAGCCTGGACACGGCTATCCAAATTAAGAAGAATGTTCTACAAAAATCAACACATTACAAATAAACAGACTGATGCACTTCAATAAAAAGTAACAGTTTGCACCCTAAGCACATGGAATTTCCATTATAAAGCCACATGAGGCATTCGTATCTACTCTGAAGCTTCATACCTAGATAAAAGCCAAATGAAGCTCAGTGAGCACGTCATAAGAACAGAATTCAGCCATCATTCTCAACTTTAAGTGCAAGAAATCATGGGGATGTCACAAAATAAGATACTGCCAGCCCAGCTAGCTGGAATTTTGTAAATAATTATGTCATTTGTGAATATTAATACGAGTTATATAGAAGTGTGACAGGAGATATTGCCAGCCCAGCTATCTGGAATTTTGTAAATAGTTGTGTCATTTGTGAATGTCAACATGCTTCATGTAAGATGCTTGTGATACAGACATATTAGAACTGTATGTCATATTGTACAGACATTTGTGCTGAAGAGATATTTTGTAAAGTACTGAACTTGGAGGTTTGACCACAGTGCACCCTGCTGGATTAGAACAGAAATATATATACACTATTGTAACTGTTTAGATGTATATATTTTAACAGGGGAGACAAACACAGGAGATTAATTTGCAAAACTTCAGGAGAACAGCTGAAATTAAGTTACTTCTGGGCCATACTCAAGAGATGTTATCTTTCAGTTTCACTGCAACAGGACACAATGTCTAGAATTAGGAGTTTTTTTTGTACCGTCTTTAAATGTGGAGGAATGCAAATTATGTTACGACTTCCACCATTTATCAAAAGATCTGAGGTCTATGTATTTTCACAGGTAGATGCTAAATGCTACAGTGGGGGTTTTCACCTGGGATAGTCAGATGACAAGAAGTGATGTCATGTTGCAAGCTATCCCAGCAGTAATATTTGGGATATTAATTTAAGAACTCTCAGAGAGAGAGAGAGAGAGATGGTATTTTGTATTTGACCGGACAAGAACATCCACTCACATCTGCTCTGTAAGTAAGTTAACTAGGGTACAGAAATTTATTTTCGATACAGTCAGGAATATAGTGAAGTATAGCTTAGTTTTCTTTATTTGACACTGTCCTGCAATGTTGTTTTAAACATTTCCTGTGATTTTGAACTTTGATGCAACTGTGATTATTTACGGTGTATTTTTTCATTCTTTTATTTAGTATTAAATATATTTAAACCCTTCATTGTGGCTGATCTCTGAGAGACATATTTAAGTTCTGAGAGTACTTGCTTATTTATTTGGTGATATTGTGGCCACTCTTAATAACCTTGCTCTTGGTCAAACCTCAATTTAGATTAATAGTAACATTACACAGTAAGATTGGAAACCCTTTGTTAAGGGCCTTAAAGTAGCTGATAAGGACATGGCTGGTGTCAGTAAAAACTACCTTATAGTCTGGGCAGAAGAGGGCATAGCTAGTAAACCTGTGCCAGCCTTTCCCAGGTGTGTGTGTGAGAGCGAGAGACAGCGAGAGAGCGAGAGACAGAGAGAGCGTGAGAGAGCGAGAGACAGAGAGAGTGTGAGAGAGCGAGAGACAGAGAGAGCGTGAGAGAGCGAGAGACAGAGAGAGCGTGAGAGAGCGAGAGACAGAGAGAGCGTGAGAGAGCGAGAGACAGAGAGAGCGTGAGAGAGAGAGAGACAGAGAGCGTGAGAGAGAGAGAGACAGAGAGAGCGTGAGAGAGAGAGACAGAGAGAGCGTGAGAGAGAGAGACAGAGAGCGTGAGAGAGCGAGAGACAGAGAGAGTGTGAGAGAGCGAGAGACAGAGAGAGCGTGAGAGAGCGAGAGACAGAGAGAGCGTGAGAGACAGAGAGCATGAGAGAGCCAGAGCGCGCGAGGGAGAGGGCGCGAGAGGGAGAGCGCGCGCGCGCGTGTGTGTGTGTGTGTGTGTGTGTGTGTGTGTGTGTGTGTGTGTGTGTGTGTGTGTGTGTGTGTGTGTGTAAAAAGCCTCAAAGAGTGTGTGTCAGCTACTTTGGCAGGGGCACGAAGCACTGGTTGGACAGAAGGTGCTGGATGTCTTGGCTTGGCCACTCAGCTGAGCTCTCAACTTTATAGCTGTGCCAGTGGGGAGTCTTATTGGGGATCTGGAAAAAGAGGGAGAAACTAGCCCCAGACTGACTGTGGTCTCTATGTGCTCTTGAGGGAAATTGCACTCAATGCAGAGAGCTGCATCTAGAAATAGTGTGTGTACTTGTCATCCTCCCAATGTACATTCCTCACTGGTGCTAGTGATGAGTATTGTGGCTCCCTGATTACTGGGGCCAGTGTTGAGACATCACAGGGGAGACAAAGGCCCAAATAAATAGGGACAGATTTTAAATATTGCTCTTATAAACTAAGTTGGTAGAGTAACAGGGTTTGTGTTAACATACATTCTCTGAATGATATGAAGTCTGAAACTCAAATGTATATCATTATTTTGCGACTTCAACCCTCAGAACATCCCAGTGATTTACCAGAAAAATCACAAATTTTATGAGGAATAGACCAAAAGTTTAAGGCAAAAATCTGGACATTCTGCAAAAATTTGGACAGTTGAGAGGTATGGGTGCAACACACAGAAGGTAACCTGTATACCCCAAGATAACCTTCCACAATACAAGATACAGACAGAGAACTCCAAAGCTTTAATGGTTGCACATAATCCATACATATTTGAAGATACTGATCATAACTATGAAAGGACTTTCAGATGATGATTCATAAAGATAAGAGATTATATTCCTAGTTCTCCTTATTCTGTCATTCAAATATCTCACAAACCTGAAAGAAATCAATACAAGGAGATCAGGTGAGAAACAAGAGAAATCAGCACTCTTTGCTTACAGAATATGAAACCAGTATATAGAGTTTCAGAAAGAATACTCAGCCAAACCAAACAAAACACCTTTTTTGCAGCCTCTCCTTATACAAACTGCTATTGAAATATTTACAATACAATTAACTTAAAAAGTTGCCAGTTCTTCTGTTTTGTGACCCTGAACTTCTAATTTTTGTATATTAAAAATGAAGGCAGCTTTCTTGGCTGGATCGTCTTCCTCTCTTTCAAACAGAGGAGCATTTAGACATAGGCCAAAGAAAAGACTTAAGGCGAGGGCACCTCATTAAAATTCTGTCTGCCATTGGGAGGGGAAGGATAATGACCCTATAATGGGGGCCAGTGTGGCTGCTAGAGGTTCAGGTTGTACCCACTGACTACTGAATGAAGCAGCATGAATAAAAGCTTAGGAACGAGTATTGTAGATAGACTTGGACATTGTGTGCATAGGGGGAAATCATTTTAATTAAAATAATAATGCCAAGTCTGCTCTGCTGTGTACATACTTTTTATTTTATATATTTAATACTTGCATTTACATGTATGTGTGTATGCATGTGCCCATTTTAGGTGGTTGCCAACACAAGCCACTCAAATGATGAATAGCACAACTAAACAATGAAAACATCTGCTTTACTTTGGATGTTAAATCGGCCACGGTGATGCAGTAGTTAGCATTGTCACCTCACAGCAAGAGGGTCTCCAGTTTGATTCTCAGCTGGTTTGGCTTGTGTGGAGACTGCATATCCTCCCTGTGGTCACGTGGGTTTCCTCCCAGGGCTACAGTTTCCTCCCACATTCCAAAGACATGCAGTTGGTGGATTGAACACTATAAACTGGCCGTGTGTGTGTGTGTGTGTGTGTGTGTGTGTGTGTGTGTGTGTGTGTGTGTGTGTGTGTGTGTGTGTGTGTGTGTGAGAGAGAGAGAGAGTGCTATGGATGAACTACTGTGGCAGGACTAGCCACCCAGTGGTGTGAACCTTGGCTCAAGATGATTGTTTTTGTTGAAGTGACGCCTCAACTTCATGTGCAAAAATGGGAGAAAAAAAAAAAGAGGTTAAGGATGGATGGATACCAGTTTTTCTAGTGATATGGTTAAAATTTGTTTTGAGCTGATAAAGGGGATGTTAGAAAATATTTTTTTCTATTTAATGGTAAATATTACCAAAAGCTCAAGTGTTGGTATGGGTACCACTGTTGCATCGTCTTTTACTAACCTTGTCATGGGGTGGTGGGAGACAACTTCTAAAAAACATTCCATTTTTAAGAGACATGTTAAGCTGTATAAGATGTTTGTGGATGACCTGTTTTTTTATTACTGATGAATCTTTAGATGATGCATTTGTTAAAGACATTAATAGTACTACCTTTGTAAGCTTGGTCTTCGCCCAAAAAGGAGAGAGAGTTCCATATTTGGAGAAAGTGTTCCAAATTTGGATGTGGTAGTCAGTTGGGATGATGCCAATCACAGTTTTTCTAGAGGAATCTGCAGAAAACCTTGTTTTCATAACAATTATTAATATTACCTTAGTACTTATCTCACTTAGATCATCTGACCTCCAGGAATATTTATTTTCATTTGACTGTCTAGAATGACCACTGACTTTGGTAAGTTTTCCAAAGGGATTAATGATATTATTACATTATTCAGCAGTATGGGTTATGACTTAGGCCTGTTGGTTAAAACATGCTGAGGAGATTAAGCAGAATAGAGACGAACAGCTCCCTCCCATTTGCAGGGTGTGATGATAGGAGGTACTGCCAGCCATGCCAGGGAGAAGTAAGGCAGTGGATTTATGACTTGTGCCAGCACAGCTAGCTGGAGTTTTATAAATTATAGGTTATTAATATATCAATCTGATCAGTACAGAGGCTTGTGCTGAAAATGTATTTGTGTCCTTTGCTTGTGTTAATTGTGTTAAAATGCATCAACAGTGCACCCTGCTGAAATTAAGAGAAATGTACATATATTATGGTAACTGAATTAAATGTATATGTTTTAATAGAGGACATTGGCACAGCAAAGGTAAACCATCTAGCTTGCTTTAAGAAAAATAAGGGAAATGTAAATGAGCTGTTCAACTATTAAAATGTCACCCTGCAGTGCTGAATTGGACTGGAGACAGTAGGTCTGTGAGCAGCCATTATCTGTTAGAGTTTTTAAAGAAGGGGGAAGTGTTATAAATGTTTCTGCCTCCTACGCACTTCCATAAAAGCTCTAAATGTGTATTGCAGTAGTCTGCTAAAGTCCTGTATCAATCTTCAGAAGGAGATATTGTGGGAACCTAGAGTCAGGTGACCAGATGAGTTCATTCTGCAAGTCATCTTAGATATTATGTTTTACAGGGAGTAATCTCAGAAGAGAATATTCTGTTTGGAAAGCCTGACTAGAAAGACCCTCACCCACAGCATCTTGCCTTGTGGTAGTAAGTAATAGGGAACAAAAATTGTCTTAGATTCAGTCAGAAATATAGTGAAGCTTAGTTTAGATAGTTTTTATTTGTCTGAGTCTGTCCATCAATATACTTTTCAATATTTCCTACGATCTGAACTCTGTGGTTTACTATGAATATATATTCAGCATTTTCATGTACTTTTATTAAATATATTTAAAACTTGTATTGTGGCTGATCCTTGTAGAAAGTACTCTGAGAATGTTTACATTTGTTTGGTGACACTGTGTGGGCCACTCCAGAAGGCCTAGCCATCTTGGTGAACTACTAACATTTGTATTAGTATTAATATTGCACAGTATAATTGGTCACCTTTTGTTAAGGGCCTTAGAGTAGCTGATTGTGAAGTTTCTGGTGGCAGTGATAACCTTATACTCTGGCAGGGGGCATGCCAGGTACATCTGTGCTAGCCTTTCCCAGAGGTGTGTGTGTGTGTGTGTGTGTGTGTGTGTGTGTGTGTGTGTGTGTGTGTGTGTGTGTGCGCATGAAAAATCAAATCTCTCAGTGTGTGTGTATGTCAGCTACCTGGGGCAGGGACATGAAGCACTGGGTTCACAGAGAGGGTGCTGGAGGACTTGGCTCGGATACTCAGCTGAAGAGCTAACCCTAAAGCTGTACCAGTGGGGAGTCTTATTAGAGATCTGGAAGAGACATCCAGACCCTGGGCTGAGTGCGTTCCCTGTGTACTCTTAAGGGAAACTGTACTTGATGCAGGGTCTGCATCTGGAAATACTGAGTGCATCCATTTGTATTCCAACATCATGTCCCTGTCCAGCATCAATGAAGATTCAGATTCCTTGATTACTGGCCCAGCATGGGGATAGCACATATTGGTGCCCATCACACATTGGTAGCATCACAGGGGGTATACCTCAGAAGAATACTGATGGAAAATACAATAGTTTTATTTGCAGATGACAGTAGCATTAGACATATTACACACAACTGGTAATTATTCCAAGGGTACCCTGATGTGTACACAGCAGTGGGTCCCTCCCCCAAATTTATGTGCAAAAAAGTGCATTAAGCATTAGTTGGAGAATGCAAATATTAGGATGCCTTAGCTGCTCATACAAAAAAGTGGATATGTTTAAGTGTGGTTTTTGCAGGGCATGTCATTTTATACTTGAAGGCTCTGTCGCTGTTTTATCACATATGGACAGAAGCATTACAATTAAAGCGCACTAGGATTGTCGCACCACTGGTTTAATTTAAATTGCTGTCTGTTCACATTGGCATGACTAACAAAGTTATCTCAGAGTTAAAGATCACTTGTATGCTATTAAGAGCAAAGATACCAACAGTGACTTACATAGACATGGCTTAACTTGTTCCTTTAAGAAATTCTATTTTGGTATCTTAGAGCATTTACCTGTGGATCCTAGGGAGGATTGTTTCAAGAAGCAGCGACTTAAAGAAACACTGTGGCAGCTTAAAATGCAGGCTAGGTTTTTTGGCCTGAATGATAACATTTGTATAAAATGTTTTTTAATAATTGTTTTTTAATATGTTATTTTGTATGGAGTTATATTTATATGCTGGGAATTCAGTGCTTTTTTACCTTTTAGATCTACTATTTGTCATAATTTAAGTATTGCTTGCTTTTTCTGATTGATTAGTTTGCATTATAAAGTTGTCTTCTAGTCAGTTGTTCAGTTTTCTGATGAAGTCCCTTGTGGATGAAAACACTCAAAAATAAACTTCCTTTAAGAAGATTCCATTTTCCTGTGCTGCCTATCTCTGGATGTTTTCATTGTTTAGTTCTGAGGTGGTTGCACTGAGTTACATAGTATGTGAGCATGTGTGTGTGTGTGTGTGTGTACGCGGGGTGAGGGGCTGCTGTGGGTCCAACAGCACAAAACTAAAATACAAGTGTGTGTGCATACATGGGGGGATTGTAATGGGTCACACGGCAGTCAGACAAATGAAAAAAATTACCGAGGCCTTTATTTATCTATTTATTTGATCACAAAGACATCCAAGTATACACAGTCAGTAAAGTTTATGCAATTAGTGGGGTGAGAGACATCCTCTGGATGAAACTAATTAACCCATGCTATCACCTGATCACTGGTAAGTTATTGATCTGGATTGAGAGAACTTGTAAGTTTGAACAAAATAAGCTAAAAACAATACTATAATTATTATTTCAGTCAGTTTACTTGTGCTTATAAAAGTACTTGCATCACAAATTGTGGAATTTCAATAATATCTGGGAATTGCATTTAAGAATCACTAGTATAATTCCCAGAATGTATCTTAAGTATTGGGTTTTACAGTATTACAACAGAACCTATTCAGCCATCTCATACACCTGAAATGATCTCTCTCACACTAGCACTGACACTTATTCCAAAGTAAAGAGACAACTGTTTTAAGACTGCTTAGCATGTGCAGTAATGTACAGCCAGTTATGTAAAATTGTAAGCAAGCTCAAAGCTGATCCTGCTTATAATACAGCCCTGCCCCACTGCAGTTAATCCCACCTATTCGGCTGCTTCTACAGCACCGCCCTCTCATGCTTTCTACTCGCTAAGTACCAGTGCAATGCCAGTAAGAAAGATAATGGATAATCAACAGTTTATATAAGCTGAGCAGTAGCATTCATTATTCAGTATCCCAGTACTTGCACATTTTAACATATTATATCTAAGCAGATCTCAGCAAGCCATTCAGCCTTCTGCCCTCTTGATATGTTGCCAACATTGAGGTATACATCTGCTGTGCCCCTAAATTTTTTTTTTTTGCTTTTTTTTTCCTAGTAAGTCTACCCTGAAAAAAATAAAATTTTATATGGAGAGAGAGACAGTAAAAAAAAAAAAAAAATGTGCAAGTGGCCCACGGTTGGTTTCAGGAAGAACCAAGACCAGTGAAGCAAAGACTGCTTTCAAAAATTACAGGGATGACCAAGGCAGATGGGTGGAAAATTGGAGCCAACTGGATTTGCAGGGTCTTTGCAAGTTAATTTTCTGGAAGGTGACCATGGCTTCCCTCAGCTGGTTTGGGATCCGGCCTTCAAGTTAATTCCCTATAATGAGCTATGACTGCTCAAAATGGGTAATTAGCTGAGAAAATAGTCTTGGCTTGAAAATAGCAAGCTCGCAGTCCACAGTCTGTTCATTAATTTTGTTAGTAGGAGTTTTTAGAATAAAATAAGAGCCCACATTCATAAACAATATAAATTAGCTTAACTTGAACTAAGCTATACAAGTTATTTATTTTTATTTTTTTGTGACCAGAAGATAAAAGGTTTTAAAAGCTAGTATTTCCTTCTTGCATAATATAAAATGATTTTCTTATTTGGAAGTTTAGTGTTATGCATTATAATTAATTGAAAAGGAGCAAAATGTCCATTTAGTTCTCCAGATATTTTGCACGTTAAATTCCCTGTAATCTCAGTACACAGTTACATAAACTGATGTCAGTTTGGGAGGAGATGAGGAAAAAGCAGCACTGCATTTGTCCTTCTAGTCTAACAGAACAGTGTCTGAACGTGGAGGCAGGGTGCAGACTGTGTCTACATGTGGGGGAAGGCTAGGGACTGCGGCACACACGAGGGAATGTTGCTATGTCTGCACGTGGGAGAAGGATGTCACCACACTTGTAATGAGCTGCCAACTAGTAATACACTAGGGCTTCCTCTTTTACTGTTATCATATTGAGAAGGATGCACATTATGACTGCTTGTCATATATTTGCAATATACAGTTTTGTTTTCATAATGGCAAAAGCTACGTCAGTTTTCTTTTTATAAAGTCGCTTATTTACATTTGCTAGAATTACTTTTCTGAAAATACAATTGTTCTTTTACGATAATGATTTCCCATTAGTATTTGATGTAAAAAAGGGAGCATGCTGGTTCATTACATCCCATGTTGTCAAGGTTGGTAATATAGGACTATAAACACTGAGGTGCTGTAGAAGACATTTTCACTATTTGACGTACAATTTCTGTAGTCCACTGCTATGATGCATGGGCAGTACTGTTTTTTTAGTGGGGGGGTGTTTAACACTGGATGTGATGCAGCAGGAAAGCATCCTATGGATCATTACTTTGTAATATGCAGATGCACTTTGACTTTCAGCAATGACATGTTGCAGGTGGGAAGAAGCAACACCTTAGAATTTTTTTTTCATTAAAGCTGTGCGACTCTGGCAATATGTCAAAATAAAACAGGGTGCTGGGAAAAAGCTCCCACAAGGGGGTGCAGGAAGTTGTCTCTTCTAAAATATTTTTGCTTACTTTTAATTTTACTGGTTAGATTTCTTTTTTTAATTGCATTGAATGCTTTGGGTTTGATGCTTCAAGACATAATGCTCCTGGCTGCTTTTTTTTTTTTTTATCACTCATCTTGTAAAAGCTACCCAAATGATCAAATGAAAAAAAATCACTGTTCAAACAATCTGCATAAATATAGATGAAGGTTTCATATACAGGCACAAATCAGATTTTTTTTTTTGTTTATTTGAGGTGCAGTACTATGTAATAGAAAATAACTCCATACACACTATAGTAGATACTAAAATGGCTGCACTTTCTTTTGTTGTGTGAAAAATAAGGATTTGGGAGATCTGTAAATGTGTGACATTAAGGATCTTGAAACAGAAATTTAAAGCATGATCGGGAATACAATAGTTTTACAGAAGACAGATTTGGTGAATTAAAAGACAGTAAGAATATGCCACTGAAAATGCAAGACCTCGCTGCATACCTCACTGCAAGTTTTATAAGTACCAGCTGATCACCATAAAGCAGTTTGTCTGGATGCATCTTTGTGTATCAACATTCAGTGGCAAAAAAAATGAACAAAACAGAATATATCCTGCACACAAAGTCTAATTAGGCTACTGATATTTATTCAAGGCATCTGTGAAGCTTCAATTGCAGAAGCTACCAACACTGAATACCACATCACTCCTGCATCCACCAGGCCATAGCTCTCAAACCCTTACACCCAGAATCAGGGACAAATCCCAAAACAGAGACAATCACAATCACAGACACTTTTTAAAACATTATTACAACTAACCAGAGAAGTCATCAGAATAATATGACAATTAGCATACATTTTCTGAAATAAAAGAAGTCAATAACTATCAACAATAATTTCGAGTTATGAAGTATAAACTACCACCTATTGCCCAAAAATCACCAGGTGTTAGGAGGAATTAAGAGGGGCAGAGCAAAGCTTTGGGCAAAATCAGGTACAGTTGAGAGATATGACTATAGCATTACAGAGAAACAGCATCAAGCACAGAGCCTCTGCAAACAAACATGTCTTCACTTCCATGGCCATATCTGTCCCAGATAAAGTTTTAGTATTCACTGATTATGTATAAATGATCCCGACTGGTGAAAAGCCACAGTGATATGCAATAACAGCTGGTAATCTGTGAACTCCCATAGCTGCACTGTACAAAATGTGCATTCTGCTCATATTGAGACATCAGGCTACGTTCCTGTCTGGGAGGATCAATGCACAGCACCAGGCATGCTGCATGAACTGTACAACTCAGCATAATCAGAAAAGCAGATGCTTATGTTGCATACTGAAGGCTATGTGTACTGCAGCAAGTGTCTGGAAAAACAGTTCCTATTGGTGATGCAGTTTAAAAAAGTATAACAAGAGATGTCACTACATGGCTATGTAGAGGTGTAGCTAGCTACTCTGGTGCCCAGTGCAATCCCCCAAGCTGGTGCTTTCCTTTTAAGCTGTAGCAAACTGCTTCCTGCTTTCGTAGTGAGCAGTTGCTTGCTACAGTTAATGTCACACATGTAGAGCTAAAATGCTTAATTCTTACTGCAATTGCAATACCACCCAGTGTTCAATGAATAACAGTAATGAACGGAAGATAGATAGAATCCTGCCAATCATACCTCCTAGCATTTGACACATGGGGTGACTGTCCACATCATCCCACCCCAGCTGCAGCTCTGCAGCCATGCCCTTCAACAAGGAAAGCATATATGAGTTACTGAAGTAAGTCAAGGATTCAGACTGAGCTAAACATTAAAAATAAATTTGAAAAGCCAGGCATCTTGCATGATCCTTGCGATGTAGATATAATTTTCTTCATATGCATTAACAAAGATGGAATAAAGGTAATGCTATTGTCAGACCTGGAGTATTTCCAAATAGTTGTAAAGCTGTTTCCCCAACTAAAGGGAATGTATAGCCAGCGACAACATTTAGCCTTCATCAGGGTGATCCTGGTGAGGGGATCAGACAATGAGAAATTCAGTTCCATCGCTTCCTGCTGATTCTACAGCACCAGGTCTATGATCCAAATCTAGGTCACCTGTGTAATGGTCAGGGCTGAAACAAGTATGTTAATGGACCCAGCAATCCATCCATCCTTCCTCAACCCCTTTTTTCATTTTGCACATGCTGTCAGAGTGTCACTTCAACAGTGACAATCATCTCGAGCCAAGGTTTGCAACAGCAGATGGCTAGCCCTGTCACAGTAGTTCATTTGTTCCAGTCACTTGCACACACACTCGCACCTATGGCCAATTTAGTGTGTCCAATCTACCAACTGCATGTCTTCATAATGTGGCAGGAAACCGGAGTACCTAGAGGAAACCCACACGACCGCAAAGAGGCCATGCAGACTCCACATAGAAGGCACCCCAGCCGAGAATCTAACAGGAGAACTTCTTGCTGTGAGGCAACAATGCTAACCAATGCACCACCACGGCTGCCCCAAATGGAACCAGCAATATTTATCTTCTAATCTATCATAGGACTTCTATCCAGAAAAAAAAAAACACTTTGGAGTGTGGCAGCTCACAACATGGTCACTGTATGGGCTTTTCAGTCAACTTTGTACTGTTCATTATTACCAAATATATTACCGAACAATTCAAATGGTGGGTAGCATCAACTCTATGCCTGCATTGATCCAAGGTTAGTAAGATAATAAGGTGCATAAGCAGACCATGTAAAAATAGGTATGAGAAAAACTAAACTGATTTAGATGTTAACTGGCAATTATGAAATATCTAGTGAGATGGAGACAGGGACTCTCTACAGAGTTTGACTGATTAAAGGAGTCCTTGTGGTACAATAATGCAACACCAGCCTATATGCAAATTCATTACTTGAAAATTGTGAGAATCTTTCACTAGTCCAGTACATGGAAAATACCTGCTGTGTGCAGCAGATGGCAAAAAATATCTGGAAAAATAAAAACTCCCCAAACATTTACCCAATTTTGAAAAAAGTCTATGGCTTGCACCTCATTCGAAACATGAAAAGCATCTTTGTTTTGGTAGCATGTACCATCAAAACATATATTTTCCTGTACTTAAATTCAAAACTCGAAATGACAATAGCATTCTCTAGACAAACAAAATACCTACCGACTATTCTAAGACACTCTTTAAAAGCACATATCAAGAATGCCATTATAAAAAATGTTATCAACTGTATGGAAACCTTTATAGGGTCAGATACTACCTTACCTTTGCGAGAACTTCTAAAAGTAAGCTTAGATCCCCACTTCGTAACTCAGGATTTTTCTTTGGTTTTATTAGATGCACTGAATGAGTAACAGTTTTACTGCCTACAACAGGATAAATGTACCATGAATTTGCCAAATTCATACACAGCATACTACCTAGGACACATCACTGACTATCAAAAAGTCTTGAAACAGTCACCATTTAGATAAACTGGACTATTGTCAATCGGTGTCTACAATCTGCTCTCTCTTCCACAGAATGATAAAGTCCAACAATCTAAAAGTAATCTCCTTAGTGATATTACTGGATATAGTTAACACTGGTGGCAATGCCTTACTTGCATGTTCAAAATGAACATCTTCAGAGCTGCTTTACTCATTTGGTTAAATCGGGTGTGTAAAGAGACACAAAGAAAGGCAAATTGCTCCTTAGGACATCACCTCTGAAAGCCTTTTACATACCTCCTTTTAGTTGTATTAGCTACCCTGACACTAAAAATTCTAGAGAGGTTTGGTACCTGCTATAAAATGGTATTTCTTACTAAGCTATTTTAATCTTGCACTCTATATTGTGTAATGTCCCATGTACTTACGGACACTATAGCCAGTTCGCTTTCTGCTATTAATTGCCCTTCCTGTGTTGTGTGCCCTCCCTTTTGCCCTAACACGAAAAATAATTATCTTAAGAGTAAAGGGTGTGGATATTCATTTCAACAAGTTTTAATGACAAATATGATGCAAACGTCGTTGCTGTTTCTGATGACAAAGCTTTTGCTCTTGGATTGTATGCAGCTTTTCTCTCCAGACCTCCACTGATAAAGGGTCTCAAGCCAGTCAGACAGACACCGATATAGTGATACTTCCAAGATAGCTGCACACAAAATAACAGCTTCATTTCAGCTCTCCCAGTGTGAAAACAGAATCTCAGAAAATAGAGCCAGTGAAGAACCTGAAAGAATATCGATCACAAAAGGTGAAGAGAAAACACTAACTGGGTGGAATCCTGCAGTTGTTCAGGGAAAAAAAAAGTTCAAACAGCAGCTTTGGTGCAAGACATGACTTCCAGTAAAGGAAAAAATAAATCAAATGAACTCAACGATCATTAAAATAAATAAAACACTGAAAGAGTACATCAACGCAATAAAAAAAAAAAAATACTGGCAAAAATGGAAGAAGGTTTAAACAGTCAGAGGAGCAGATAAAACTGCAAAAATCATAGGTTGAAATGAATAAAGGGCTGGCTAAGTATGAAACTGCTCAAGAATTGATGTTTCAAAAAAATGGTAGACTTAGAACATGTAGGGAAAATGTGAGGTTTTCTGCAGTACCAGAGAAACTGGAAGGAAAGACCATATTAAATTTATGAAAGTACAAATATGAGACAGGTGCATGAACAGAAGAGGGAGAGACAAATATGGGACTGGACTTGTATTCCACAGCAGGAGTTCATTGGAAAGGTGCATTATTATGTGGGTATCCTCCAAACCTGGCCATAAGAAAGCAGCCAAGACCTTTAATTGCAAACATGCAATCCTACCAGCAGTAAGAGTTGATTCTAACAAAACTGTGGCAGAGAACAAAATACTAAAAGTTGGCAACTGGAGAGTTTGTGGAAAATGATTCTTCAATGTACACCAAACAAAAGATGAGTAAAGTTATTCCAGCAATGAGGGAATGTCAAGAAGCAGGTGCAAGAGTCAAGCTGCTGTGCAGCTATCTTCACAATATTTTTTTCCTGAAGGGTCAGAGTCAGTTTTTGATGCAGAACATGCTAAGAAAGAAATACAAAATCTGTATACCAAAAAGTGAGCTATCAAACAGAAGCGGATTCTGCTTCTTATGCTTCTGATAAAGCTCAGAGGGGCTACGCCAGGGAAACCTTATACAATGTTCCAAAGAAAAATGCTTGAGATACCAGAAAAAGAACTAGAGTCGACTAGAAGAACCAGGAGTACACTGGAAATTAACTAGAGACTGGATTTGGGAGCTGGATATCAACAGGAAGAAAACCAGCAACTCATAAATCAATAAATGTGAGATTACAAAGCATCACAGTTACATTTGTGAAATAGGACAGAACATGAACATCTATAAATATTGGACTTTAACTTGTAAAATTTGTAGGGAACTCAAGTGTATACCCTACTTCAAGTCATTAATGTTTTGAAGAACATTAAAGGAGAGGGGTAGAGGAAGGAAAAAGGTAACCAAGTAAAACAAAGTTTGTTCTTAACATTATTTTTATAATACATGACAGACCACATACTATAAAGCTTTTTCAATTATTTGTGTGTGTAACAGGGATACTAAAGTAAGCAGCTGACTTTTTCTTTCCTTTTTTCTTGTTCAGCTTTAAGAAATATAGGCACTGCAATGTATAAACAGAAGAAAGCATGGAAAAAGAACATGTTGTAAGTAAAATTATAAACTTTTTCTTAATTTTTCATAAGGGAATGGCTGGATTAAGGCCCCTGATCTAATAGTACATTTTAAGGGGAATACCAAATAAATGTTCAAAGTGCAGCATCAGAAGCTTGTTGTACAAGGCAACTGTGCATCTGTTTCTTATGTTTGTATTGAAACAAGCTTATAAGGGCCATAATACCAGTCCGATATCCTTTCAATGGCTAGGACATAATGTTTTCTGAAAGCATTCAAGTATTTTCTACATCTGAGAGAGGAATAAGTACAAGATAAAAATAAACAGCACTTGGTGTAAGTAGAAGCGCAGGCTGAACCACGTGTCTCAGCATGGATAACCTTCATTAAAGGTTAATTCAAGCCAGTGAATGTGACTGTCCGTCTGTGACAATTGTTCCTATTAGAAGGGTTAAACTTCATTATTTGAAGATGTACACAGGTTTGTGGGTCTATATTAAGTAAACAGGTTCTGGGTATTGTTTTTGAGGGTTTTCATTAAAACAAAAAGTCTTGAAAGATGCATCATGGATTCAAATGGATATGACAAGAAACAATTGTAATAAACTCAATACACGTCAAGTGGCTTCTATGTACACAAGTCTTTTTAATTCCATTGAAACTTTGGATTGTGGATTTGTTTTCGGTATCTGGGTTTGGTTCTTTCTTTGCAACAAACAATTGTATAAAAGGTCAACCTGCCAAACATTAGTGTATGCAAGTAACAAAAGCTGAAACTAGACTGTTTTAAAAAAAAAAAGCTGTTATCCATAACAGGTGAGAATAACTTCTATCATAATGACAGCCCAATTCCACATTATTTTTAAATGTGAATGTTCACACAGATATATAGAAAAAAATAAAATGCACAGTGCAAATAGTTATGCTACAGGAGACACATTTGTAAAGAACTGAACATGTGAATTTGACAAAGAAAGGATTTCAGTATGGTTATTCAGCAGAATATCTCAGACAAAGGAAAAGTACTTATATTAATTATATTAATTGCAAGAACTCCAATAGTGATAGAGGAAAAAAAATAATGGTAGATTTGGAGTGCTAAATGACTACTAGCAAAACTGGAAGATTATGCGGGCATTTATATTCCATCTAAAACTGCTACAAAGGAGCGTAAGAACATTCTGGCAGTAATATTACTTATAGGTCGGAAAGAGAATAGGATTTGCAAAAGTAAGAATGTATCTGAGGTGCCTAGAAGGGAAAACATAACAAGAGGGTAGATTTTTGAAACAAAATATGAAATTATTTGGTATGGAGGATGTAAATTCAGCAGTAGGAGTTCAGGCAGAATTTAATATTATTCCCCAAAGTACAAAAACTGGGCTAGGCTAGAAAGAAGTTATATTTCACTGGAACATGGGTATTTAATTGAAAGTTTTGGATACTCAAACAAGTATTTTAGATTATAAGCTAAGAATAACTAAAATAAAAATACAACGTAATGAAATAAAAATGAGGCAATGTTGCTTCCCCACCCATCTGTTAAACAGAGAGAAATTTAAGGAATGGCTAGTGGAAAACATAACTAGGGAGTGGAATAAAATTAAAGTGGAATTTAAAAATATGGTGGAAAGAAGAAGAAATCTAGTTAAGTAACAAAAATTAGAGGGACTGACAAAGGCTAAAGTATTGTAGAGTAGGAGGAATCTCACAAAACAAGAGGAGGCCAAACTGCAGAGTGCTAAAGAGACAATATTACCTCGATAATATGCATGAGTTTAGAAAGACTGCTGTTAACTGTTTTTTAATAACCCCACAGCACAGCACAAAAGCTTTTAGCACAACGGCTCTAGCAACAGAACATAGAAAGGGTTGTTGCCAAGTTTAGGGAGCAAGGAAAATGACCAGAGATCCTGTAGAGGTACTTGAAATATTTTAGAAGTTTTATGAAAATGTGTATAAAGCACAGAAATTTGGAAAATCAAGTACAAATGGAAATGTTTATGGAAGAATTGAATATCCCAAGGTTAGAGTTAAATAAGGGGCAATTACTAACAGGTAGGCTAGGAGGAGAAGAGATAAAAATGGTGATATATAACGAATCTACAGGAAAGTCTCCAGGAATAGGTGGCATTCCAATGGAAGTTTGGAGGGTTTTGTTTAACAGTATTTGACAAGAAGCACCAACATCCTGGAAGAAAGCAGTGATCACTGTAATACCTAAAATAGTAAAGATCTAGCTTCATACAGGCCCATTTCAATTCTAAACCATGATTATAAAGTGTCTATGTCTATAATGGCTAGAAGAATGTCAAAATGGATGCCAAAGCTGATGGATCAATGTGATTTTGTGAAGGAAAGGCAAAAATTCAACATTAATAGAACAATGCTGATCCAGAAGGAAGCAGAATGTAAGAAAATACCACTGTTGTTGGTAGGCCTTGATTCAGAGAAAGCATTCAACAGCGTAATCTAGGATTTTATCAGCAGGGCAATAGAAGCATTTCTATTCCCTGACAAAATTATAAAGTAAATTAGTAGGATGTATGAGGGATTGGAGGTGAAAATTAAAGTGGAAGTTCCTCTCTTATAAGTTCATTTGAGCAGAGGAACCAGGCTGGGGTGTCCTCTTACCCCTTTGTATATGCATTATTTTTAGAAACACTGGCACATAAAATAAAGGAACTCAGAAATGTGATGATATAATTGGTATGGTAATCAAGAAAAGATGGCTTTATTTGCAGATATTTTATACCTGATAAAAACGGAAAAGAACATTTTAGTGTTGTGGAACATTCTGAGACACAAAGTCTTTTCGGGATACAAATTTAATGAGGACAAAAAGCCAACAGCTGTGAACTATGTACCAAACACAAACTGGTTCAGCAAAACCCATATTTATGGTGTTATTATAAAATAAAGTACTTAGGAGTATGGATTAAAAAGGATTCTGTTATGGCAGCAAAGGATATACGTGGGAAGAAACTAAACAAAAATATTAAAACTGAGAAACTGGAAGCTCTGTTTTATGGATATGGACAGCAAAATACAAGCAGTGAAAATTGTTTTAGTCCCTATAATTTTATACACAGTACAGGCATATATATATTTTTTATCAACCACAGTAGAAGCTGGGGATAGCAATTAAAGAGTTGGATTTATCTGGGAGGGGAAGACAGCAAGAGTCAAGTGGGACACGTTGATCCTTTTAGTAGGAAGATGTTTTGATATTACCTGATTTTAAGGGATATTTCAAAGCCACACAGTTAAGGCTGCTATACATAACATAAGCAGAAATCTATAATTCAAAGTAGAAAGGGATGATGGTAGAACAAGGGGGAAGCTCAAGAAATGATGAGAGACCGATTGTGGATGCAGATCCTTAAGGACAATGACAATAACCATACAGAATATTATATTAATAAAATAGCACAACGTATCCGAAGAACTAAGCCAACACAAGAGTGGAGAAAGAAGATTTTGCCGATAGGCATGACTGCAACTAGGGGTACAGAGAATAAGCAAGAGAGGGCTGGAATTTACTGGAGAAAACTGGCAAAGGAACCAAGGTTCTGGGAGCAAATAATTAGAGAGAGGAAGTTAACAGAATGGGGAGAGGCCAAGAATTCATTTGAACTGATAGAGAATAGGCAAAGACAAGAAATAGGGGGATTCTAAGTAAAAGACTTGTTCTAGTAGAGTTTATAGTAAAATCTAGAACAGAAGCTGCTGTTAAAGGAACAATTAGCATGGCATATACAATATTGCATGTTAACTATAGGAATCAATCCTAGGAGGACAGAAAGAATTGAGAAGAGAGACTGGATAAGCAATTCACAAAGAAACAATGACAGGATATATGTATGGCTCCCAAATATCCAACAAAGTCTAGAATATGGATGATCTTTACTTGAAAGTATAGACTGCAAATGTTGGCAGTGTGGTGTGGAAGAAAGAGGTAATTGGGAACATATTTTTGGAGTGCAATGAGTTAGCAGACTAAGTATATTAGAGGGTCAGCCCAGGTTGGATGGTTTGGAGACAAGGCCAAAGAGGCAAGATTACATTGGTTTGGACATGTGCTCAGGAGGGATGCTGAGTATATTGGGAAAAAGATGCTAAGGATGAAGCTACCAGGTAACAGGAAAAGAGTAAGGCCTAAGAGAAGTTTTATGGATGTGGTGAGAGAGGACATGCAGGTGGTTGGTATGACAGAGCAAGAAGCAGAGGACAGGAAGAAATGGAAACAGATCCGCTGTGGCAACCCCTAACGAGAACAGCCAAAAGAAGATGATGACTGAGTTAGCAGACTTTAAAAATTCCCTGCAGACTACTCGTCAGAAATACCAGGCGAGTAATTTGGTGCAACTAAGAAAGTGATTTTTGAGCGGTTATACAGAATTGGAATTGCCTAGTCATTAGGCCTTGTTGACTTTAATTCAAAGTCTAAACCAGCTGTACTAAAAATAGTGAGTATAGAAACAGGGATACAAGAACTGGAAGTGAGATCTTGGGGAAAATAGTAGGAACAAATTACATAAACAAATGGGAATTGTGGGAACGGTGCGACAATACATGCAGAATAATGTTTTGGAGGAGGAATGGGGTTTAACAGAAGGCAGGGATTGAATGAGCTATGTAATGTATGACTGATAATGACTGTATAAATTATAAGCGACATATTTTGGTTACAATGTGCAAGTGAATGTGGTTTTCATTTATTTAATATATCCTTGCCTACGTCATAAGTGATCATTCAATAAATATGTTTTTTGTTTAAAAAATTATTCTACCTGCCCAAGATCATCCTTTAATCGTATTCACCCAAATATGACAGATGATCAATGTTACACCAAATAGTAGTGCAAGATTTTGCAGTAATCATGACCCTGTTTCTTAACAGAGCTGATGCAGTTCCAATAAAATTTAAAAAAATCTATAAATATTTCATTAAATTGGCCCATAGAAAATTGTGACTCATTACTATCATCTCCTGAGGGTACTCTGACCTCAGAAGCAGGGCACCTGAGCTTCACATAATAGAAAAATGTTTGTTGAACAGCAGCAGGAAAATTTTACATACTAGATATAATGTTGGAAAGCAAGTATTAACTACTTAGTTTATTTGGCAAGAAGCCAGGTGGATTTTTTCTGTGATATAAAATACAATGCCCTGCCTCTGAGAGGAGAGGTGTGTGTGTGTGTGTGTGTGTGTGTGTGTGTGTGTGTGTGTGTGTGTGTGTGTGTGTGTGTGTGTGTCTACACACACACTTTTTTTATATATAGATATATATATATATACATACATACATACATACACACACACACACACACACACATACATGATCCCACAAATTATATTTGATGTAAAGGATTAGATGTGCATTCATTATTTTATCTGTAAAATTTATGTATATGAGCAAGTTTGCATTAATAAGCATTTTGCTTTTGCAATTGCTTTAATGTATACATAATCAAACCGAAATGTATAGTTTTTTTTGCTTATCAGATGTTATTTTTCACTGAGAAGGCTGTGTTTATTAAACTTCTGCCCATGAGTAATAGTTGATGCATAAAGATAAGTGCACTTCATAGATACATGGCTGTACAATTCATGTTAATGGTTATGTTTGGATACATTTGTTTACATTCTACATGTAATACCAGATCAGGTTATATTGCATCTGTCCAACACATTTTTTTAAATTTTGTTTGCTTGCAGTTATGAATTGTATTTATTAGCATTCTGTATCTATTTTAATGTGATGCCTTCTGTATCCATGTATACTTGGACTAAATAACAGTGTCGGTTTTTTGCTTCTCAGACGTAGACAGGAATTTTTACTTCACTACACTTTTAATGTGATGTCACTCATTTGCACGCATAATGAACTTGGGAAGCGCATATCTTGCAGTAAATCCAATTTGGTTTTGATTTAATAAATGTGTTTGGTTCTTTTAGA
Source organism: Protopterus annectens (assembly GCF_019279795.1). NCBI lineage: Eukaryota > Metazoa > Chordata > Ceratodontiformes > Protopteridae > Protopterus > Protopterus annectens. Next base: position 1,833,716,511 of record NC_056729.1, read on the forward strand.
CAGTCATCGAGTTTGGTGTTAATTTACATATATATATATACACACACATGCACGTGTGTGTGTATATACGCACACACGTGTCTGTGTACATATATATATATGCATATACACACAAATCTGCACATTTATATACATGTACATAAACACTTTTTACAGGTATCAGTATATTAAAAAAGCAGAGACCTTATACACATATACAGTATAGAAACAAACCATACCAATGAGACATAAAAGAATGAGAAAGTACTAACAGAAGCTTAAAGAATGATTACAATTTGACAGCTGATGTCCAGAGCAAACAAAAATAAAGGATATGAGGTACATTTGTTGTGGAATTCTTTATTAGTTAGTTGGTGATGGCAAATGGAGTAGTGATACAGGAATGCAGCACTGGAAAGGGGATTTAAGCTATATTTCACGAATTCAAAAAAGAGAAGTTAAAAATGGAAGTGTAACCAGGATCGAGAACTTTATTCCATCATATGCAAATAGGTTCATAGGTAGATAACAAGGCTAGCTGCCCTTCTGGGACATTTTACGCCTAGCCAATTTCTCAAAGGTAAGAATTAAACTCTACACCTTCTGTCTGAGAGGTAAACACCATAACCATTATTACAACACTAGAACTTCAGATTATGCCATCCCAGATGGGACTCAAACCCACAATCCCCGGCTTAGGAGGCCAATGCCTTATCCATTATGCCACTGTCCTTGTGGGCCATTCCAAGCCCAGTCAATTATCACATGTAAGTGGGAGAAAAAGATAGCAAAATAGTGAGTCCCTGCCAAATCAAACAGTTAAAAAAATGTACACTGCGTGAAAATAATGAAAGGTCATGGAGATCAGTTTTTGTATTAATATTTATATGCCAGTGTCATTTTTTAAATTGTGATTTTAATAAAAATGTTTATAAAAAAAGTTGCGCCTCTACAGTTCTTACCTAAACAAGGATATATGGTATACAAGGGTCAGACTGTAGCAAGAAATATTGCACAAGGATGGAATGTATCCAGATTGGTTAAAAAGGTGTGAATATGAACTCCAGAAAAAGAATGGTGGGATACAGAAAGAGCAGTACTGCAGTACCTTTGATAAAGCCAAGTGGCTGTCTGTTCCCAAAGAATCATCGTTCTCATTGGGTCAATGACATGTAAATGCATCAACATGGAAACCTTGCCTTTCTTGGCCAGGAAACTTGCAGAAAGCAATGTCCACACAGCCTTAAATCATTTATCCACCTCCTCTGACCTCTTTACCCCTCACACAGATTAAAGGAGAGATCACGCCCTTCTTCATCATCGCCCCTGAAACTGGGGATCCATCTCCGAGCAAATACAGGACACCTTTCTTTGGCATGCTCAGAAAAGAATTAAAACCTCATCACTTTAAGCTAAGCAAGTGTAAATGCTTCACTAAAAGAACTGTCCCAGACCTCATATGCTCTGATCTCAACCTTCCTCTCCAGTATAACTGAATAATTTTATTCTCATTTCTCTTCATATATTGCATGAATTTTTCTTTGTGCAATTTTACATTTGGACTGAGCCTGAAAATGCTCTACACGGATTAGTCTTTTGCACTAGTTTAACAAATAAAGTGCAGTCGTTTGTCAAACCTGCTTACCATAATATTAGATATTGAAGTGGAAATTACAATAAGCTAGCCGTAGTGCTGCAGTAGCGTTGTCGCCTCATAGTCAGACGCTGTCGGGTTCAGTTCTCAGCTAGAGCGTCTTCTGCGTGGAGACGTGCGTGAATGGGTGTACCTTCGTTGAAGGTTGTGCATCAGGGCTGGTAACTCGGCACGTAAAAATCAACTACCAATCATTAGTGGACCGGAGTTCCGCTGTGGCGATCCCTAACCGGGAAAAGCCAAAAGACAACAATAACATGTGGGAAGCAGGGAAAGGTAGAAAGATAATGGGAATCACTTGCCTCCGAGTGCTTTATCAGGGCCAATAACTTTGCTAAGGTCAGACATCTGGTTCCATGACCCGACAGAGAAATTTCCAGAGAGTGTGAAACGGGCAATGAAATGGTTTCTATGAAAAGAAGAGGTTTGGGTAATTTATCTCAAGCTAGGAATGAAAAAAAAAGAAGGAAAGACTCATGGCAGTTGGTGAAAATGTACAGATTTTGATTCTAGAACGAGTAGGTAAGTATTACCATATTTTGCACTGCGGGGCACAGCACAGACAAACCCAAGAAAGTCTCTGGAAAGACTTGATTGGAATGCTATTGTAGTATCTAACTCCAGGACTGTCAAGGGACTTTAATGGGATGCTAAGTTTTACTTTTGCTATATTCCACACTTGGCAAGAAAGTTTCCAGTGTAAGCTAACCTGCTTAAACTTTAAAAAATTCTACTACAGGCCATTTGTTTTGCTACTACAGCATACAGTATGGGTAGATTGCAGCAGGCAGGATACAGTTTGTATAACTAACTCTCCTATTTTCTCTGCCTCCTTTTTCTCACCCTAGAATAAAGAATGCACGAATAAAGAATGCACGGTCTGCCCAAGTATCAATTACTGACTGAATATTTAACATGTCTGTAGAGTAAATGCTACCTTTTAAAGTAGTAAGAAAATGTGCTGTGTTGCATGAAAAGCTTTATGACAACACCTGGGCACCACTAAACCCTTGTGCCTATATAGGGATTTTTGACATTGGTCAAAGGGATCCGCATTGCAGTAAAACAGGCTGCTCTAAGGAACGGTTAAAACTCTGTGTGTCTATAATGGTATTTATTTTGGGAAATATTCCTCACAGTAGTGAAATGGGTTGTCAAAGTGTTAACTGTCACTGTTGCTGGTGAAGCCAAATAGGCACACATGTGCTTAGACAGGATTTGTCAAGCTCGAGGAAGAGAATTTTTGCAGCAGATATTTTGCAATATTTGACAAACACTAGGCAGGATTTTTGTCAGTAGAAAAATGTAACAGTTCACAAATAGCAACATTCGATCCCTCTATGATGGTTGTTAATGGTAGGGGCATTAATAAAGTTTTATTATTGGAATATTTGCTACATTCCCAAAGACTGATGTTGTTATTGTTTGTGAAACATAGTTAAAGAACAATGACTAGAACCTAGTTCTGTCAGGGGTATAAATGTTTTTACAGACATTCTAACAAAAAATCAGTGGGAGATATTATAGGGATTAAAGATAGCTAGGAGACCTGTGATTATTATATGTTCAATGGTAGCACCAATACTACAGATTGTAACTGTGACAGTAAAGACCCTGGAACATATAACAATTGTTAGAGAGTATAGACCACCACAGTCAAGTGCTGATGACCTAGAGGTATTCATACATTTCTTTCATGAAACATGGGAGGGAAGAATGGTGGTTGGGGACTTAAATTTACCAGAAAAAGACTGGAATAATATTGATTCAACAACATTAGTAAGGAAATTATTTGCAGAGTATGTTCAGGAACAACAATTGCTTCAAGATTGCTTCAGATTTAAAAACCTACCAGGGGAAGAAACATTCTAGACATTGTGTTCCTAAAGAAATTACCGTTTCTTCATGTCAAATTTTACCACCATTGATGTGCAGTGACCATGTGGTTATTTATAAAGGTTGATTTGTTGCTAGATACTTCTGCCAAACTGAAAAGTAAACCAATGCACAGAAGATTAATAACAGATTATATGGAAGCAAAACAGTTGCTATGTAAAACTAACTGGAGTGATGCAGTCTGTGGAAAAACTGCAGAAGGAATATGGAAAATTTTGAAAGAGAAACTGAGTACATAGGCATACAATGTGAGGGAGATGTATTTCCACAAGAACAAGATACCAGATTAAGGTGAGACAAAAAAATAAGAAATGGAAAAGAGGCCAAACTACAACTTTGAAAACCAAAATAAGCTGGAGAAACAAATTAAGCATAGTATTTGACAAGATCAAGAAAAATTTGAAGAACATTTGTATAGATATTGAGCATTCTTGGAAACCATTTTATAGATATTGAAGATGGAGTAAAGACATACAAATTGGCAAACTGTGTATAGATTCTAAAATTTATTCTCTGAAAGAACAGATTATAGATATATTTACAAAGTCTTATGCAAAACAGTTTGGCACCACAAAGTGGGTGAGGAGTTATTCCAGGGATACCCAGGTAAAGAATACTTGTGTAAAATCTTACCATAACCATAGATGTCCTTCTCATCTATATGTTGCAGTATTCATAACATGAGGGAGTAGTTGACTCATACGAATGGCCAGTATACAAAAGTCTAGTTGTACTATGAGGTACGTGCAATATTGCCCAGAAGCAAAACGTACTTCAGTCATAAAATGACACTGGGTATAAAACTGGATGTTGGCACATACCAGACCTCAGAACTGAATGCCACAAGAAAGCACAAGCCTGATCTTAAGTGAGGAAAACATGCCACAGAAGCCAGACAAGTAGCAGGGGGAAGGTGGGAAGGGGGTGGGGGGAGTAATACTGCAACATATAGAAGAGAAGGACATCTATGGTTATGGTAACATTTTACACAACTATTCTATGTCCTTCTATTCATATGTGGCAGTATTCCTAGCATGAGGGAGGATACCAAAGCTCATGCAGAAGAAAATTGGAAGGAGGAGCAGAAACATTCTCCATAAACCCATGCAAACAGCCCGGGCAAAACCAGCTCTGGACCTGGAAATGCCATCTAAGTTATAATGTTTCGTAAAGGTACGGACAGAAGACCAGGTAGTTGCTTTCAGGCTAGAACAGGTGCCCAAGCCCTTAAAAAAGGGGCAGCAGAGGAAGACACTGCTCTAGTGGAATGTGCCATAATAGGTGAGGGAAGATTCTTCCCATGAGACACAACAGAAAAAAATGGTTTTGGAAATCCATGTGGAAATTGTCTGCTTGGAAACGGGCTTGCCCAGAGCCCTTGTGTGACAGGAAACAAACAGGTGGTCAGATTTCTGAATTGGTTTGGTTTTATCCAAGTAATATCTAAGTTGCCTGTGCACATCATAAGTGTGTAGAATCCTCTCACTAGAGGATTGAGGAGAAGGGAATAAGGTCAGAAGATTGATGGACTGTGAGTGATAACTCATTTACCACCTTGGGCATAAAGGAGGGGTTAGTGCGTAAAGATACCCTATCCCTGTGAAAAACCATTAAGGGGGAAGAAGACATCACAGCCTATAATTTAGAAACCCTTATGGCAGAAGTACTGTTTTCCAGGCGCAGTGTTGCAGAGAAGCAGAACTTACTGGCTCAGAAGGGGCCAGTTTAAGTTTTTCTTTGACAAAGTTGAGATCCTATGGAAGGGGAACTGGTTTCCTTGGTGATGTGATGTGAATATGTGATGTGCCTTTTAAGAAAGTTTAACTTTCAACCTGGAACCGGAACCTAGAACAGTCTACCAAATTACATTAAAGCGTGCACTAGTTTAGACATGTTTAAGAACAGCCTGGACACTTATTATGAGAATAATATTGACAAGCTAGAAGGGCATTACTGCTAGTGCTTAAAATATTTGTATCTATGTAGGACAGAAACCTGTGTATACTGAACTTCAGCTGTTGAGTTCTGAGTAAAATGTTAAGATTGCTTAAGGAATTCGTGAATTCCAGCAAGGCAGTTCAAGAAAGAGCTCAGGCATGGGTGATGACCTGCTTAGCCTCCAAGAAGTGTGGCAACTGACAGTCACCTGCTTAGTTTGTAACACCAAGTTTTTACAATTGTGAACTAGTCTCCCCCATCAATGAGAATGCAAAACATCAGTATCCCTCTGAATAAACTAGAGAAACAAGATGATAGGGAAGTCTCCCTGATGGTAACCAAAATGCATGCATTTAGAGAGAACTGGCCGCAGGTCACATGGCTCAAAATTCTGTGATTCCTTTTAGCAGAGGAAATACTAAAGTTATACATGGACTTGGAGGATGCTGATGCACTTGACTACCAGGAAATAAAATGCATTTTTGGCAAAGGCTGGAGCATTCAATATGGACAATCCAATTAGGTCACAATGGATGATTTAACTCAAATTGAAAAACTGCAATTAGAACCTCATGTTAATGATGTGAGTAAACATCTAGCAATTTTTGCCTATTGGAAAATTTTAAAGGGCACTCCTAGCAATTTAAGAAAATATTCCAGAGTGACCTTATGGACTGTCCCACGGGACCCACCTGCCCCACTCCACTGGTTACAGCACTGCTGCACAGCATGTCTGAGCAGCTGATTGCTGCAGAACACTTGTTGAAAGTAAGTGCAAATTCCAATTTAGACTTGCACCAAGTGCTAATAATAGTACCTACAAATAAGCAGAAAATGTTTCCATTAAATGTCCTAAACATAAAACCAAATATTGCATGATTGGTGACAGTAGTACCCTGCCTGTAAAACCTATTAAAGCTAGCCACCATCTGCACCTGAAAGCATGTGAATGAAATGTGAACATGAACAATTCCTAATTACTAGAAGTGTAGGATGCATTTTTGACACTGTATTGTTACTACACTTGTTGAATGTAATATTATGTTGTGTCTTTCGGCTTTTCCTGGTTAGGGTTCACCACAGCGGAACTCTGGTCTGCTAATGATTGGCAGTAGATTTTTACGTGCCAAGTTGCCGGCCCTGAAGCACAACTTTCAACAAAGGTATGCCTATTCATGCATGTCTCCACACAGAAGACGCTTTAGCTGAGAATCTAACAGGACAACGTCTTGCTGTGAGGCGACAACTGAGTGTAATACTATAACACAGGAAAAAAGCAAGGATTGTTGGACTCAGGAAATGTTACGTTATCCAGATCACATGTTTGTAAGCATAAAACAATTAGTAAGCCAGAAACTGAAGTAATGTGTACATTGGGACAGAAAAGGAATACTCCATGACCGTTACAAATAAAAATCATAAGGCAAAGTCTTACAGTCAGTAGCCTTAGTGCCTAACATAATGAGAAACTTTTTTTTTTAATTTTTTTTAGGCAAAGTGATAGTACTAGACATTCCAGCCTGACAAATTCTAGTGTTAGCTGTCAAGGTGATTCTGCTCAACACAAAATGCCAAACAGGCAAAATGTTGGAATTATAAACTTTTTTATCTTAAAGATATAGACATCTATATAGCTACTACAGTAGAAATGTGTTTTCAAATCCCATCATTACTTAAAGTAACTTTATAGTAAACTGGAGTTGTCAGACTTGCATGCCCTGTGTGGCGATAAGCTGGTACATCTAGTTTATCAAAGATTGTATTGTGTGTGCGCCTTATTGCTTATAGTTCCATAAGTAAAAACTGAATTCTTGATAACTGCAGTCATTATTTGAGTGTGTTTCTTCTCCAGTTAATAAAAGACCAGCAAACCTTCATTATATTACTACAAGTTCCAAGACCAAGTAGTATTAAATTTGGACAAAACAATGTGTAGAGATTCTAGTATCACCTAATGCATCTTTTATACGAGGTTACATGTATAAGATCTATAAAAGTACAGTTTTGTACCTACCATAAATGTAGATGTTCGAGGATCCACATTGCTGCAGTCCTAACTATTGGGGTAGTCCGCTGTCCAGTCGGCCATGACCGCATATCCTCAGTCTTTTCTTGCCCCAGATGTCAGAAGACCCTGAAAAGATAAGGCCAAAAACCAAAAACTCCCAAAATACCTGCACCAAAAAATATATATACAATATATACACAATCAGCAGAATATAACCTCACCTACACAACCACCCCTAAACACAGAGAGAAGGAGGGACTGCAGCAATGTGGATCCTCGAACATCTACATTTATGGTAGGTACAAAACTGTACTATGTTCTTCATTCCACATTGCTGCAGTCCTAACTAGAATCCCAAAGCAGAGGTAAGGGAGGCTGGCAAATCATAAGGAAGCAGGAACTGACAACATGCCTTGCAAAATAGCTGTGGCAAAACCAGCCCTAGACTTAGAGTAGAGAGGAAGGTGATAATGCTTAGAGAAAGTATGCACTGAACTCCAAGTAGCTGCCTCCAAAATATCCTTAGTTGCCACCCCTTAGAAATGCTGTGGAAGTGGCAGTAGCCCTAGTGGAATGAGGCCTAATCCCAGCTGGAATCTCCTTGCCATGATGGGAATAACAAAAAGTAATGCAACACCCAATCCACCTAGAAATAGTTTGTTTTGACACAGGCTTGCCCTTTGAACTCAAAGCAAAAGAAACAAACAACTGCTGAGACTGCCTAAAATCCTTAGTCCTGCTCAAATAATAATAATAGCCTGTGTACATCTAAAGTGTGCAAAATCTTTTCCCCTTTATTTTGGGGATCTGCATAAAAGGTAGGCAAATGAATAGTTTGGTTTAAAGCCACACTAGAAACCACCTTAGGCATAAAGGAAGGATTAGGATACCCTATCCTTATGAAAAATCAAAAAGGCTCCACTGCCATAAGGGCCTGCAACTCAGAAACCCTTCTTGCAGAAGTAATGGCCAACAAAAAGCAGTCTTCCATGACAAGTATTTCAATTCAGCAGTAGCAGGCTCAAAAGGTTGTAGAGTAAGTTTCTCCAACACAAAATTGAGATCCCAAGCAGGAGTAGGGGGGTCTTATATTCTTTGCCCCTCTAAGAAATTGCTTGAACAAAGGATGCGAAAACAATGGTGGGTCACAATCATAGTGAGCTGAAATTGCTGCAGCATGAATCTTAATGGAAGAGAAAGACAAACCTTTGTCCAGTAACTCAGTAAGATATTGAAGAGCCACACTCAAATTTGGCTCAGTAATCTCCAAATTGTTTGCTGCACTCCAAAACAAAAATCTCTTCCATTTTACTTTCCTTGTACTAGGTCTTCTGGCTTCCATAATCACATTTAAAACTTGTTGAGGAAGCTGAGACCTGCTATCTTTCAAAACAGAATATGCCAGGCTGTTAGATGTAGAGAGTGAAGCTTGACATTGAGCAGATGACCGTCCCTCTGAGACAACAGGTGTGGAATCAAGGGTAAAGGCCATGGAGGCTTCCTTACCAGACTCCTCAGTAATGGGTACCAGTGCTGCCGAGGCCAATCTGGAGCTATTAAAATCATCCTTGGCTTGTCTTGTCTGACCTTTAGAAGCACCTTTGGAAGAAGAGGCAGAGGTGGAAAGGCATACACATGAAGATTTTTCCAACTGAAAGAAAGAGCATCCACTTTCCAAGCTGTGTGATGAAATCCTGCAAAACTTTGGCAGCTGGTGGTTTAGTGGAGAAGCGAACAGATCTATGTCTGGAGTTCCCCATGACACTGTCAATTTTGAAATACATGAAGATCCAGTTTCCACTCGTGGGGATCCATGATTTGTCTGCTTAATACATCTGCTAAGGAGTTCTGTGCTCCCGGCAGAAACCTTGCCTGAAGAGTTAGTTGCAGACTGGGCGCAGTCTCCCATAAAATCATTGCTTGTCTGCACAATGGGTAAGAATGTGTTCCCCCTTGTTTGTTGATGTACCACATGACAGTTGTGTTGTCTGTTAGAATCAACACCTGCCCTGGAAGAAGTAACTCCTTGAAAGCAATTAATGCAAACTGAACTGCTAACATCTCTTTCATGTTGATATGTAGATGCTGTAGTCTGGCAGGCCACTTGTCTTGTATCCACTTTCCATTTAGATGAGCTCCCCAAGCAATATCTGAGGCATCTGTCGTTAGAATCTGACTAGAGTCCCTTGTTTAGGTGACATTCCTGAGCCCACCACAAAATTCCTTTTGAATGCAAGGTATTATTTGAATGACAGTGTCCAAATCCTGGCAGTGCTGTGTCCACAGATTTTTGAGATACCATTGTAGCTTCCTCATATGCAGTTTGGCATTGGGAAGCACCAGAATACAAGATGCCATGAACCCTAAGGCTTGAAGGACTGTCCCTGCAGTCAGCCCGGACTGAAGAGATAGATGATGGAAGTAACTGGAAAGATTCTTTTGTTTGTCCGGGGTTAAAAAGGCCATCTGGGCTGCTGTATTCAGTCTCACACCCAGAAAGCACATGTCTTGAGAGGGTACTAGACTGGACTTTATTTCGTTCACAGAATACCCTAGGCATCTTAGCACTGCTATGACATATTCCAGATGCTGTAGAAGATCTTCTTTTCTTGAGCCAGAATCAGGCAGAAGTAAGGATAGATTTGGATTCCTTTTAGCCTGAAGTAAGCTATCACTGAGCCAGAACCTTTGTGAATACTCTGGGCGCAGTAGATAAGCCAAAGGGCAATGCAGAGAACTGATAATGAGAATTTCCAAGATACTTCCTGCAACTTAGTCTTATTGGCACATGAAGGTAAGCTTCCTTGAGATCTAAAGTTACCATCCAGTGATCTTTGCCCAGCAGAGGTAAAAGCTGTTGTAACGTCAACATTTTGAACTTGGGAATGTCCAGATAAGTGTTGAGGATAGATAAATCCAGAATTGGTCTCCACGTGTTCCCCTTCTTTGGTACTAGGAACAGGCGAGAATAAAATCCTAGGCCCCTTTCCGGCACAGGAACTGACTGAATGTATTTGGAGCAACAGAGAAATTTGCTTGTGAGCCTCTGTTCTTTGAAGAGGAGGAATGTCTGGCATGCCTTTGAAAGGAGGCAAGGTATGGAAATAAAACCTGTAACCGTGGTGAATAATATCCAGAACCCATCTGTCTTGGGTAATTAAATCCCAATTTTCTTTGAAAAGAGACAGCCTTCCTCCCAAAGGTGCTGCCAGGGCAGCTGAAAAGGCAGGTCATTGGGTCTGGGACTGACCCCTGCCCTCACCAGAAGTCTGAGCAGGGGAACTCCCTGTCCTAGGCCTAAAAGAACCCTGAGCTCTGCCCCTACCACGTCTAGACCTACCCCTAGACTGGGAATCATAAGCAGGATAAGTCCATCCCTTAGTAGGCCAATTTCTACTAAACTCGGAGGCTGCACCTGCAAAAATCTTTAACAGTTTGCATAGACTTAGCCTTGTCCTCCATTTTCTTCAAAACTGCTTCCACAGGCGAACCAAACAACACATCAGACTGTAAAGGAGCATCCAAAATCCTTGTCTTAACATGCTCAGCTAAATTCTGATCTCTCAGCCAGGCGTGAAGAACAGAACCAGTGGCAGCCACCCTGGAGGAGGCCTGCACAGCATCAAAACCACACTGCAAGGAATGTTTACCCACCTGTTCAGACACATGAACTAAATCCTGCAACTCTTTACACTCAATACCTTCAGCCAGAGCATCCACCTTAGATTTCAACTGTGAAAGAAGATAATTCTGATATTTTAACATGTGAAACTGACAATTCAACGCCCTCATGGCTAAAGTGGAAGAAGTATACACTTTCTTTCCCCATCTATCCAAAGCCCTTGCCTCTTTATCAGGAGGGACAGGATTTTTAACAACTGAGGCCTTCACACCTTTAGGCCCCTGAGAGACAGTTTCTGGGTCTGCCCTAGGACTCTGAAAAGATACTTATGAGCTTCAGGCACCCTATAATACCTATCCGGTTTAACTGGGGCAGGAGGCAAAGAATCAGGATTCAGGGAAGCCTCTGCAAACACATCTTCCACCACATTCAAAACAGGAGGTATAGCTAAAGGCCTATGCTGGGGTAAAACAGAATTCCCTAAGCCTTTTCCTGGAATCAGAGAAATCTTGACCTTCCCATTTAAAATGCTCCCTCATGGAATGCAGAGTCTCTGAAAATGAAAAATCCTCAGGAGGAGAAGCAGAAGGAGTAGAATCATCCACATCAGAATCAGAATAAGGAGGGTACTCCTGCAAGTCTTCAGCCAAGACTAAGCCTCCGAGCATTGCTCAAAACTCTCAAACTCAGGTTCCACCCTAGGCCTCTTATCAGGAGGGGCATAGAACCCCTAATCATAGTAATCAAATCCTCTGCCATTTTAAGCATATGTTTCTTAGGCAAAGATCCTGAAGCACTAGGAGAAACCCCCACAGAAGCTAAACTTGGCCTGCCCCTCAAAGAAGCCTTGGAAACTGAAGGGAGGCTCTAACCACCTTAGGAAGAGAGGGAAGAACAGCCACCTGAGAAGCCCCTCAGCCTGGCCTACTTCCTGAGAGGATACATCCTGTAACAGTAAAGTCTCTCCTGAGACTCCAAAGAGACACCTGGCAAAACCTCCGCTCCACTGAGCCTTCCAAAGAACCCTGGGACTGTCGGTTCCTCCACCAGGCTTTGCTGCTTTATCTTCCCAAACACTAACCTGGCACAGTCTAACCTTCTCTTAATATAATTTTGTTAAATCTAGCACAAACAAGGCATCCAACAACGTCGTGCTCAGGCCCTAAACAAGGTATACACAAAGTATGGTAATCCCTATGAGGTATCTGTTTCCCACAAGAAATACAGTTATTCACTTTTTCTGACATCCGGTTAAATACTGAGGCAAGAAAAACCAAAATATTCCAACTTTGATTCGGTCTGAAACTCTGACTTCAGAAACTTTCAGAACGCCAACCACTGCAGCAATGTGGAATGAAGAACATCTATTGTTTTTTTGTGATTTGCACATCAGAGTTGATTAGATCACAGATAAAAATTATGGGCTGTGATGGTTTCCTGATCTATTTAATAACTCTAAGTGCTATATGCATCCTGTATTGTGTTATTACATACTGGTTTTCTAAACATGCCCTTCTAAATTGCATCAGATGTTTATTAAAATAAATGTATTCCAAATTAAAATATTCAAAAACTTAAGAGTATTTAACCATTTCTTTAAAAAGCGAAGAATATCTAATTAAAATCAAATGATGTCTTTGTAATAACCAGAAAATGTTAGGATGGCATAAGCTCATCCTATTGCAACTTCTAATAAAAGATCAACAGTTCAGTGCTAAGTGTTCTTTCAAACTAACAGCCTGGCAGTTCTGAAATAATGCTTCCTAATTTTTTAAAAAAGGAAAATTAATATTATTGGTCGTAAGAGAAAATAAAATAAGCCATCTGCTTTTTCTTATATTATGTCAAGTGTCATTTCTTAATATTGTTTCCATGACTCTACAGAAATTTATTCCAGTCTATGGAAAGCAATCCTTCTGCTCTGGACATCACAAACTATCATTCATTTGGAGCCCCTAGTAATGGCTGGGAACTATCCATGTCTATTTGAGATCTCCTGCTAATGCATTTCAATTAAAATGATCTCAGCCTTGTTTTAGCATAGATCCAAACCACACACAACAAAACGTACTTTAACCCTGTTGCTAACTATAGGTCTGCCCTGCATCAGCAGAGGAACATGCTGAATTCCTAAACATGCTCCCAGAGGTGGAACTCATTAGGAGATTTCAAATACTCATGTACCATTTTGTCCTCCTACACAAATTTATACTTCTGTCCACAGAAAATTAGAGAATGGAAATTTTTTGTATGGCATCTTATTAATGCACTGCCATATGGAGAACTTTTACGGTTAAGCAAATTTTGTAATCAAGATGGTATCTTTTTGAAAGAGGCCCAATATACAGTAGATATGTTGAGACGATATGATAAAAGAAAAACAGACTCCCTACAGCGAGTTTTGGATAAATGCAATGGAAAAGAACTGATGAGAAGTGTGGGGTGATATAAGGGACAAAATAATACACAATTTAATGTTATTGTCCCATGGGAAATGCAGATAATGAAGAAAAGATATATATTTTGTTACAGTATATAATGCACTAAGTGAAGAGTTAAGTGAATTATTAAAATATTATTGGTCTATTTTGCTTAAAAATAAAGATCTTTGTAGTTTGATCAATAGTTTATATGCACATCATATAAGAGGGGACATAACTTAGCGGATATGGTAGTGCATAGTAGATTTATTCCACCAGATAATAAATGTATTCAGCCAGTTCATTTCAAAAAAGCACTTTTAAATATGATAAATGTTCTGTATGTGAATATATATCAAGTAAGTTTCCAAAGATTAGTGGTATTGCATTTTACCCTACAAGTGAATTTTCATGCAATACAGATAGAAGAGTATATGCCTTAAAATGGCCATCTGGGTTATTTTAAGTGGGGGTGACTCAAAGGGATTTTAAAATTCAATTTCAAGAACACATTAGGGATATTAGAAATGGAAAGCTGGTTAGGCATGCATTTTAAACATTTCCATGGGGGTAATCTCACTTTTCTAAATGACTGTATTTTAGAACAAGGTTCTGTGTAAATGGGAGAACATGTGGAAATTAAAGACAAGCTGCTGTATAAGGCAAGAGTTTATATTAAAACATAATATTTTGGCACCAGCAGGGTTAAACAGTGAGTGTAAATTAATCTAGTACTAAGGGTTCACATCTGTATTGATGGTGCTTCTCTCTCGTTTTCTAATGCTATCCACGTGAAATTAGTGTTGTGTGTTTGTATTCTTCAAAGGCTATTCTGCCGAGGCACTAGAGGTGAATAAAATTTGCTGTTCAGATGTCCATGGCCATTTTTTTTTTCTGCTTGTTTAGTTGTTGCATGTAATCACCATACCTCTCAACTTCTTAGTACAAGACATCTGGACAAAGTAAGAAATAATGGGGGACAAAGGCCCAAAAATAGGGACAGATTTTAAATATTACTCTTATAAACTTAGAAGTTTGCTAGAATAACAGGTTTAGCATGATTATTAAGTAATAAACGCAAATGTCTGGCAGTATTTATTGTTATTTAGGGACTTCAATCCTCAATAATTTGCCAGACAACCGCAAATTTTATGAGGAACAGATCAAAAATTTCAGAAAAATCTGGACATTCTGTGAAAATCTGGACAGTTAAGAGGTATGAATCACAGTGCCTTGTTAAAGCATGGCATCTTCCTTTCCAGTAGTCTCTAAGGAGTGGAGGACAGCAAACCCACCTCTCTCCAAATAACCTAGCATCAAATAAAAACTTAGTCTGAAAATACAAGCACGAGCCTAAGAGGTATCAAACTAAATCAAACCAATTCAAACATCAACTCCCTATGTGAGCAAACTAATTCAGGTCACTTAATATAACACAAACTGCTAATACAGCACTCATTCAAAGTTTTATAAACCTATTTTGTGAAATCTCATTTCATACTCTTATATCAGAAGTAATAAGGAAAAATCGAGCAAAATAAAAATATTTCTAAACACAAGTATGTACTATTTAGGTAAACAGAAAGCTACACCACTACTTTACACAAGCTCTTTTAAAAGTAACCAATACAAATTTAATGTCTTTTTATTGATAAAATCCTAGAAGAGTGGAAGCCCCCCAGTCCTCCTTCAGTGGGCCACAAATTTACTTGAAATATTTTAAAATCTTAGCAATGAGGCAATCATTAACAATTGCAACTACATAAATGCCATTACTGGTGGAAAGTAATGAAGACATGTTTTTTGTCCATTCCAGCACATTTCAGTTCCTCATCTAGACTGCTTCAATGTACTTTCTTGTCTTCTGTTGTTGCGCAGTACAGGTTTTAAAAATAGGAAATATTTAAATGACTTTCTGATCCCCTAAATCCTTTCATCTTATTCAAAGCAGAGCTCCTCACCATTATTCAATTATTCCTTTGTCAATCTTGCCAGTTATAAAGTGATTCTTCTATGGACTCGCAGGAAGAACTACTTCCTATCCAAGTCTTAAATCTGTGTGGAAAGTACACATGGACTACTGGATAAAACGTGAATTTTGAGAGTCTTCAGTCACTTGCAGCTCTTGATCGTAACCAATTTTTGAAATACAATAATAAATTTTATTTAGGAATGTGGAAAACCAAGGGTGTCCTGGGAAACATAGCTAGATAGGGTCATAGGTTCATAGATTAGTACTAGGCTAACTGCCTCTCCTAGGGCATTTTAAGCAGTCTATTACTCCATGTGAGAATCAAACCCTGTACCTTGTGTCTGTAAGGTAAAAACCTTAACTATTATGCTAACATCCCACTCACAGATGCAAGAGAAATGGGTGGACCTGAGGTATTACATTCTTAATTATAGAATGATGCAGTCCAAGTGAAAACTTTTCACCTGTTAAAAAGTTAGCTTGTGAAGCTAAATGGAAATACTTGACCGGTTCCAGAAGATGGGGATGGCTGAGGCAAAGAAAGAAAAACTAGGCGAACACTCTGGTAGCATCCGAGTCACAGAAATGTACTAAGAAATTGGAATCAGATTAACCCCAAGTAGTGCCTTGACTTTACAAAGGGAAGAGATGAGTACCACAACAATTTTTGTTGCAACAAGATGAGGGGGCGGATGCCTGTTGTAATAATCGTATTGGAGACTGCCTGTTATAATAATCGGATTGGAGACTGCCTGTTATAATAATCGGATTGGAGGCTACAGGGAACGTACCAGTGGCTAACAATTCATGAAGTTTAGCTATTACTGAGGCAAATTTCATTAATGTACATTTGAATAATGAAATAAATCAAAATTATGGATGAAATCTCTCTTTTATATAACAGCTGTACAATAAATACAATGATGGCACAGCACCACTCACAGATTTTTGAGTAACGATTGTATAATTTGGGAATTATTGTACAAGTAACTGCATGTATTAGCATTATCTAAACTGTATAAAGATGTAATAAGTCAGGAATTCATAAAACAGACAGTTCATTTCAAATGCTTTACTGTTTGTAGTGATGGCTATGACGATATTTACTTTCTTGCCACAAAAAAGCATCTCATCGACAAAGGCATACACTTGCCCATATGTAGGTATTAGGCTATCGGCCCTGGGGCCTATACAAGCCTAGCCAAAAAGGTACCCTAGCTTTCTCCACCCAAGAAAATTATTTTCCTGTGCCCCTGTCGAGCAGAGCCACATAGGTGATCCCTGGGGTGAATTTCCTATTTCCCATACAATCAAGATTTTACTTGAATAACGCTAATGAGGAGTTTCGTTTGTTATAGTTTGTTCCAGAGTATGGGAAGTCTCTGGGACAGGAATCTATCCCTCCAGCATGCTCTGTTTACTGTGGTGACGAGGTTTAGGTCCCTAGAGCATGTAGCTTGGAGGGATTGGGATTTCATTAAGTGGAGCATGTCCAACAGCTCTGGGTTTGACATAGCTTTGTATGTTAGATAGAGATCGCCTCTGAGTAGGCGATATGCGACGGAGTAAAGCTGGAGTTTTTTTGAGATGGTCTGCGTAATCCTCTGTGAGGTATTTCTGCGGCCTTTCCAGTTGTTGTAGATGTCTTGTGAGGTACATACCAAAAGGGGCGTCATACTCTATAATGGGTCTAATGAGTGATGAGGAGAGAGGAACAATGACCTCTTTTTTCCTTGATGAGAAACCTTTTGTGATGAGGTGTGCCACGTAAAAAGGATTTCCTGACTACTGTGGCGATGTGATTATCAAAGGGGAGACTACCATCCACCTGTGTCCCAAGGTCTCTTATCACACTTTCGGTGTTAAGTAGACTACCACCTATGTGGTAGTTCATGAGTACAGAGTTTTTACCAAAGGGGATGATGCACTTTTTGGCATTGAGCTGGAGGCCATGGCCTTGACACCAGGCATCTGTCCCAGTGAGGCATTTTTGTAGGATGTCCACATCTTTAGGAGTTTCAATTATGGCTCATAGTTTGCAGTCATCTGCGAACTTCATTAGCCAAAGACCTTGTGTGTTTGGTATCTACTTTTCTGAAGTACAGGCTAACAGGAGAGGGCCCAGGACTGAACCCTGTGGTACTCCACTTGTCACTGGTCTGAAGTCGGATTTGGAGTCTGCTACTTTCACAGTGTGGGTTCTGTCAGTGAGCCAGTTGGCAACCCATCTTGTGACATAGGGATTTATACCTAGTTTAGTGAGTTTATCTATAATTTCAGAGTGGGGGATGGTGTCAAAAGCCTTGGAAAAATCTAAATAGGCTGTGTGAACCACCTTACCCTGGTCTGCAGCTTTGACTTCTTTGAATCAGTCACCAATCAGGTGTAGGAGAAATTGATCTGCCTTTTACAAACCCAAACTGGGTGGGGTCCTGAGTATGGAGATTATTAATGTCTTTTTTGTAGAAGTTCCATGATGATACGTTCCATGGCCTTGCAGACCAGGTTGATTAGGCTAATGGGGCGGTAGTTCTCAGGGTCTGTGGTGGTTCTCCCTTTGTGGAGTGGGATAACCGTCGCTGTGCACCATTCAGTGGGCACAAAGCCTGAGGTGAGGCTATGATTGAACATGGTGCTTAGGTGGGGTGACTGTTCATTTTGTAGTTCATGTAGAATGCAGCCTGGAATGTCAGGTCCCATGGATGCTGTGTTCTTGGCTTCAGATAGTGTGTTTTTTTACCGTGCAGCCATGATTACAGGAACTTTGCATTCTTCTGGTCAAGAGATGGGCCCTTTAAGGGGTGAGGGGGGTAAAGTTAGCACTGAACCTATCTGCCAGGATGTTGGCAATATCAGCTGATTCTGTATATTTAGTGCCATTGTGCTGTAACCCAGAGCAGATCTGAGTGTTGCCATTGAGATTCTTAACAGCTATAGAATGCTTTGTGGTAGTCTTTAGAATCAGTGGCGATTTTGTTTTCATAACTAGCTTTGGGAGGATTTTATGAGGGATCTCAGCTTCTTACGGAGACTGACCAGGGAGTTCTTTCAGTCATCGGATTTTACTCTTTTTTGCAACAGTTTCTTTCTTCTGTTGCAGAGTTTGTTTATGGCAGAGGACCACCAGATTGGCTGCTTTTTTTTGGAGGATAGCATCTTGGTTCTGTTAGGGACAGCACGGTCCATGCACTCCTGTAAAATATATATAAAATGCATTTGTGCAGGATTCAGTCATACTTCTATTGTCCATCTGCATGGGTGTTGTGAAGTTTACCACTTCTGTCTTAAGAAGCGTGAAGTTGGCTTTGGAGAAATTTGTTACGGTGGTTTCCCTAATGGGATGGGATGTGGATGTCCAGGTTGATTAGCTTGTGGTCGGATCTGACCAATGAGGAATTGGCCTCTAGTGTGGAACACCATTCGCCCATGTTGGTAATGACCAGGTCTAGGATATTGCTGCTCCTGGTGGGGGGTGGATAAGTTGATCCAAGGCATTGGCATTTATGAATTCCAGAAAACGTTGAGCAAAACACTTGGTACGGGAGTAGTTTTCCCAGTTAATGGTGGGGTAGTTGAAATCGTCCATTATTAGGGTGTTGGGTTGTACCCTAATATTTTCCAGTGTATCAAGAAATGAGAAGTGGGAATCCTGGGGCATGGTGGGGAATCTGTAGCAAGTTACAATTTGGATTACAGTCTTGCGCAGAGTTGGTTGCACTTGGATAATCTCGGATGCATTATGCTGAGCAACTAGCTTGGAGGTGTGGATATCCTTAATGAATATGGACACGCTTCCAGGTTTAGTGTTTCAGACCAGGTTATGTGGCCGAAAGGTATGGTATGAATTATAGCCTGGTAATGCAGGGGTGCTCTCTGGAGCCTTGAACCAGGTCTCTGTCACTGCACAGATGTCATTCTCCATTTTAAAGAGTGCCTCGAGTGAATGCATTTTGAGGTTACAGAGATGCATCACAATTCACTGTAGTACATGGAGCTTTATCTGCTCCATGAACTACTAGTTACAGAGACATATCATAATTCACTGTAGTACATGGAGCTTTATCTGCTCCATGAACTACTAGTTACAGAGACCCATCATAATTCGCTGCAGTACATGGAGCTTTGCCTGCTCCATGAACGACTAGTTACAGAGACATATCAGAATTCACTGTAGTACATGGAGCTTTATCTGCTCCATGAACAACTAGTTACAGAGACATATCATAATTCACTGTAGTACATGGAGCTTTATCTGCTTCATGAACGACTAGTTACAGAAAAATTCTAAGTGTTTTGTCACCTTTCAAAGCCATAAGGCACTTGGTCAGTGCGGTCAGGAAGAAAGCCCAACAGTCCCTCATGCCAAGACTCACCTTCCATCAAATGTCCAGATTTTTACCTTATATGCTTGGTCTGTAACTAAAAAAATATTTGGTTTTCAGACAAATCATTGAGGACTGAAATTACTAAATAATGACATTTATTTCAGTTTCAGACTTTCTATCCTTCAGAAAATACTGGCAAACAGGATGTTATTCTAGCTACTTTCTAAGTTTACACATCATCCGTACAGACATCAGGCAAAATAAATCTGTTTTTAATTCTGCTGCAGTCTTTTGCTGCTCAGAGCTGGCAGATTTGACTGCCTAGTGCAGGACCAGATCTTAACAAGTTAAGCAGGGGGTGCTGAACATTTGTTAAGGTCAGGTCTTGCACAATATTGGAGCTTAACTGATTTGTCTTTTTCCAAATATCACAGTGTAAAGACTGCACTCCATGCACTACAATAATTTAATCAATCTAACACCTGCAGCAAGCATATACAAGAGTCTTTTAATGGCTTAGCATACAGCAGACAACTTTGATATGCTATGTGGAGATCATTTCAGCAAAATTCTACTAAACAATTGTGCAGTCTTGTCATGAATATGCCTGCCATGGATAAGCAGGTGTTAGAATTTAATATATTAATGAATGAGCAACCAAGCAACACATTTCTACACTATTAATTTTCTCTGAAGGTAAGCGGTTTCTCTTAGAAAGAACATGGCAGTTAGTGCAGAAGATTAACGCTACGAAGCAAAAACAGCTTCTTTCTGTGGTACAGAGTTTGATTACTTCAGCCCTCACTTGCCTACTGTGCAACTTTGAGCAAATTGCTGAACTAGATAAAGCTTTGGAGCAATTGGGAATTTGGGTTCTGCTCCTCAATGGCTACTGGACTGCATGCCTATTAACTACCTATGAATAGATCCATCATTGTATCACATGAAGACCCTTTACAGTTTATTTAACCATGTACACTAAACCTTAGTAATTCTTCTGAAGCTTAGAAACATGCCCAACAACTTGTATTCATCTTGCAGGTGGATAACTCAACAAAGCAAAGACTTTTGCTGACAGGACTCTGGGATTGCCAAATCCAACCAATACTGCACGTTAAACCTTGAAATCATCAATTGTGCAGAAACTGCCATTAATGATTCTTTACGTTCATAGGTTCATACTAGGCTATCTGCCCTAGGGCATTTATAAGCCTAGCCAGAATGTGTTTGGTTTTCGCCACCCATTTTAAATTTATTTTGCTATGCCCTTTTTCGAGGTTAGTATACTGTGCCTCTGTCTAACAGTGACACAGAAGTGATACCCGGGGTAAACCTACGATCTCCCATCCACTCAAGATTCCTCTTGAAGAGAGTCAATGAGGGACTCTGCCTAACCTGGACTGGGATTTTATTCCAAAGTGAAGGGAGCCTCTGGGTTATGAATCTGTCCCTCCAGCATGTCCTATTTATTTCAGTGCTGAGGTTCAAGTCTCTCGAGCATGTAGCTCGATGGGATTTGGATTTTCTGAGGTGCAGCATGTCCATTAATTCCGGGTTGGACATGGCTTTATACGTCAGGCACAAATCGCCTCTGAACAGGCGGTATGCCACTGAGTAGAGCTGGAGTTTCTTTAACCGGGCAGCATATGGCATCTGTTTGAGCCCTTTGATCCTCTTGGTGAAGTACTTTTGGGGTCTTTCCAGTTGCTGCAGGTGTCTGGTAAGGTACATCCCAAAAGAGGCATTGTACTCAATTATGGGCCTGATGAGGGATGAGTAAAAAGGCACGATGACCTCCCTTGATCTAGATGTGAATCCCTTCATGATTAGGTGGGCTATATAAAATGTTTTTCTAACCACTTTGGCCACGTGGTTGTCAAATGAGAGATTGCTATCAACTTGGGTCCCCAGGTCCCTAATTACTTCTTCTGTACTTAATGGATTACCACCTATGTGGTAATTTGTGGGCACTTTGTTTTGCCAAAGGGATGACTATACACTTTTTGGCATTTAGCTTGAGGCCATGGCTCTGGCACCAGTTGTCTGTTTCTATGAGGCCCTTTTGGAGGATGCTTGTGTCGGCTGGAGAGTCGATTATGGCGCCCAGTTTGCAGTCATCTGCGAACTTGGTCAGCCACAGTTCTTCCGTGTTGGCCTGTACCTCCAAGAAATATATACCGAAGAAGAGAGGTCCCAGGACTGAGCCTTGTGGGACACCACTTGTAACTGGTTTGGAGTCTGACATGGCTCCAGCAATTCTAACCATGTGGGTTCTGTCCTTGAGCCAGTTTGCAATCCATCTAGTGACATAGGGTTTTATATTTAAGCTGGTGAGCTTATCTATAATGCCCGAGTGGGGTATTGTATCGAAGGCTTTTGCGAGGTCCAGGTAGGCTGTGTGGACCACCTTCCCTCGCCAATGGCCTTGGTGACTGTTTCAAAGTAATCAACCAGGTTTAAGAGGCAGGATCTGCCCTTAACAAAGCCGAACTGGGTAGGATCCAGTGTCTGTAGGTCCCCAATATCTTTATTTATGAGGTCCATGATGATCCTTTCCATAGCTTTGCAGACCAAGCTAGTCAGGCTTATGGGGCGATAGTTTCCAGGATCCGTTGAGGCACCACCTTTATGGAGAGGGACCACTGTTGCTGTATGCCACTCTTTGGGCACATATCCTGTAGTAAGGCTGAGATTGAACAGTAGTTTTATGTTTGGGTTTAGCTCTTCTTGGAGTTCATGTAGGGCAGCCGGGACACTGTCTAGTCCCATTGGTGCGGTGTTTTTTGCTTTGGAGAGGGTGGCTCTTACCTGATCATCTGAGATGTCAGGGGGGCAGCACTCTGCTGGGATAGATATTTGCCCTTTTGGTGGGGGGGGGGGTTTGCGCTGAACCTGTCAGCTAGGATGTTGGAAATGTCTGTGGGTTCAGTGTATTTTTTGTCATTTTGGACTAATTCTGAGCATATCTGGGAATTACCACCCAGGTTCCTAACATAACTAAAGAAAGCCTTGTGATTATCCTTAGTGTCCTGTGCAATTTTTCTCTCGAAGCTGGCCTTAGACAATTTTATGAGTGCCCGTAGTTTTTTGCTAATACTGATCAGTGATGCCTTCCCTTTTTGGGATTTTGCTTTATCATTTAGTAGCTTCCTCCTTCTGTTGTATAGTTTGTTTATGGCTGGGGTCCACCAGACAGGACATCTGCCTTTGGAGGATTGGGTCTTGGTTTTATTTGGGATCGCATGATCCATGCATTCCTGAAGGTGTTCATAGAATGCATTTATAAAGGATTCTGCGGTCTGGGCCGTATTTTCCACAGGCCTGGGGGCTTTGAAGGATTCCACCTCGGTTTTGAGGAGTGTGAAATTTGCTTTAGAGAAGTTTTTCACTGTGGTTTTCTGGGCAGGGGGTGGGGTCGGGATGTGAATATCCAGTGAGATTAGTTTATGGTCTGATCTTACCAGTGAGGGATACACTTATGGTCTGGAGCATGAGTCCCCATGTTGGTGATGATCACATCCAGTATGTTTTCCCCTCTTGTGGGAGTGGTAATAAGTTGTTCCATAGCATTTGAGTTTATAAATTCTAGGAACCTTTGGGCTAGGGTGTTGGAGCTAGAGTAATGCTCCCAGTCTATGTTTGGGTAGTTGAAGTCGCCCAATATAATGGTGTTTGGAGAGACCTTCATATTTTCCAGTGTTCTCAGAAAGGCCGAGTGGGGTTCCTGGGTTTGGGAGGGTGGTCTGTAGCAGGCTATAAACTGGAAGGCAGTTTTACCCACTGTTAGTTGCACATGGATAGTCTCTGATGCTTCGTGCTGTGCCACCAACCTGGAGGTATGGGTATCTTTGATGAATATCAATACTCCCCCTCATTTTGTGGTTCGGTCCAAGTTTTGGGGCCGAAAAGAATGGTATGAGGTATAACCTGGTAGTGCTGGGGTGCTCTCGGGAGCCCTGAACCAGGTTTCTGTTACTGCACAGGTATCGATGTTCTCCATGCTAAGGAGAGTTTCGAGTGCATGCATCTTGAGGTTTAGACTTCTGGCATTGAGTAGCATTACTCTTAGTTTCTTATCCCTTGTGATACCTATGGAGGTGGGTTTGTCTTTTGAGCCTTGCCTAAAAAAGGCACTATGGGGGTAGCAAGAGCCTTTGCCAATATCCGAAAGCCCAGGGGTGACAGGTGCAAGCTGTCCCTAGCGAAGCATCGTGGCTTGTTGAGCATATCATCCCAAGCTGACAGGCATTGGATCCCCTTTGAATGACACCAGTACTTAAGCCAATTGTTGAAATTGATCATCTTGTCTTCATATTGTGGCATCATTCTTGGTGAGGGTAAGATGTTACTCAAGGTCAGGGTCATACTGGCCTGGGCTACATGCTCAGAGAGCTCCTTTATGTCTCTTTTCATGTAGTCCAGGGAGGTACGTCTCAGGTCATTCACACCAGCATGGACAATGACTTGAGTCGTATTTGTACTTGTCTTGGAGTGACCTAAGTGCTTGTGTTATGTGGCGGATCCTAGCGCCCGACAGGCTGCTCACCGTGACCCTCTCCTTGTTCAGCCTGGTGAGCGGGACGTCAGTGTGCCTGACGATAGAGTCACCTATTACAAGTGTATCAGGTGTGTCGTTTAGTCTTAAGGGCTGTGACTGTTCGGCACACTGGCTTTGTGAGATATGTGGTGCACGTGTTTTGTTTTGGGGTAGCGGTTGCTTGGGTTTCTGCTTTGGAGGTCTCTGCTGCTTAGGCAGATCTTTATTTAGAGCCTCCGAGTATGTTTTTGTGTGATTATGTGTTTGGTTTGCTGTCGTGGTAGGTCTATGTGAGACTGGAATTGTAGTGAGTGTGGTTTCCTTCTCCTCCTGACTGGTTATGCCAGTACTGAGTTGAGAGAGCTTAGCCTCCAGTTTGGCTATATGGTTGCATCTCTCACATGTGTTGGAATTTGTTGGGAGGAGGAGAGGGTTGTCTGTGTACATGAGGCAGTTGTAACATTGCCTCAAGATTCCCAGATTCACCAGCTGGACCGGAGAGGAGATTGACAACTGACCTTTGGACATGCTAGAATAATATTGGGAATTCTTTAATTAAAAACAAGGGCCAGTGGGGAGTGAGGGTGTAGTGCTTTTAATTTTTAGTGCTGACTTATATAATTGCTTTAGCGCAAGTGCCAGGTAACTTAAGTGCAATGTGTTACAGGTAACTTAAATGCAAAAACGACAAACAGTAACTTTCTTTCAAGTGAAACAAGGAAATAAGTACAGTAAGCAATGCAGATATCACTAGTGATCCACAGAAGCGCTGAGAAGCCGCGTATTAGGTGGAATTAGCATTCCAGGGAAATAACAAGCATATAAACAAAGCTAGATTCAGCAGGCCTGGATCTAGTCTATGCTACTGCAAACAAGGTGTACCAATTTCAGTAAGATACAGTTCAAATATTTAGGCACTATAAACCTTTAACCAGAAATTCCCAGCTCAGAAGGGCAGAGTCCAGCCTCTTCTCCCACAAGAGTGCAGACCACGAACCTTCTTAATGTAAAATAACTGGCCTGAAGCCCAAGTGCTTAAACCAGAACTAATACACTTTAAGAATAACAGACACTGGGCTCTCAATCAGCAGTTCCCAACTTAGAAGGATGAAAGCGACCTGTCCTGCCACCACAGTGCATGCCACAAACCTTCCTAATGTAAAACAACTGGTCTGAAACCCTGAAATATGTAGAACAAAAAATGTGGCAAAATGGTAGTGTTACTAAATGAAGCATAGCTACAGTCTCTTATCAGGCTTTTAGTAAATACAGTGCACAAGCCTCAAGGTTAACATTAAAATTTGATTCAAAAATATCAGGTTTCAATATTTTGCTCGTTATGTCAACAATAATAAAGTGATACGCTGTCTGACCTGGTCCAAAAATATTAACTTTGACTATTTTATTTGGTTAAGCCAGCAAGAAAATGCTCTTTGCATATTTCAAGTCATCCTTTAAATGAAAAGGGCAACTATATGGCAAAAGCGTAACGTGAAAAATAATTAATTCAAAAATGTCATACTGTTTCCACATAAGAGCAAGGGGGATGCTGTATATAAGTACACAGTCTGTGGTAATAAAACAGAGTTAACCAAAAATGCAGTCACGCAGCATCTCTTAATGCCAGGTACCCTAATACACTTGCTAACTCTACAGGTGTGCAGCCCCACACTGGCAAGTTTTCCATTTTTTTTTATTATGTAGCTCTCACAGGATGGTACCCACTCATATTGAAGAGACATCCCACCTTCCTACCCTGTCACATGACTTCTCTCACTTCCTGTACCATTCCTTAAACTTAGAACACGGTGGGGTGGACAATCCAGCGAGGTCTGTATTAATTAGCTGGAACACTGGTGATTCTAATCATGTAGTGTCAAAAACCCAATGCAGGAAAGGAAATGAAAGGAAGGTTCATTGCTGAACCTGTGAAGGACGCAAACAGACCGCTGTCACCCTTTGCTTCAGTCATAATATTCCGGCAGTCTGCCCTTGATTCGTGTAACAAGCAGCCTACTAAATATTACAATAAAAAAAGACCAACTGTGCCTGAGCTACATACCCTTCAGAAAAGCTTGGCAAAAATATATATGCCATTGCAATTACTGACATCTTTGGTTACAGCATCCCCAAAGATAAAAATGCAAGCAATAGAATGGATTAAACTCATTTGTGAGTAAGATCAGTCATCATACAGTCAGAATATCGCATCCTTAATACTTACTGGTGTTTATATAGACCAGCATGCTTACTGACGCAACCTGTAATTGCCCATGTGCAAATAATACTCTGCTGCAAAAGCTGTTACATTGCAAAATGACCCATGTTACTTCTTGTTTAATCTGTGTCCCAGAATGCTCTTCTATGTAATGATTTAAGGGGGGGGGGGGTTCTGGGAAACAAGCCAGAAAGGTGAAAATCAGATAGTACTACTAGAAATAAGCTAATCTTCTGAAATCTTGTATACAGCAAAACACAGGATACACGCACGTGCATAACAAAATAAATAAATAAAACTGTACTTTACTTCATTAAAAAAATATATACTAGCCAATAAGCACACATAGATCATTAATGCTTATAAAATTATGAGGGCAACATTCACCCTAGACATTAAAAAATCACTTTTTCATGGAAAGAGCAGCAGATAAATGGAACAGGTTACCTTAGCATGGGTCTATATTAAAATCGCGAAGAGGTGTTACATCGAACACCTCTTCACAGACACAAAGACCAAACGCACTAAACCACGAATGGTCAAAACAGCAATTTCTTACCCTGGGAAAGAAATTGCTAGTACCAAACATTAGCGCGCACACACACACACACACACACACACACACACACACACACACACACACACACACACTATTTAAAACATAAGTGGGGGGCTGTGCCCCCCAAACCTCCCTAACTAAATATACCAACTTCGAGATAGCACTACAATGGAGTAAAGGGTAATGCTATAGCTCAGGCCAAACAATTTTTTTCCCTAGGAAAAAAAATTGCTGGCCTAAGCCTTTGCTATTTTCAGACTTCAGTCTATGTGTCGCTGAAGAGGCGTTTGATGTAACGCCTCTTCGCGATTTTAATACAGACCCCCTTAGCACATACTGTAATGTAACACTACAGAGTTATGGCATGGACAGTGGGCTAACAGAAGGGGCATCACAGAGGCAAATGGCAACTAGGACTTACAGAGACAGAGCAAACTAATTAGATAGCTTTCCTTTTTCATCACAGCTGTACTGTGCGATGTAATGCAATACAGGACCTGCAGGACATCCACTCCCTAAGCAGGAACAGTGTTTTGAATCACACCAGGAAGATGAGTCTTTACAAGTCTGAAGGGCCAACAGTCCAGCCTTAATATTTTTTTTTTGGGGGGGGTTGTAGTAATACCCTTAATCACTATTCACTACCTATGGAAACAATTGCAATATACAGATGGTGGGTCTGTTCTAGAAGCAGGTCATGCTGGTCTTTGTTTACTGATATGATCAAGTTAGTCAGGCCTTCCTTATCGCATCATTCTAGATCTGTAATGCACTGTCCCTTAACATGGATAAATGAGGGCTACTTTCACTAAGCTGTCAGGTGACAACAGTTTAAGGATCACATGATGGCTTGGTGGTTAATGCTTCTGCTTCAAAAGGCAGAGGTTCAGTCATTTCCTGTTTGCGCTGCTTGAGTACGGTTTTCATGTTCCCCTGAATCCAAGTCAGTTTATGCAGTGTCCTCTGGTTTTTCCAACCAAAACATACACATCCAACCGGATACTGTATCTAAACTGCATTTATTCACTGCAAGCCTCTTTGTTCTTACCGCCTGTAGTTTAACTGTAAGGATCTGAAATGGGTCAGTTCATTTGATGGTTAATGAGCAAAATTAAAAAAGGTTGCATAAAACACAGCAATATATGGGAAATGACCGTTGACACAGTCATGGCATGCTGTAAAGAAAAGTTTGTGTGAAATAGTTAGGGCTGAAATACTAAATATTGCCTAATCTATTAGTCCATGGCTGGAAAAGGTCCTATTATACTCTTAGTTGTTTAATAATTCATTACCAGTGGCTTAATAACATTTTTCATTATGACTTACCTGAAAAGCAGAAATGCTAAAAATCTGCACCTACTACATGAAAGAATTTTGTATAACATTTTTTTTTTGTGAGGAGAAGAAATAATACTTTTTGCTCTGCAGCCAAACAATGTCAGTTGTTCACCAACACAGTGTCCTGTAGAAACACACCATTAGCATAAGGGGATAAAGGCCTGGCTATGACTAAAATAGCCAGGGTGTGATTAGTAGGCTAGGAGCTAGAGGAAATGAGAAGACAGAGAAATGATGAGGCAAGGCCGGTTTGTCTCTGTCGGGGGGAGGGGAGAGGTGCTTGTCCATGACTTACATCATCATCACAAAGTGCTTCCTTCAAGGTGGTCAGGATTTCAAGTGATTATTTCACTTGTAGAAGTGACTTGATATACCCTCACCAATGGTCAGTGCACACTGACCCCCTGCCTCATGTTATTGGGCATGATGTGTACATTTAGGCCTTAAAATATAAACCCTCTTCCTAGTAAATGGATTACAGTGCTGCTTCAACCTTTCCCTCCCCATTTCTTGTGGGAATGAATGAATGACCCCTCGGACCCTTGCCTCCTGGGGGAATGAATATGGCAGTTGGGAGTAGGGAAGTGGAAAGCTTAATGGTTACTAAGGGTGGATGCAAAAAGATCAGAAAAAGAAATGCACATTGTTATTGTGGGCCAAGATATGTAGCAAAGGAGCAATACAGTAAATGCAGGGGACACAAACATATGCAGACTGGCACAAATCTCCAGCATTACAAACAGGAGGTGCAGCAACCTGAAAGGAATCCCAAAATGCTGCGTTGAATTAGAGTCTCGCCTTCACAATATGTAATCAATTTTAACATAGCCACTATATTACAAGTCTAGTATGGACTCCACACAGAAGAGCAGCACAGTAGTGATTAACTCGCAGAAGTATAGTCACCAACTGGCTTGTACAGCAACACTGAAATTGCAGTCTTTTGGAGAAAATTACACTTAGTCTGAAGTATGGCAATCTTGGAGTTGGTATGTAAAAGTTGTAGCAGTGTGGGGGTGCAGCCACCATATCTGGGTTGCAAGGGTATGGTGATCTGCTCTAAAAAAATCAAATTAAAGGATTACAGTAACTTTTAAATGTAAGGTGAGCGATCACAGTTTTATACTCATATGTTTAGTCTCTGTAACTGCTGTTATCACCTTTCTGTCAGAGTCCTCAAATACAAGTCAATTATTTCCATGAATATATTAAATACAGATTCCAAAATCCATCAAAAAATATACAGGACAAAAAAAAAAAACGTGCGATTACAAAGAGCTACATCTAAAGTACACCAAAACAATACTACTAATGGTACTGACAGACACACAGACACTAAACTACTCGAATATTTGTATCACTAGGCTATACCTGGCCAACA
This sequence comes from Protopterus annectens, assembly GCF_019279795.1. Classification (NCBI taxonomy): domain Eukaryota; kingdom Metazoa; phylum Chordata; order Ceratodontiformes; family Protopteridae; genus Protopterus; species Protopterus annectens. Next base: position 1,833,746,358 of record NC_056729.1, read on the forward strand.
AAACCTACCAGAGGACAAGGATCAGGCTACTGATTAGAACCAGTTTGCTATGGATTTCAAGAAACTTACCTCACAAGCAAAAGAAAAGTTGGGATTTTCTTGAAATCCATTTCTAGAACGTGTAATAAATTTGTGTTATGAATCATAACTCTGTCATAGTATTTTGCAGTCCATGAATCTACCAATAAATTCACAACAACATGTCCCTCCATTCGACATAAGGTTTAACTACACTTTTTAGGATTTCATTTCTGTAACCATTTATTTGAGTTTGCAACCTCTATTGAACATTGCCATGATGAGTTTCATATGTATGCAAGTCTTCTGAACAGGTATTGTGAAATATGTAGTTTACTACTCACTATTGAACATAACGCACACACTCGGGTCCCTCAACAACCGGTACAAATATGACTCTGTCATGTGGGTGTGAATGACCTGAGACATACCTCCATGGACTATATGAAAAGAGACATGGAGGAGCTCTTGGATTATATAGCCCAGGTGGGTATAACCCTAGCCTTGAGCAGCATCCTACCATCACCCAGAAGGATACCACAGTACAAGCAGAAAATGATTGCTTTCAACAATTGGCTATGTTTCTGGTGTCATTCTAAGGGGATCCAGTATCTGTCTGCCTGGGATGAGATGAACGACAGACCTCAATGCTTTGCCAGAGATGGCTTGCATCTGTCACCCCTGGGCTTCCGGATACTGGACAAGGCTCTTGCCACCCCTATAGTGCCTTTTGTAGGTGGTGTTCCAAAGACCAAATTACCACCGTAACAGCTACAAAAATGCAATCTGGGGGTCATGCTGCTCAATGCTAGAAGTCTAAATCTCAAAATGCACTCACTCAAAGCACTCCTTAAAATGGAGAACATTGACATTGTGCTGTAACAGAGACCTGGTTCCAAGCAGCAGAAAGCACACCGGCACTACCATGTAAATAACTCATTCCACACCTTTCGGCCCCAGAACTTCAACTGAAGCTCCAAAGGCAGTGGTGTTTCCATACTCAAAGGATGCACACACCTCCAGACTGGTAGCCCAACATAACGCATCAGAGATACTTCAGGTGTAGCTAACATTGGGTAGGACAGTGATTCAGGTTGTAGCCTGCTATAGGTCCCCAACCATGTCCCAAGACTCATACTCCACATTCCTAAGCACCCTGGAGAACATTAGGGTCCAACCTAACACACTCATACTGGGTGACTTCAACTACCCCTCCATTAACTGGGAAAAGTACTCATGTACCAATACACTTGCCCAACATTTCCTGGAATATTTACTTTACATGCCCTGGACCAGCTCGTTCTTACCCCCACTAGAGGTAGCAACATCCTTGACATGGTCATTACTACCATGGGTGACTGTTGCTCTACACTAGTGAATTTCTCCCTGGTTAGAACTGACCACAAACTAATCACCTTGGAAATCCACATCCATCCCACAACCTAACCCCGCCGCTGGAAAGGTAACCACCACAAAAAACTTCTCCAAAGCTAATTTTGGGCTCCTAAAAACAGAAGTGGCTAATTTCACGGCACCCATGCAAATGGCAAATAGTTGCATGACCGCCGAATCATACACCAATGCACTGTACAAACACATACACAAATGCATATCTCCATACCCAATAGAACCAAGACACACTCCTCCAAAAAAAAAGGAAACCAATCTGGTGGTCCCCTGCCATAAACTCTACAAAAGGAAACTGATGCGGAATAAGGTGATGTCGCAAAACTGGAAAAACTCTCTTATCAGCCTCAACAAAAAGTTGAGATCCCTCATCAAATCTTGCAAAGCTAGCTATGAAGACAGAATTGCAGCAGATAGTAAAGACAACCACAAGGCCTTCATTAGTTATGTAAAGAATCGCCACGGCAATACCCAGATTTTCTGAGCTATTGCACAATGGTACCTCCTATACCAAGCCAACAGATATTGCCAATATACAGTGTCAACGTTACCCCCCCCCCCAATGGACCAATCACAAAACCAGTAGATTGCCAGGAACCCTGTATTACTTGCTGCACAGGTTAAAACAGCAATGTCCCAAGGCCAAGAATACAGCTTCTATGGGACCTGACAATATCCCTGGCTGTGTTCTACATGAACTACAAAGTGAACTGGCATCTCACCTGTGTGCCCTGTTCAATCACAGCCTCACCTCAGGCTTTGTCTCTACTGAATGGCACATTGCTGCAGTCATTTCTCTCCACAAAACAGGAACTATCGCCCCATTAGCCTGTCAATCCTGATGTGCAAAGCTAGGGAACACATCATCATGGACCTAATAAACAAGGATACAGGGAATCTCCAAACTCTGGATCCCACACAGTATAGTTTTGTGAAGGGTAAATCATGCCTGCCAACTTGGTCGACTTCTTTGAGTCAGTCACCAGAGCGGTGGATTAAGCAAGGTGGTTCATACAGCCTAGCTTGATCTGGCCAAGGCCTTTGATACCATTCCCCACTCAGGAATTATAGAAAAACTCACTAAGCTAGGCATCAACTCCTGTATCACTAGGTGGGTTGCAAACTGGCTCACAGATAGAACCCACAGTGTGAAAGTAGCTGACTCCAAGTCAGACTGCCAACCAGTCACGAGTGGAGTTCCACAGGGTCCAGTCCTGGGTTCTTTCCTGTTTGGTATCTATTCTCTGAAGTCCAGGCCAACACGAAGGGACTCTGGCTGACAAAGTTCACAGAAGATTGCAAGTTGGGAGCTATTATTAACTCCCTAAGTGATGTGGACATCCTACAGAAAGGCCTTACTGAGACCAACGACTGATGTCAGAACCATGGCCTTATGCTCAATGCCAAAAAATGTGTCATCCCCTTTGGGTAAAACCCAGTTCTCATGAATTACCAATCAATGGTAGTCCACTGAACACAGAAGGCATTATAAGACATCTGGGAACACACGTTGACAGCAACCTCTCTTTTGACCACCACATTGCCACTGTGGTCATAAAGTCCTTCTATGTGGCACATCTCATTACTAAGGGTTTTGCATCCAAGAAGAAAGAAGTCATTGTCTCCCTCTACTCTTCCCTCATTAGGCCAGTTAGAGTACAATGCCCCATTTGGCATGCACCTCACTAGACACCTGCAACAACCGGAGAGGCCGCAAAAGCAACTCGCAAAGATGATCCTAAGCCTTAAACATTTGTCCTATATGGACAGACTCAAAAAATTACAACTATTCTCGGTCTCATATCGCCTTACTTAGAGGCAATCTCTGCTTGACTTTCAAAGCCATGTCTGACCCAGCTCTGTTTGAAATGCTACATCTAAAGAAATCACAATCACTCCACACTGCACACTCCAGAGACTTCAACCTCATTACCACAATCAACAGAATGTGCTGGAGGGGCAGGTTCATAACCCAGAGACTCCCCATGCTATGGAACAGACTTCCCATACATGTCAAACAGAGCACTGCACTGGCCCTCTTCAAGAGAAATCTTGATGAGTGGATGGGAAATGGACAATTCATCCCAGGGATCACTCCAGTGGCTCTACTCAACAGAGGCACTGGGAACTAAGGTTGGGTGGCACAATGCCAGGTAATCCTATGGGCTAGGCTTGTAAAGGCTACAGGCCCATTAGCCTAGTACACACCTATGAACCTATATGTTGACGTCAACTTAACAAGACTTATGGTGGGATGCCCTTAACAATACTTGTGGTGGGGATGCCTTCTTATGAATATCACAATGAGGGTATTATTTCCTTACTTTTTAAACAAAATAAGGGTGTTCCATACATTTTTCTACACCTCTGCTGCTAATCACAGTATACAAGCAGACACCTGCAATGCAGATTCGGCTGCATAGGTCTTCATCCACATCTACATGCTTCAACTTCAGTGAACTCAAAAAATGCATCTCTGCTTTGCTAAACTTAAGCATTTCTCCATCTTGCTGAAAGCATTGCACAGTTCTAGAAAAGCAATATTTACTACATTGTGTGCACATACTGTAAAACTTCAGTGCTCCTTTGCACAGCTTTCACAAACTTTTAATGGCCTGGTCATGTAACCTTATGTGAAGAACTTGAAAAAAACATTCCAGTTTCTGCCCAGAACATAATGTTATATCACAACTAAGGAACAAAGCTTAAGGACTGAAATATAGAACGTCATTTCAACCATGTAGAAGCTAATTTTCTGGCCAAGGGGCATGTATATATATGTTTTTGCAAAACTAAATAAATTGTGACCACGGCATTAAAATGACCACTCCAATAAAATGAATTCAAGCAAAAAAATCTTAAATGTATCAGAGCACTTAACTTTGTAGTTTCACTGTAAGAGTATACATACAGGACTATTATGGAAAAGAATATGTATAACACAATGGAGTAAAGGGATGAAGGCCTGACTAAAACACAGGTGATCTAATTTGATGCATGGCTAAAGCAAGATCTCCAGGCTGGTAAAGTAGCGGGTGGGCTGAGAAGGTGCGACCATCCTAAGGGGGTCTGGAGTGGGCACATCCTCATGTATGAAACCTCATGACTCACCCTTACAACATGGATGTCATCAGCTCTGTGAGGAAGGGGAACATTTTATCAAAAAAAAGCCTTAATGCTAGGGTATATGACACTGCTGGTTACCAGATCTCTTCCATGACGGATCCCTGGCTAATGATGGCCTCAGCTGGGGGGGTGAGACTGGTGAGATACTTAGATGCCTCAGTTCCCTTCCCTCCTGTTGGGCATTTCAGAAGTATGCAAGGAGGCATGTGCATACATTGTTCCTTTTTGTAGCACTTTGGTATTCATGGATGAGCAGATAATATTGCAATTATCAGCAAACTTGATCAACTACACTTAAGGGATTTTGTCCCAGATGTCTGCAAAAATAAATACCAAACAGGAGAGGACCCAGCCCTGATCCTTACAGAACCTTACTCATTATAATTTTACAATCAGAGTGGGTACCAATAATTCTCACTATCTGCGATCTGTTGAACAGCTAGTTTGCAATCCGGAGGACAACATTGGGGGGGGGGTTGCATTACAGTACTCTGTCAGAAACATTAGGGAAGCAAATTATTACAACTAAGGAAATTATTCTTTTGAGCTGGCGCACAGGATCTGAATTCCCAAGGCACAGCATGGTCTTAAGTTACGCTGTTAGCTGCCAAAAAATCAACTACTAGAAAATGTAAATAAAAACATCAAAAGAGATAAAATAACGAAGGTGGATCTTAGACAAGGGAATGCGACAATCACATTGAAATGTATGAAATTTATAGGAACAATATATGCAAAATAATGTTCAGGAGGAGGACTGAGGTTTAAGGGAAAGCAGGAATTGAGCAATGTTATGTAATATTGCTGTGAATAACGGTTCTAAAGAAAAAAAACACAAGCATATGTTTCAAGTGATAACTTAAGGGTAACACAAGTTTGTATAACTTTAAAATAATACCAACATAGGTGAATGAGGACAGGATGAGCAGTAGCCAGAGAGACCATAGCCTCCATCATTTTCAAAGTAGCTTAATAGATTCAGGAGAAAGGACTTGCCCTTCACAAAACCAAAATGAGTGGGATATAGATCAGTTAAGGTGCTTATGCCTGCATAAAGGAGTTCTGCTAGGATACATTCCTTGGCTTTGAATACAAGGCTGAAATGCTTGACTAGCCTACAATCATATGGAGACTGTAGAGGGGCCACTGTTGTGTAGAAGAGTCAAAGTGGCCGTTCTCTAGGCATCAAGAGAAAACCCTGTGGATTGACTAAGATTGAACAATTTAGACAGAGGCTCAGATTGTGCCATACTTTGCACTGACGAGAATGCAACTTGGTATACTATTTGATCTCACAGAAGTATTGCTTTTGGCCTTTGACAAGGATACTAAGAATTGTTACAAGTTGATTGCAGGAGAAAATTTTCAGGGATGGTGGTCATAGCAATGTTGGATAAAGTTAGCACTAAATGTGGCTGTCAATACAGTGGCTATATCTTTGGGACTGGAATATGTCATTATGGAGGAGCTCAGTGCATTGCTGGCCATTATTCCTTAATTTCCTGACACGACTGAAGAAAGATTTGTAATTTCCTTTGGAGTCTGTAGAAACCTTAAGCTCATACTCTGCTTTACCTATTGTAATAGTACTCCAGTTCCTTGTAAGCATTTTTTAGTGTGGTCTTTAGGTAGGCAGATGGGGGGGTTCTTAGATCTTTTCATCATTTTCCTTCATTTCTTGCATAATTTATCATTAAGGGTGCTCCACCCGAGGGATTTATTCCTACGGGTGCTCCACCCGAGAGATTTATTCCTAGGGGTGCTCCACCCGAGGGATTTATTCCCAAGGGTGCTCCACCCGAGGGATTTATTCCCAAGGGTGCTCCACCCGAGGGATTTATTCCCAAGGGTGCTCCACCCGAGGGATTTATTCACAAGGGTGCTCCACCCGAGGGATTTATTCACAAGGGTGCTCCACCCGAGGGATTTATTCACAAGGGTGCTCCACCCGAGGGATTTATTCCTAAACTTACCATTAAAATCAGGGCAGACAGGCAGAAACTTTTCTATGCAGCTGTTTAGACACTGATAAAAAGTGGAGGTGAATTTGGCAGCCCTCTCATTATTGTCCATTTGTGAGGGACTGGTGGAAATTTTGCACAGGTCTTCTACAAGATGGAGTAGGTTTGCCCTGAAGAACTATCCAAAACTATATTACATGGAGTTGGGGTGTTTCATTATGCCTGAAAGAGAAGTTAACTGATGTGCTGTCAGATTTAACCAGGTATGAGGAAATCTGTGGTGAGGTACAATAAGGGGCTAGGTTTGTAAGGAGCTGGCCAGGAATATTAGAACCATTACTGGGCAGTTTTCAATTTGTTTTAGTGCATTGGTATTAAAGTACATAAAACGCTGAGCATACCCATTTTAAGAGAAGCAAGTGTGCCATTCAATGCTTAGGTAACAGAACCCCCTAGCAATAAAGTATTTAATTTGATATTTATCCTCTCAGTTGTATTAGGCAACTTCCAAGATCTTTGTGAGACACTGATATGGATCTCTACCTAGCAATAAAGTAATAGCTGGATTTGTTATGGGTGATTTTGATATCCAGGGGCTGGCATCAAGTTAGGGTATAGGTAGGTAATTTGGGATGAGGTTAGAGTGGAACCACAAAGCAAAGGATAATATAATACAATGTTTCTGGGAGCTTTAACAAATCAGAATGGCACAAACTCAAAGTTATTGAATATACATGGAAATAATGTACAGAACAAACACATCTCAGAAAGCAAAGAATACATAACTGCCCAAAAGACATGGGCTAATAACAGCCTCCAAAAACAAGCCACCTTGGTGGAATCCCAATAAAATAAGTTTGTATAACAAAACAAAGAAAGAAAGAAAAGAAAAACTATGCCCCAAAACAGGAATAGCATTGTCAAGCAAGATAAAAAGCCCTCATCAATCTGATCAAGCAACTCAGTGGACTAATCAAGTCCACCAACTGCAAATTTGGCATAAAAAGCATCTTCCAAGCTGAGGACAACTAGGACATTTTTCCGTTATATCTGCAACTTTAAAGGCAATACACAATGATGCGCAAATAATGGTGAATAAAAGCATTGGAGCAAAAAAATGTAGCTCAACTGCTGACAAATTAATTTAGCTCCAGTTTTACTCCTTTTCACCCCCCCCCCCCAGTAACTCCCAAGGAAATAGCTCCCCACCATTTCTCCTCCAACTATCACTAGGGAGCAAGTCTTCACTGTGTTCTCGAAGGCCAAGAGCACTGCTTCAATGGGACCTGATAATATCCCAGGATGCCTACTGCAAAGTATGAAACATGGCCTCTCAGGCCCAACAGAATCTCTAGTCATAGCTTCCAGTCAGACTTCATGCTAAGCAAATGGAGGACTGCAAGGGTTATCCCACTACACAAAGGAGGAGGGGCCTTCCATGAACACAGTGAACTAAAGACTCAAGTCTGACTAGTCTTGCATACAAGGCCATGGAAAGAATCATCATGGATCTGATAAACAATGATACAGAAAATCTATAGACACTGGACCTAGAATTTTGTCAAAGACAGGTCATGCTTACTTAACCTGATGGACTTACTTAAGAGAATCACTAAAGCTATGGATGAGGGCAAAATGGTGCACACTGCCTACCTCAACCTGCCCATGACATTCAACACACTATGCCACTCAGGCAATGCTAATAAACTTACAAAATTAGGCATAAATCCATAGGTCACTCAATGGATAGCCAGCCTGCACAATCATAGGACAAACAAAGTTAATACAACGCAATCCACCTCCACAAAGAGACCAGTCACTATCAGAGTTCCACAGAGACCAGTACTGGTGCCTCTCCTTTTTGGCATCTACTTCTCTGAATTCAAGGCAAATGTCAAGGGCCTCTGGCTCACCAAGTTTGAAAATTAGGCATGATCAATGAATCCTCTCACCTAAAGACAGAGAAAGCCTTTATGAGGGCCTGACACAGATAACTGGTGCTAGAGCCATGGACTAAAATTCAATGCAAAAAAATTCATAATAGTACCCACTGGAAAGATGGCCACCCTAGGAAATTAGCATATTGATAATACACCCCTAAAAGCAGACTAAGTTATCAGGAACTTGGAATGCATGTTGACAATAACCCAACCTTTGACCACCATGTATCTACTGTGGCAAGACAATTGTGCTACATTTCACAACTTATAAATAAGAACACGGCACCCAGGTCCAATGAGATTGTTGTTCCACTGTACTCAGCTCTTAACAGACCAGTCATCAAGGGCAACAAACCCTTTTTTGGCATGTATTACACCAGGCACCTGAAACAACTTGCAAGACAACAGATGCTCCTCACAAAAAGAATACAAGGAGCAAGTCAAGTCCTATGCAGGCTGTGTCAAATCCCTATCCCCGTCTTCTAAAGACTGATGTATGGCAATCTTTGCATAGGCTACAAGGCATCCTCTAATCCTGTGCTAACGAATTTATCACACACCTGAAAAACAAATAGCATTAGAAATACCCATTATAAGAACTTAAAAATCAGCTGTGACAAACAAGAAATGCTGGAGGTGGGGGGGCATGTATACATCTCTGGAACAGGTCTTGCAACTCCATGTGAAGTCAAGCTCGTCCCTAATTACTCAAAATAACTTGGATCATTGGATAGGAAACTGCAAATTTACTCTGGCTTGGCACCTATGCCCCTAATGGACAGGCACCTACGCCCCTAATGGACAGGCACCTACGCCCCTAATGGACAGGCATAGCCTTTGAATGCTTGATATCTACAAGCCTATACTATAACAATAAAACTCCTTGGGGCATTGAAACATGTCAACACTACTGGGGTAAACTTGGCTAGTCTTATAATGGCTGGCTCTTGGGAGGATAGCCTAAAGCTTGGTACCTGGCTCATGTGTTGTTACTGCAAAATCTGTTTGAAATATAATGCAACAAATAACTTGACTGTCTGCAGGCTTCTGGGATACACATGGATAGTGCTCTAGTTCTTAAACAGCAAAATACAAAAAAAACATTTCTTTTAAATTACGTGACATGTTCTGCAGGTGATGCAGGTCTCTAGTAGAAGCATTAGCTAACAAAAAAGGAAATATTCTGTTAGTGACACTAGGATACCCTCCTCAATAGCTAATCTAGCTTTTTGTGTGAAGAAATGCAGATTTTCTAGCACTAGAAAATCATTTTAGTAATTTAAGAATGTAATTTCAGCTAAATATTCTATAGCTAGTGAGGTCCTTAAATTGATATTTGAAGATTTTCCATTAATAATGAGCAATTATTTTCATACATTCTAGTAGATATCTCAAATATGTAATACAATTAAAGATTTACAAATCAGAAAAACTAACCACAATATGCATAATAGTTATGCCAGTGACACGAAGGTGCTGTGATTAATAAATGCAGGTGTGGGACCAGACCCCACCCCCCGCACCCCACTACAAAATGCAGAGGACACACTCTACAAAAGACATCTCTTGCTAAATTACAATTTATGTATCATGTTATGAATTTATTGTAAGTTCACCTAGGAATAGCTGACTGTACTAGTCATATATTTATATTATCCTTGCATGTCCTTCTGGTCTCCTAGTTTCCCCAAGTACAGTGGATTTACATTTAGCGATGGCAAAAATTATACATGCAGAGTCTACAGGGACTAAAATAGAATTTCACTACCAAGAAATGTCTCAACTTTGTGTAGAATTAATGATAAATGCCTACAATTTCTGTCAGATACTCTTTCATAACACAAATGTAGTGAACAGTTGACATCTGTACCTGTCCACAAATTCAAAGGGTAAAATCCAGAAGAAATTGTTAAACAACCTGTTAAATGACACAAACCCCCATGACAAACCCCAGCTAAATGAGAATGATAGTTATACATTTGCTTACTATAATGTCACGTGTAATCTCCAATATTAAGCTAGTTGTGTTATTTTTAAAACAGCAAATTGTACAAAAACCAAGACTTAGCAAATTAAAGCATACACAAGTTCTGAGTTCCAGCTCAGCATAGAAAGGATAAGCCATGGGAAAGCTTCTTTATAGGATCATAGGTCAACAGGAGTTAGCTAGGTACTACTGACAAGTGGAGTATAGGGCATTAGTGTTTCACAGACTGGGCTCTAAATTATACTGCTGACATTGGCTTTGGAAACAGAGGAAACAAAAGAAGTTAGTGTCCAAAAACCAGATGGTTCTCACCTGCTTACTGGATAAATGAGTTGTGACAAATCAGCTCATGTACAGACACTGGTATTATAGATGTAGTGACCCACCAGTACTTATCCTGTGATGGCAAACAAGCCAAGTCTAAGCCCAAAAAATACTGATAACTAAACATGAAACCAAAGAAGGATATACACCCAATGTTTTCAAAGAAGGAGATTATCAGAGATGTGCATTTCAAGAGGGATTATGGACCAGGTCAGGGATTTGAGACAATGACCGAGGATAGAATGGTTTTCCAAAATCTGAGCATCCAATATGCTGATGCTGCACCACTCCAGACAGCAGATGCCCTCAAAAGATCTTTTTAGGTCACAGTTCTGAAGCCAGTAAGACCACAGAGCTGCCACATGAAGAGACTAAATATACTTTTTTTCTAAAGTATTTGTGAACTTTGTCTTACTACAAAGAACAACAAAATATAAATATAAATGTTTGTTTTATTTATATACATATACTAAAATTAATTTAAACTAAACAGACACTCTAATGTGCATACTGATAGGCAAAGTCTCAGAACATGTAAAATAAAAGTACTCCTTTTTATTTTGCAGGGGTTAAGCGTGCACACACAGTCACACACACACACACACACACACACACACCC